>NC_143396.1:207153639-207465097 GCF_052110815.1 Crocodylus siamensis
GTGCGGGGGATATAGTTGTTTAATCATTGTAAAACAGGGTTAGGGAGTTGCAGCATATTCCAGTTAATCTCTTTAGCCTCCTTTAGCTATACCAGCTTCCCTGGATATTCACAGGTGGAACTTATGTCAGTGAAATATTGTTTTCTGGAAAGTCTGAGGCAAATCAAACCAGGAAATTCTAAAGTATAGTTTAATAGAGACTTCAGGAGCCACATCAGACTTAACTTGCAATTTCTACATGGTCATAATATGTCCATCCTTTATTTCAAGGCTCAGGATAGATAAACAGTCAACAAAGCTGTGCCCTGGGAAGAGCTGTCAACAGTTCAGCTCCTCGTTATGAGGCATCAGACCATAAAGGAAAAGTTCATCTTCACAGGGACTGGCCTGAGAAGGTGGAATGAATTCCTCAGATGTGAAGTACTACCACAACCTTTATCATTTTCTCTTCCGAGCGCAAGGTGAATCCCTTTGACTTGCCTTCCCTAACATAAACAGACAGCAGCTTGTACACTTTCTGAAATAAAAAAATCTTATCATAACAAAACATTGCACACACTCTTCTCTCCTGAGAGAGGGAATGAATTGCATGTGATGCATATTACCAGTAGTCCTTAACGTGCTGTTAGGAGGTGTTCAGAGGTGATGACTCTGGTATAAGAAGGTAAAACAGACTGTAGAATGGAACTCAAATAGACCAGGGGTCGGCAACATTTTTGGAAAGAGTGCCAAAAACACCTGCAAACACTGCTTGTAAGATGTTTGTGTGCCAGGAGCAGTTGGCAGAGGAGCTGCAAGGCGTCCAGTCCTTGTTGTGGCAGTGTAGCCCTGGCCTCTTCCCTGCTGTCTGCCCCAAGGTGCACGTGCCAAGCGAAATGCCGGGGTTGCCTACCCCTGGACTAGAAAGTTGAAGAGAAATGCTGGCACGGTGAATATGGTAGATATATTGTATTGAAGCAGCACACCTCTACTTCTGCTTCTATTGTTTTTAATGTTACCACAGCATTGCGGTTTTTTTCTAGTTTCACCCAGCTGTGCTTTTAAAAAAACTCCCAATATCCTATTAAAGTCTTTTCTCTTTAATCTAGTTACTGATACTTACAGCCATAATTTAAATCTAAATAAAGTTCTTCAGCCTCTATTAGACTTTAGTTTAGAATATCCTTGTCTGATTTGACTCTCCAGAAAAATCTTTCATTGGTGTATGTTCACACCTGAGAATGTCCAGGGAAATAATTTCAGCTAAATGAGGTAGAATTCTGCCAAAATTAGGCTTATAAAAATGGAAGATTAGTTTGAATATAGAGAGACTTTAGTTTCTATGTAATTATTCAGTCCCAGAAAGAAAATCTTTAAGTAGATTTTGTTTTGCTAAACCCCCACTCATTTTATTTTTTTTGACAAACCGAGTACTAGTCCTCCTTTTTCAGTTTTTAAGACCCATTTCTTCCATTTATCTTGTGCAGACTTCCTGTTCATCTTGAACAGAAACATGTATAAGATGAACAAAGAATGATGCAAAAATATATAAATGGATCCATGTGACTTCTCCATCTTCTCCAGACGGGAATCTTTTTTTCTCACTGAAGCAGCTGAGAGGGAATGCAGGCCATGCAGTGGTTATTAAAGCTGATGGAATATCTTTCTCCCCCAGGGTATTTCTTTAATCAATGTTTCTTTATACCATTAGGTCATCTCTTTTTTTCTCCCTTTTTTGCTGAAGAATCCTTGTTTTGTATATTTCTCGAGCATCCTGACGTTTAGTCTCAGAATTATGGCCTGATCACTTCCTCCCTTTCCCTCTCAAAAAAATTCCTGTCGTTTTATCTATTTCAAATGCCTAAGCACAAAGATAACTCCATTGTGGCTCCCCACACCACCACAGCAATTCTCCTGCATGCCCCCACTGAGAAATAAAAGGTCCTATGGTCTTACAGATTTTCTTTATGCTTATTTTGGCCTATTTGCAACCCAAATACATCATCATGCTATAAGACGCCTCTCTAAGGCTCTTGGATCAATTAAAGGTAGCCCTATTCATTGCCAGTACAAACCTTTGCCTATTAACTCTTTCAAAGGGCATTTGTCATCGTGGAAAGCTGTGAATGCCGTCTGGGTTCATTGATTAAAAAAAGGTATTGTTTTAAGGCTGCTGAGTATCTTAATTAGTTGTAATCAGAGGGTAGACTGTGTCTGTAAAGTGATACAGTTACCTTTCACCTACTTGTTTTAATTTGTGCTTTCTTTAAAAAAGAAAAAAATTAATAGTAATTCAACTATACTGGCTTTCAAGAACCCAACAGAATATACTTGCTGATCAATGTGTAATTTATTATATAATTTCATAAGGCCAGATATTTCCTGTTTTAATCTAGAATATGATTTGTGTCTCATCAGGCTCTATGGAGTTTTTCCCACAACTCTTAGAGCCTAGTAGAGTGGTGCCCCTAATTGCATCAGCCTTGGTTTAGAACTACTGTGAAAAACCCCAAATCCAACATCTCGGTTGTGCCATTTGAAGCATATGAATGCTCCTATTGAAGTAAAACATATATGTATGTATGTTTGTAGGATCAAGGCTAGAGCTGGGTGAATTTTGTAGGAAAAAAAATTGCAGGTTGCTGGACAAAAACAATTTCAGGTCTACTACAACTATTAATGAATGAAGGCTAAATGGAATGTTTCAGTTTTCATTTCAAAACCTGTTTAAACTTAATAATAAGAATATCCCTATAGAAAAAAATGAAACATTTTATTTTGGATTGAAGGGAACTTTTTGGTTATCTTTTTTTTTTTTTTTTAACTGCCAAGAGAACAAAAAGTCACTTGGCAGAGGGTTTTAGATTAAGATGCAGTTTGTGGATATGTTGATCATTTTCTTGAGAAAATTACAAGGTATGTTAATAGTAGGACACGACAATTAATTTGTTGGGGTTTTTTACTAACAGGGTGGGTAGGGAAAAGCCCTGGGATTTTGTTGGGGAGGAAGCTAACGTTGAAAACACGACATGCTAGCCAGGCCAAAGGTAATATACAATCACCAGGAATTATGACAACACCACCCCCTGATACTTTCTATCAAGTTGATGAATCGCATGGGGAGAAAACTCACTCATATCCTCTTTTTAGTGCAGAGCCCCCTCTGGCATTTTGACTTTCAGGCACTACTTAACAGAAATACATTGCTTCTGGCTTGTTACGTTCCAGCGTACTTTAGATAATGTATTTTGTACATGATCCTAGGGCTATTCATGATCACTTTTTTAAAACACACCAAAGCAACTAATTCAAACAAATGATCTACAGTTACAGCATGTTGGTGAATTCTTCTGTGGTCAAATCAATTTATGCTTTCCCCTTCTATAAGAATTCTGCTTTACACAGGGTGTGGACAGATGAACAAGTATACTGTGTTAAAGAGAGGGGGAGAGAGCTTACTGCTGGAGAGGCTACAATAGCTGATCTGTTGTAACTGTTTTCTCTGTCCATTGCTATAATGCAGGAAGTGAAGCTAAACCATGACAACTTAACCCTATTTCATTCAGGAATCAACTGCCTCAGTTTATCTTTCACTTACCAAGGGCTACAGTGGGTTCAGCTTAAGTCTCTGAACCTATACTTCCCTTTACCCCTAATAATATAACCGTTCATCTGTCCATACTCCCAGATAGGTTTTGGTTTAAATGATTCTCTAGGTCTCTCCAAGTGACCCTCTATGTAGTAATATAACTTTGGTTACATAATCTCTGAATCCTTTATAGACGTTAATAATTTTATCTTCTGTTTGCAATTTACATAGAGTGTTATCATCTCCATTTTGCAGATGCAAATAGAGTTGGAGTGATGCTCAGGTCCCAGTTAGTGGGATTAATTATATACTAAAAGATAAGCATATGTCCAAGACTTTTTTTGTGATTTTTGGTGTAAGTGATTTGCCCAAGGACTGTCTGGAAGACTGTGTCAGAGCTGAAAGCAGAACCCAGATCTGAGTCTTAGATCAGTTTTTCACTTACAAGGCTCATAGCTAAATTTGCATATAGAGCTGTCTGGAAACATGATGATTTCTCTTCTATTTCACTACATATTAGGGAATATGGGGGGGTTACACTTACAAGGAAAATTTATTTTAGAATAGGTTGTTTAACTGGGTGATTTACACTCTGCTACTTGGTGTTGGTGTGGATGGGCAAATCATTCCAGTGTTTGTCTTTAGCTTTTTACATTTTTGTAAAAGTGCCCAGGCCCTTGTCCTTCGGCAGGTGCTTTTGACATAAATTTGAGCCTTAAATGTAAAGAAATAAAATAAATACACAAAGCTCCATTACAACTGTGGTCACTAATAGCTGCCTAACACATGTGAGTACACGTTTGTATGCACACATATATAACTGTAATGAGTGTGTAGCACTATATAGTATTTTTAAAAGCCCTTGTACAAATATAAGATGATTTATGAAGTGTGACTCATTTTTCCCTCTCCAAACTATTCCAGTGGAAGAGCCTCAGACTGAGATGAGAAAAACTAATAGACATTATTAAGAATTCTGATAAAGTAGGCTGAATAAATTTGTTTTCTTTGTGAGCCTTAATCCTGTGTTGTATTGGCTTCTCGGACATGGCTAATTTATTTGGAATTCCATTCTGTTCCTGACAGCATTCCTGATTAGCAGTTTGATCACCCAGAGCAAAGTTACATACCAGCTTTCAACTCTTGTAATCCACCAGTGTAATTTTTTCAAATAGACTCTTTCTTTTCTTCCTTCCCTCTCTCCCCTCCCCTCCTTTCTGTGAGCAGAGAGACATTAAAAATAATCAAGATAGTCTGTTAATAGAATGAAAAATCTGTTCAAAGAATGCCATATTCTGCGTTGAATTTTTAGTACCAGCAGCTCTTTATTCCATTGGGTGTCTTTTTTTGTGATTGGGAAATGAACTAAATTTGTCTTTATTCAAGGGGTTAGAGCTGAGTGAATTGTAAGTTATAATATAGCATTAGTAAGACTGTAATGTATCATAACTGTAGTCAACAATGCCCATTCTTTTTTCTCAGTTTTGTTGTTTGAAACTGATAATAAGCTTGATCATTATGTACAATGATAGGAAAAGGGAATAAAATAAAAATTAGAGACAGGATCATTTGTGACCTGTTCCGTAGTCTAGAGTTATCTGAACTTGTAGTCATCTCCAGAGGATCATAGGCTTAAGTGGACAATAGGAGCACTTTACCAGTACAGGAATACTAGTATAATATGCTAGCAAAGTGCTCCTAGTATTTATGTAAAAGACACTGATGAAGCTGTGCTTTGTAACATTCTAGTAAATCCATTCGCTGTGAATAAAATAAACTATTGAGGGAAACTTATATTTTAATGGTTAAAATGTCTTGGTATTAGAAGCTTCTGCTGGCAAAGCAGTGGCAGTCAGGGATCTCACCTCTTCATGCTCTGGACTTACCAACTGGACAGTGTATTGTACTGACTTGCCCCGAGAGACATGGTCTTCATACAAAGTTCAGATCCAAGGGTGGAATACTCTGAATTTCACAGACATTCAGGTGTTCAAAGGTTTGTATTGCCAGTCTGCTAAATACACCAATATAAAAGGTTTCCTATGAGTATCAAAGATAAGATTTTAGAAAAGTTTAACTGATTTGGAAGCAAAAGTCAAATTTAAAATAATAATTGTGTGCCTAAGTCACTTAGGAGCTTTATGAATTTCTGCCCCCCACTCTGTAGTTGTGATTTACTGAGGCAATATTAAATTTGATAGTAGTTTACTATTTCTATGATTATGTCCTGTTGATTTCAGTGGGACTATTCATGTATTTAAAAATCATACATGTGCTTAATAAGTAACTTGCTGAATTTAGCTATATTCTTGACCATCATTTTTTAAGTTTTGAGATTTCACAAAATGTCCAAGTTAAAGGTGTTACAAGAACAAGTTGTATTAAACCTTTAAAGTAATGATGTTTTTTTGTATTTAGTAAATCAAAGATAGAAGTGTGGAGTCCCAAATCTTCCCCCATGCCATGAGAATATAGTAACATTTTCTATAATTAGCTCTTTTGGAGAGGTATCCCCATATGGAATTATAGCCAAATTCTCTCCAAACTTTTTGGCAAGTCAAAATCCACATACAGATTCTATAATGTCAGGTCTTTCTCTGCAGTAGAAGCCCCATGGAATTTGCAGTTGTTTCATTGTTCTCTTCTCCCAGCAAATGTAACTACAGGCTTATGTTTTGAAAGCTTCCTAGACAAAGACAGTGATAAATTAGAAATCCAAAAAAACCCCCAAAACGGTAAATCAAAGCAAGGTTTTGACTAGATAACTTTTTGGAAAAAAAACACAAAAATCTTTAGGATTAGATTAGATCAAATCTAACATGCAAGTAGCCCCTTACTTAAGTATTATAATCTCCTAAAGACATGTAGCTACAGCTGGGGAAGAAACAATCTTCCCATTCTGTGAAACTTTTTGAAATTTCATAACTGTTTCCTGTTTTGGTTTAGGATAAAACTGAGACATTCTACAGGTTTTGAGAGTGCGAGGGACGTCAAGATAACCAGTAACATGGTAGTGACTGGACTCATCTGGGAACCTGAACCTGGATTTCTGACTTGAATATGCTGACCACTAAGCTATCTGCTACTTTGGGGTCTCTGTCTTAGAGTCTTTGTCTTCGATTTTCTCGGGAATTCCCTTTTAGATCTGGCAGACAAGGTTCTTTGGGTGAATCTTATCTCTTCTATTAGACGCACTTAAATAGTTGGGAAAAAAATGTTTTAGCAAGCTTTCAGGTTTAAAAACCCTTCATCGGGCTGAGGAAGCCTCTGCAGTTGGTGTGTGCTCTTCCTGGATGGGATGAATAGTAAAGAAGCCCGATTCACCCTAGGAGTCTTGTCTGCCTATGTCCTTGGACCAACCGGCTGCAACCTACACCCCTCTTAGATCTGGGAAACCTTTCCTGACAAAATAGTAGGCAAAATTGGTCCTTTCCCTCAGAAAGTTTCACTGTTGGCAAATGTGCATTTTCCGATGGAAAGCCATTTAATTAAGGGTGCAGTATCACAAATTCCTTAAGGAAAAGTGTTTCTAGTAGTGAAAAAGAGGACTGAGAAATGACTGGGTAGGGTCAAATCCATAGCCCACTGATGAAACTGGAAAATTTCCTGTTGACTTTGGTGGGCTTTGGACCAGGCCCTTAGACCTACCCACTGACTTCATTTTCACTGATGTAAAAGCCAGAGGGATTAAGTCAATGGAGTTGTGCATTTGTAAAACTGGGGTAAATGAGAATGAAAGAGACTTCAGTTTTATTGTTTGCCTCATAGAAATAAAGTATTAAAACAACACTGTATAAACTTTGGCCTAAGTTACTTAGCCCCTTTTGGTGCTCAAGAAAAATAGGTATAATAATTCCTACCTCACAGAATGCTGTGATGCTTAATTAATTGTTTTAATTAAGCACTCATTTGAAATGAGCTACTATGTAAGTCCAATCTATTAATATTTACCTGTAAGGTTAATTATCCTGGCGTTGCCTTAATTAAATACAATATTTATACTTTGTTTTGATTATAAATGTATATAATTTTCTTCATTCATCTTCAGAACTTCATTTTATGGATGCTTCTTTGCTTCCCCTTCATTGATGTAAGTATCATAAAACATATGCACATAGCACGTCCTGATTCTTACATGTAGGTCCAATCTGCTTCTTGGAGGTTGCATGTCAAGCCTGCTCAGAGAAAGCAAATTCTACAGATTCTGCAGTAAAAAATGCACTCCATCCTACTGCCAAGCATAATACAATGCTGCAGTAGAAATACAGTTACAACTTCAAGACTGTAGGTGTTTGTAAATCCTTTAAAACCTTCCATTTGCTTCAGAAAATGATCTCTTCTTTTCTTATTGTCCTTTGTACACTTTGGTGTCCTTACCCATCTTTTTCCAGTTTTCCCAGAGTCATGTAACTGTGTGAATTAGAAAAGGGCAGGGAAGGGAAAAGTGAAGTGGCTAATTCAGCTCCGAACAGCGTAGAGCTTTTATTTTCTGTGAAAATACAGTCGTTGCTTGGGTCTTCTGTGACCCAGTGAAACATTAAAAGAACTTGGTAAGTACATATAATCAAAAGGTTGAGAACCACTGGGTGACTTTGCATGTCAGATTTTGTCCTCTAAAGAGAAATATCTTGATCTGGCTTCAACAAGGCTGCATTGTTTGCAGTCTGACGTAGAACACTTTGTGCAGGAGACTTGACATAAGTAAACTGTAGTGGGGTGCCTTTACCTTTTCACTCTGATAACTAGAGCGGTCGTGTGATGCTGGAAGATAAGTGCTGATCCCACAGTCTTTTTCCTGCATGTAAATTTGGAGGACTTCTACATTAGCCATGCTGATTCCTCCAAGTCTCTGCAACTTCCATGTACAATAACATCATCTTTGAATGCATGACCCATAAAGTAAGTTGACTACCCTATTTTTCTAATCATAGATAAGATGTCTGCATGTATTTTCTAAAAATGACTACAGTAGCCACCAGATGTTGTATGTGCTCTCACCCTGGGTGTCTGCCTTATTGCATATATAACTTGACTGAGTGTTTTAAATAGTTTTGGGAGTGTGGTGACACTCTCTTTAGGAGTGGTCAGAGGCGGATAGCAATATGTAAAATTGCTACTTTTCCCAAGATGCATAATTAATAGTTTGGAAGTATATTGCATACCTGATTACCAAAAATATTAACTGGAATAATAATAAGCGATAAATTCATCTTGAAAATAATATGGAATTAAAAGATTTTCATTCAATACCTATGGAAGTCAAATGGGAGTTACAATTAGTAAGTTGGAAACACATAAATCAAAAAGAAATTATGACTTGTTTATTTATTTATTTATTTTTTACCAGGGACTTTATTCTCTGCAGAGATGATAAGGTAACAAAGAATTTTAACAAAGTCATCCATGGCAAGAAGGAATGATGCGCTACTGCACAGTATTATTAGGCTACTGCTAAGTTAGTGCCTTGCGTAGATGTGCCCACTGTCCTTTACAGAGGAAAAAGGAAAACTTATCGGTGTTAAACAGTGTTTTATACAGTTTACCCACATTACATTTTCATTTCATTTGGAATATAGATGCGTCTGGCACATGCTGCACCCTTAATCTCTGGTTGTGTGAACTTATCCTAGGAACCTAACTGAATATTAGGAAAGACCATTTTTCTTTCCTGTTTTACCAATTAAAGTACAGTATTCCTGTTTGTGAATAAATGCTCCATGAGTAAAAGGTGCCAATTTAACAGTTGTAATCTCTTTCTTCACAGAACAGCTATTGACCAAGCAGCAATATCACACGCTTACCCAGTGCTATTTCTCAGCCTGTTCCAAAGGGAGCCAGCTCCAGTCACAGGGTTGTGTGTTCTGTCTTTGACACACAAATTAAGAAAGCCAACAAGGACATAGATTAGAAGCAGTTGTGTTTTTATGTGTGGATCTTGGGCACCTGTTCACTAGGAGCTGGAATGAAACAACCAATTCATTTTTTCATAGGCTCTTAAACACTCGTCATACTTTTGGTCATTGGCAACCTGAGCTGAATCTGATGACCTAGAGATGACTACCTAATCAGTAGCTATTTGGTTTTGGAACTCTGTCAAATCCTGCCTTCCATTCTCAAGGCTTCTGCCCGGGTATGCAATACAGCAGTGAGGGCCAACCTTTTCGGCAGTCATGCAAATTGCTTTTCACCCTCACCAAGTGCCATTCTGATCCCCTTTGCTTGCCCGGTCTGCTTTCTGCTTCCTTCCCTGTGCTCCCTGTCTCACCTGCTGTTCTGTTCTCTACTTCTTGCCCTATCTTAGGGACCTACTGAAATTGTGATTTTGCAGATTTTATGAAATCTGGCATTGCCCATGAAATCCATGGGGGGGAACTTACTGAAAAGAAAATGCTGGCTCCCCAGAGAGAGCCAGGAGTCCTTAGGGTTCTGTGGCAGCCTGCCAGGGTGACAGTGGGAAGGGAGGTGTGCCTGCTAGAAGGGCTGCTGGCAAGATAGTTTTCATCCCTACCCCTCATTGCAGCCCTCACAGGCAATCAGTGGTGAGGAGCAGGGCCCTTGCAGGTAGCCCTTGCAGCCAATCAGCGGCGTGGGGAGCCCACCATCAGCGGTGAGAGGCAGGGCCATATGACAGGCTGCCCTTACAGCTTATTGGTGGCATGGGGGGCCTGTTTTCTGCCTGCAAAATTGCCCTGAATTCAGTAGGTCCCTGCCTATCTGCCACTGTTGCTTGTCCTCTTTTTGATTATACATGGAGGCTGCCTGTGGCAGTTGTGCTACAGGTTGGGCACGCCTGGGCTATAGCATTGGCCTGTAGTTAATAGAAAATGATTGATACAAAGAATATGTCTGTATACATTGCTGAGAATGACATCCAAAGAAAACAAAGTATAGATCTGCACATTTCTAAAGCAGGAAGATGGATGCTACTGGCTCCATTTTGAGTCCCATGCAAGTGTCACTTGTCTAAGGTCACATAGTGAGTCAGTGGCACAGCTGAAAATACAATCCAGGTTTCCTGACACCGGTGGCTATTATAGCAAGCTTACTAAACACTTTGCCAAACTATTTCCTTGTTAGATAAAACCATCAAGCTACAATGAAAATTGTATTTATCCCTCTCTGAATGGAAGTGTTAGGTGGTACTAGTCAAAGTATTTCTGTTCTTTCAAATCCCTTGCATTTTTTGTAGCAAAATCCCTTTTGTGCCACTTGAACTACCTCAAGGTCCTAGTCCCCTTTAAATTCAGCGTCCTTTGAAGTTTATAGGTATAAAAAGACACACCTTATTCTGTTCACCTCTTCAACAACAAGAACAACAAAAAGCCTCCTTAATCCTGATTGTTCTTATTCATCCTTTGGTGAGCTTCTCTGTACAAGAATTTCAATTGCCTCCCATTCCTATATACATGTACATAAGAGTAATGCATCACGCTTTCTTTGCTTTCAAGCAATATGATCAGCTCTGATAGCTTCTGACTGCTTTTAAACCACACCAAAGGTAGCTAAAAGTATATTTTTTCTTAGTACCAACTAGCAAGAATAAGCTCTTGGAGCCTTTTAGAGCACTGAAACATTAAAAATGTTCACAGAACCTGGAGTTTTGGTACTGATGTACAGTAAATACAATGAAGTGAATGTCCCTGAAGTCTGCCCCTTTAAAATGTGTGTACACGGTTCTGCCATGCATATGTTTATCTGCTGCTCTCTTTGCCTTTGTAGAAATAAAACACACTGGTTCTCATGAGGTCATCTCAGAGCAACTCTGAACCACAGGCATTGGTCTGGAAGAATATTTGGGGGACAACTATTTCTGGAGGTAATGTAGCTTAATGCTTAGTTCTCTGACACTACATTGAAATGTAACTGTTTCCCAGTCACTTTACTTGTCTTCCTTTCTTTCCTTTAACTCTCTTTTCTTTACTGGCCCTGATTTAGGAAAGTATTTAGTCCTATTCAGGATCACACTTAAGCATATGCGTAAGTGCCCTTCCTGAACAGGGATACTTTCCTGAATTGGACCTTAGACTACCAGCTCTTGCGGAGAGTTGCCCTCTGTAAATGTTCCCACACTGCTCCAATGAGGGCGACCTGGTCTCAGCTGGAACTTCTAGGTACCACTGAACCCATTTTCAAGTTGAAGGGAAAAGACCTGAAATTTTCCATTTCCCGCAACTTGGAGGATCTGAGTCAGACTTATAATCTCCCTTTTATATGAAAAGCAGCAAAAGGGCAGCTAGCTGAGTATGGTTTTAAAAAAAAGTTCTTAACAGTTCCAGTAATTACTCATTTTATGAATCCATCTATATTTAAAGTGAGCAAAACCAAGTTCTTTCCTATAATGTCTGCTGCAAATAATGCTGCTTTACATTTGGAGAGCTGAATAAGGAAACAGAACACAATCTTCCAGGAGTTTCTTTCCTTTTTAGTTTTTGTAACTCGGGGACTTACTATAACAAGAGCCCTTCTTTCTGTGAAACCTGCTTAACATACTGGACTAAACAAACTATCTCCTAAAGAAAGTATGAGCATTTTTTTATGCCTTGCTCTGGGATTGGCTCTTGAGGCTGCTTTTGCATTTGTCGATGTACTAATTGAGCGATGCTTTTTGGACAGCTTCTGTGTTCTGATTTGTTTTGTTGTGCTTTTTTTTCCCTCCCTCCCTTCTTCCCCTTTTAATTTGTCTAGGCAAAAAAAAAAAAAAGAAAGCCCCTCCAGTGTTGTTTCCTGCAAAGACTATTCTTAAGAGCCCGTTGGACAGCGCGGGGCTCTTGAAGTGATAGCTAATTGGCGAAAGAAAGGCCCTGATTGTCTTGAGGGAGCTGGAAAGTGCTGCGTGTGCTGCTGAAAGGGACTAGGGAGAAGGTGCCCGGTTTCGCTGAGCAGCTGCTGCTGGAGATGTTTGGAGATTACATCAGCATTGGAAAAAAGGGGCAAAAAAAAAAAAAAAAAGGGCCCAACTTCACAGAGACGGAGTTTATGGAGTTTTTTTCCCTTCCAAAGGTCTTCTGACAATACTGTCATTGTCAATATAAGAGTTGTTAATTCTTTATGAATAGCACATGGGGCCTCTTGACTAAATAGTACGTTACATGTCCCAAATCTGTCAGCTGGACTCTTCTCTCACATGCTAGTGAGATCACTTTGATTGGAATGTTACAGGAATTGCTGGACTGGCCACACAGTGCTGAATACTGCATTATATAATTAGATCTCCCAGGGTATTTTTTCACATTACCTCATTATTCTTGCTTAAATATGGAATCGGGCCTTTTGATGATTTTACTGGTCATAATTATATTAATACGATTCATTTTATGGTCTTGTCTCAGCGTTTATATAGATTATAAACTGTCCCGAAGATTTCCTGACAAGACAAAAGAGGAGTAAGAGCTTTCAAAGGGCTTGCGTACATTTTAACTGACAAGAGGTGAGGCCTGGACAATATCATGGAACAGGAGCACGGTTTACCTTTAGGACCGGAGATGACCAGAATGACCTTGCTTAGGCAAGAGCCCTGTGAGCATTCTGCAGGAGGTCTCACATTTACAGAAGGAAAAACTACAACTGATCGAGTCAAATGACTTATCAAAGTAGGGCAAAGTAGTTGCGTCTGGAACATGCTTGTCAATTAAATGATCTGGACAGGCTGGAAGAACTCCTATTGTTGGGAAAGCCCAGGGCAGCCAAAGCCCTGGTCTTGATAAGTGAAATGTGACAGCTTACTGCTTGCTGGACAGACTACTGAACGGCATTTAAAAATGCCAGCTGCAGTGGCCGCCTGTGTGCAACAACTGACCAGTGTCCAGTTAACTATGAAGATGAGTTTCTAGGCTCAGCTGCTACTTGTATGCTACCAAACAACAGAAGGAATTGTTTTACCTGCCTGGCTCCTTCATGGATAAATTCCCCTTGTAGCTTCTTCCGTTGACTTATGCCTGAACCTGGCTGAATGAATATACTAATTAACTCTATTATTCAATGAATGTTTCTATGAATATTAGGAATAGCTAGCTGACTGCTACCAGCACAGTAGTCACCGGAATAAGTTGTTCCATGAAAACCGGCACTATGCCTCAATCGGCTGGTATAGCAGGGAGAAAGGGATCACATGGCTATAATGCAACTTGGCATACAAGCAGGATAGCCCATCATGGTGATAATGGGGATCAAGAGGTATTAAGTTACTTATACAAGGCCACAAAGGTAAATCAGTAGAGCAGCCAGGTTTGAATCCAGGATTTTTCTAGTTCTCAGCTTTATGTTTGACCCATATATGAACTGGGAGAGGAGAAACCAGTTTTTATTTTCTACCTCCAAGTGGATGTTGCATTGCATAAACGATTTAGAATTTCAATGGCAAAAGTAGTGCTTATACATGTGACACAATTTAACTTAAATCAGTGGGGCTGAACCCATGGCTGGCAGGCAATTTTCAGCCCACCAAGCCATGTCATTTGGCTTGAAGGGCTGCCCAGGGGTTTGAAAATTTGGTGGTGGGGGAATGGTGGAGTGTTAACTGCTGCTCCCCAGCTATCAAATTTCTGGACCCAGGGCGAGCCTTGTGTGTGGATAGTGTGTGGGGCCCAGTGTGCTAAGTCAGGGGTATGGGGCTGGGGTGGTGCAGGGCCCAGTCCTGGCATGCAAGGCTGGCATGGCATAGGGCCTGATCCAGGCAGCAGGAGGCAGGATCCAGGTGTGCAGGGACTAACATGGTCAGTGTGAGGTGGGATCTGGGTGCACAGGGGCCAACGCCATGCAGCAACCTGCATGGGATCTGGCTCTATCCCATTCATCTGGCTCAAAGGGCTGAAAGGTTGAGCACTGTTGATTTAAATCAATTACTTAAAGTAAAATTAGGTTTACCATTTTGTTTCAGTCTAAAGATCAAAACTGAAATTCAATATCCTTGGCCCAAGACACCTTAAGAAAAATTCCAGACTTAGTTCTTCATTTTCTGTCATAAATAAAAATGAACACTGCTACTTCTTAGAATGACTTCCAGGTCTCTTGATAGCTCACATGGTGATATCAAAATTCAGTCTAGCTAAAACCATGGCACACCCATAGAGATCATCTCACCCTCTTGTGACTCTTGCACACTGCCAAAGCCTGGCTCAGCAGCAGCGACTACAAACAAGCCCCTATCATTCGTCTTCTGAGACCTCCTAAAATCCGCAGTTGGGAGGCAGCACAATATCTATGTCATGACTTTTTTCCTCTTCAGTGGAATGTAAAGGGTAAATGTGAGAACAATTGATCTCAGCCTTACACTGACAAATCTGAGGAAAAGTCTATGGTAACTACAGACACTTTTGTCAACTGGAAATCCTGCCAGTTAATTGGAAATTAACTAGGAAATTCTATACCTTTTCAAGCACCCATGCCAATTTCTGTGCTTCTAGAGGAAACTGACTGCCTTACCATAAAGAGAAAGGTGAAAATGGACTATCCATAATATGCTGATATGTATGCAAAGCAGGCAAGCTGAAAAAATAGATGAATCTTTTACCTATTGAGATCTCAGGTGTTAGCTATAAGAAAAGCAAGCAAAAATCATTTACACTGAAGTTTGTTTTAATTTGAGGATGTTCTTTTTTAAAAATAATATGTTTATATATTGCAATTAATATGTTTAATTGATCTTTTAGGCCTCTTGTTGCATGCATTTAAAAATTCTGTACTTCAGTGAATTAAAATATGGATTTGATGAGAAATTTTAGTAAGGAGGTTTCAGATAATGTCTCTTATGTTTGTTGATATGGGGAAAGCTAGCATGTGGGACTGGCATTAAGGGTCAGATTCTGGTACCCTTAATCCTATTGAATACCATCATACTCTGCAAGTTACTATATATTTACATAAGTAAGGGTATACCAGTCCGGTTATAGACTTTATCCTAACTCAGGCAATATTATCACTGTTCTCTGTGGAACAGTGTATCTGCATAGGTTAACTGCATGAAGTCAAAAGAATGCTACAATGGATGAGTGACCATAATCATTCTCTTTAACAGCTTCTGAAGAAAGAGAAGAATTGTGGATGAACTTGTTGACTGGAGTGTAACCAATTATCTGTAGTAGTAGTGGTTTGGCTTTCTTGGTGCTTCTGTGTTAAGTTTTGTTTGTGGTTTGCATGGGAGAGCTTAATTTCACCGTAACTGAAAAAATATTGTAAGTAATGTTTGGCATCATACCATTCCGCACCTTTCTAGGATGAAACTGGCCATTGCTCTTCTGCAAAAGTCCCTAAGGCTAGGGACAGAAATAACACACAAACTGGTATAAGTGATATAGGAAATTGGTTCCAATTTGTAACATAACAGAAGTCCAATGTGCATAAACTGCTTTCAGAATGGCTGAAACCAGTTTAAGATACACTGGCTGGGTGTAGTATCAGAGTTAACTGATTTAGGTTAAATCAGTTTATTGAACTTCTGTCCCAGATCCCTTCCATATTCAAGTTGTCTGCTCCAGCCAAGCAGGGAGATGGGCTTTACTGCCCTTTCCTTGCATCCCGCCAGCTTCTGGCATGGGCCACTGCAAGCATGAGGCTGTATTTCTGGAATCACAAGAGAATGTTTTCACTTGCTTATCAGTTCAATCTACACAGCTTAGACTAACCTGAGAAGATTGAATTGATTCAGCCTCAGGTTTTTTGACTGTCCTACTTAGCCTTAGAGCTTAGTAAAAAGTTGTAACCTTCCTATAGTTTTTTTGGGGCCATCCAAAGAATTTAATAAAGAATTATACCCCAACTACCATAGTGCCTGAAATTAAAAGTAAAACCAGTTTCAGAAGCCAGGTTTTGTAGATAACTCTCTGTTTCAGGAGTTTGGTACAAAAAAATCTTGAAACACAAGTAAGGTCGTATTGTGTCACCTGCACAAAAGTGTAGGTTTTGCATTGCACTAATGTAAATGTATGCCCATTAGGGCAGTGTGAAGCTTTGGTTACTGATTTGATATGGCCTGATTTGGCAGCCAATTTTTAAATCCATATTGAATCAGGAGACCCTTTAATCTCTCCAAATTGAATCGGAACCCTCCAAATCGATTTGGAGAGATTCGATGATTTGGACATAGACACGGCTTTAAATGTTTTTTCTACATACCTCAGGCAGCTCATGAACACTGAGATGGTGGGTGGGATGAAGCATCCAATGGGTGCGTGGGGGGTCCCCACGCTTGGTGGCAGCCCTGTTAGTGGACCAAAAGCACTTCTGGTCCACTTCTGGGTCCTCTGTGGAACATGTGGGGAACCCTCCCCCAACCCCCCAGCTTGGCAACTGAAGCCTCCTGTGTCGGGGGTGGGGGGGGCACCCATGGTCAATTGCTGAGTTGGGGGAGTGCGGGGGCCTCCCCTGCACTCCTGTGGGATGCTCCATCCACCCTACCATCTCAACATTCACAAGCCATGCCTGGTACTTCAAGGTATGTAGAAAAAACATTTAAAGCAGTGCCTATGGCCGAATCGCTGATTCTCTGAATCAACATTGAATCTTCAGATTCGGATTTGGCCAAATCAAATTGCGACAGTGATCCAAATCAACAAATCGAATCACTGTTCCCCAAATTGGGCAGAATCTGAATCAAATACTGTCTGCCTCACACATCCCTAATGCCCATGTCCATGGATGCCATGAACTTGGAATAGCTCTGTCATTTTAAGATATTGCCCATGAAGTAACAGCCATTTTAGGCCATTTAGTAGATGCTAAGAGCAAGTGTTACTCTACATGTGAAGCCATGGCAGTCTGTATATGATCAGGAAACTTTTCTAGTATTCCACTGTTGTTGGTAAAGATGTTCCACTTGTCCTATTGAATGAGTTAGTTTCTACAAAATCCATAGTGCTGGTTTAGAGGAGTGAACTAGATCACCCCAGAGGTGCCTTTCAGCTCTGATTTTTATAATCAGATTGAAGCATGCCAGGATGCAGAATTATTCCTGTATTTGGCATCATTTAGGTTTGTGTATTTTTAATATTAATGAACATTGCTTTGTTATTTCTAATTCTATTTCTAGTTTGGTTATTGACTTGTGCAACCTTGGGTATGTTGTTACAACATAATGTGCCTTTGTTTCTCCATTTGCAAAAGGGGAAGCCATCTGTCTCACATTAGGTATTGGAATTAATAAATAAATGCTTATGAGTGTTTTGTGACCTTTGGATGAAAGTTAATACATAAATACAGGGTATACTGTTACTAAATTTATAGCTGAAGGCAGTAGCCCCTCCCCTGATTTTATACCAGAATGTCCCACAAAATTCTGAAGGAGATGAGGTTTTTAAGATTACCGAGACAGTACTATATTCTGTTTACAGTTAAGAAGGTGCAAATTCAAAGTAGGCTCCTTTGCATCAATGACCTTTTTCTGGTGTGACAGGCTTACACCTGGTGCTACCACCCCAGCATCATTGGCATGCCCTGTGCCCTGGGCCACATAACACTTGACCCACTTGCCCACCATGACTTGATGTTCCAAGATGATCCTGTACTCTTCATGATCCAGTGGTTCTCTGTGGGCCAGATGTGGCCCTAGTGTGGTCTTCTGTGAGGCTTCTCCTGTCCTATAGCCCATAACTTTCTGCTTGGGTATTATTGCCATTTGTTGGGACATTGTAGGTGTCTGTCATGTGGGCTACCCCATGGTGTTAGGCTGTGGCTTGGATCCTTAAGGGTCCATCCCCTGCTCATGTTAATGTAAAAAAAACAACAACTGTATAGATAAGATAAACTCAAAATGGCTCGGCTTGGTGGCCAGAAACAGCACTGGTGCCTTGCTGCCCCAAGTTTCTTCCCACTTTTTGGGATGTCAGCTACTTCAGTGTGCAGCCACCCCAAAATTTGCCATAGCTCCCCTCCCAGTGCCACTGCTGCCCACTGCAAATGTCACCCAGCCCAACCTTTGCTGGGAAGAGCCTGGTGATGCCCCCAGCCCACAGTGGCAGCCTGCCCTCACGCGTCATGCAGATCTGGGAGCACACACCCCTCATGCCTTCCTGGGCACTGGAGATGTGTAGGGGGTGCACAGGGGTGCATGTGCACCCCATGACAGCACTGGTGCACCCCCTGAGAGGGGCCATGCTTCCCACTTAGGTGATGGGCAAGGGGAGCAGGCAGAGGCACTGGTGCCTCCCCATGTGAGTGCCAGCCGGGGAGCTGGAGCGCTGGATGTAGTGCTGTGGTCAGTTCTGGAAGCACCATGGCTGCTCCCCAGTTGGTGAGTTGTGCTGTGGGGGGACCCCCCCCCAAGCTGGGGGGGGGCACATACTCTCCCTGACTAAGGTAGCACCAGTCGCACATGCTCCCAGGGGTGCGTGCACCAGTGGGAGCCTCACTTGCCTCACCCCCTGAATGAGCCACTTGCAGATCCGTTGCCCACCCCGCCCCAGCTGTACAGCACCTGCCCCTATCCCAGCCCCAGCCCGACTCCCTCCCTCACCACAGGGGCCTCGATCTGCCCCCCTGCCCCTTTCCTCACAGCCGACTTATCTGCTGGACCCGACTGCTCCTCATGCTGCTGGCCACCTGTGTGCTGCACTGTGGCTGCGTGCATGCACAGGGCATTTATTGGTGGCATTACTGGCTACATCAACCAAAGAAGCTGATTGCTGATGCAGTCAATTTTTCTTATATTGGTGCTGATCTGCTATGGGACTGATGAAAAATCAGAAAAATTGACTGCTTCAGCAATCGGCTTCTTTGGCTGATGTAGCCAATAATGCCACCGATAAATGCTCTGTGCATGCACGCAGCCTCAGTGCAGCACACAGGTGGCCAGAAGCACAGTCCAGCAGCACCTCTAATTACAGATATTGTACAATTTTTTTCCAGGGCTCAGAATGTTTATGAGCAATACAAATGGAATTAATTTTAAGTATCAGGTCTTCTGTAAATGTAAAATGTTTGCTTCATATTCCGTAATGTGCACAAAACTGGCATGATGGGCTAAATTATGGTATAAAGAACTAATTATACTTGCTCATACTGATGCTTTGGTTATATAATCATATTTATTGATCAAAATAAATCTACAATTTTATTCTGTCATGTCATTACAATGGCATCCACTTCAATAATTAGTGTTGAATCATGTAAACCAAATGGCTGCAGGGCTTCATTAAATTAATCTGGAGATGCAGCAGGTGGTCTGATTATTTTAGGTAGGTGCATTACAACAAACTGCAGGGAGAAGCTGAAAACGCAAGTAGAGATACAACTATGTTCCCTCTCACAGAAGGAATCTGAACAGCTGGGAACCCGGTGGCTTGTCCACCAACTGCTTACAATGAACTTGCACATCATAAGCTAAAGTTTGGGGAAGCTCAGTAATTGACTAGAGCTGCTACCATGTTTTATGTACTAAGGTACATTTCTGGAAAAATGGAAAATAGTATTACTTAAATTCACCAAATCATCAAATTTTAACTGTCCCAAAATTTGAGTATTTGGTGGAAGTTCGTTGTAAGTAATTGGTATTCAACCCACTGGGCTCCCAGCTGTTCAGATTCTAATCTGCTGTGTCAGATGAAACTTGAGAAACTCCATAAAGTTCAATTTTGGTAACCTGGATTTACACCAAAGTAACTAGCATTTTGATTCTAAGTATGGATGGGACTGGTAATGCCATCTGTTATTAAGGTTATCTAATCCTCCCAATTCTAAACCTGTTTTCAGTGGCTTATACATTTATCAAATTTAAAACATCTTTTCTGGGTTTCTGCCTGAGGCTGTATTATATTTGGAAAATTTCAGTCAGAATTGTTCAAGGCTTAAACTAGTATAAAAACTTTTATACTCATGTTGAAATATTCCTTTGAAAGATCTGGTGTTCCCATGCTAGAACATAACATTTGGTAGAGACCGACACTTGTACTAGGGACACAAATCTTTTATACAAAAGAAGGAAGCCACAGGTAGAAATAGTCAATGGGACCTATGCTTTGAACATATGAGACGATACAAAAGTTTAAATACACTGAAAAATCATATCACAGATGTCTGATATTAAGCACCAAAAATCAATGGATATTTTCTTTCTTAATCTCCGTGTGCTTCATTTCCTCATTTGTAGTGAGGAAGGAGATGTAGAGCTGCTCTCCCCTCGTGTGCAATCATGCTGGTATTAGAACAATAGCTCAAGGTATGTGGGACTAAGATTCAACTAAGATTGTCAACCTGAGAGGATTCAAACTCACATTTCTCACCTCTCTTGAGAATGCCGTACAGGATGTTCTAGGGAAAGGCACTCCCCATCTTTCCTTTTAAAGCTGCTCACCAGGCAGAAAAGAAATCCAAGATTCATGGGCTCAGTGAAATGTCTCCACAATGTATGCTGCCTCATCCTCAGAATAACCTATGGCCTGGTGATCAGGGCAAAGATATAGATTTTGTCAGAGGATGGAACTTAAACCCTGTGTCCTCCACATCCTGGGTGAATGCTATAACCACTAAGCTATTGTAGAAATGAGTTGGGATAGCACGGGCACACCACAGGCCTGTGTTATAAAACAAAGTAGTGGCCATCACTGCATTTGTGTTGCCAACTCAGGATTTTAATTTTTACTGATAATCTGAAACTTTTACTGACAACCACACCCTTTCACTTGGATGTGGTTTTAGTGACATTTGTTTTACATAGTGTAAATTAAAACCCTTGTGCCAGGCCCTGGACAGCAATAACAAGGGCCACATTCAGATTTAGAGGTTTAACACTAACTTTTAACAGTCTTAATTCACTGCAGCAATGATTTTACATCATACTACTCTCATCCCTTGGCTCTGAAAGGCTCAGGATCACAGCTTTGCATCTGAAGTCCACTAAGATCCCACTTTAGATGACCAAGTCCTGTTTCATGGATCTGGCACTAAATGACTTTGGGACTCCAGTGCTAATTTTAAAAAGATTTTGTTCCTAGACACAAGATGCATTTACATAAATCCTCATTCCAGAGTAATTTACCACAATCTGATATAAAATTACCCTGAAAAAAATACCAACATGTAGTAAAACTATAGAGGTATAAGTTATATTTGTAACTGTGTCATGCACTCATGGTTATCCTGAGGTACTTATTTGCCCAAAGCAATCAAGTTACCACCTGTTTTTGTTAGTAATAAAGTTGTGAAATAGCACTTTTATGACAGCTGCCTTAGGATAATGGACCATTTCTCTGCTCTGGATTGAGTGTAATTCAAACTCATGTACATAAATTAAGTTGAGTTATACTGGTGCTACTGGGCTGTGTGCTCTGGCGCTGAACTGAAGTGCCACTGATTTTTTTTTCCATTAAGTCCTGTGTATCTCTTTTGAAAATGAGATTGTGGCCCCTCAGTCATACAGGTACCTTGGAAAATCTTATCTAGCACCTCCAATCAGTCATAGATCACTCATTCTTCTGTTAGTTTAATGTACTTTTGAATAATTTACATATTTTAAAGGAATTAAAAGAAAGACAATTAACTGGGTGGTAATATCCAATCTTCTTTTTTTATTAGTCTTTTATTTCTAGGGAATAATCTCATTGATCCACAGTTAGTAAATAGTGGGGCTTCATATCTCCCCATACTTTTTTTTGTTTGCTGTTATAAGACCCTTTATAACGATACGACATCTAAACACCCCACCAGCAAGTCTCCCAGGGTAAAATCAGCAACCAGCCACTATTTTGTTTATAGCTGGCCTACACTTTCCTTTACTTTCAAAAGAAGAGGAAGAATTGGATTCTACCCTCCTATATTTCTTAATAAAAACGTATCCTAACTAAAGTGGTGGTGCTGGAGAAAGCTAATATGGTCATCTGGATGATAAGAATTTAAGAATTGTTCCGACATGGCTTTAAATAAATGTTTTAGGCCAATACCAACACCCAATTTTCCAGGAGTATCCCTCTGTGGCTCTTGTAGTTGGTGCGATACCTGATTGTATGCTTACTGGGTCCTGTCTCTAGACAGGCTGTCATAGACACCCATCTCAGACTGAATGTCGCAACTTTCAGATTTTCAGTCCTCACAAAAATGTCTCCCATCACACCTATATTTAAAAAGGTGAGGGATCCAGTTAGCTAATTTGTTCCTAGACAGTTAAACTACTTTACACAATCCGCAAATCATAACGTGGATTTAGCAAAATATTTTTAGAAGACAAAAACTCTTGAGAGGAGATAGTCTCGTATCTGTTTCAGAGTGATTATCTCTCTCTAACTGGAGGTCATCCTTTGTGTAACCCTGCTAACATTTTAGGTTGTTTGGGGAAACTCTGTGGCCTGAGTAGTATGGAACGTCGCTAGGAAAAACTGTTTTTCTCAAATATTTTCAATGTGGAATATTTATTTTGTAGCCAGAGAAACTTGTTTTGTTGCCAAGGAACTGACCAGGAGCAGGATCAACTGCCAAGTGTACTTGAAAAGAGGAAAAACCCAGAGTTAGTCTCATCAGTCTGCATGTGCCCCAAAAGGCATTTGCAATGCTTTGAACAGGGACTTTTAAAATCAAATCCAGGCCTGGTGACCCCTGGCACTAGAATGTGATCTCTCTTCCTCTTTCCCTTTCCCTTTATATATTTCCAAGCCATGCTTAGAAACTAATGGAACAGATTGCTATTGCAAGTACTGCTGTAGGGTATGTAAATATTGGTTGCCCCCTTAAACAAGGGATGGTTGTTGTTGAGGGAGTGTAGTTGTTTTGGTACCCTAGATGATGATGCTCAGGCTCTCCAAAAACTTCCTATCTAGCTTCTGCTCTTCTTTCTACATTGTCTCCTTACTTTGGAATGAATGTTAGTTGACCTCTTCTTAACTAGTTGAGGCTCCACTTTCAGTATTTAGAGTCACGTTCGCTGAAGTAGGATCTTCACCCCCAATAAATATTGATTATAAAGTCCTTTTGCATATGCTTTTACATTTTGCAAGCTCACTTTCAGTTTCTAAAGCCTTTGGATGCATGCAAGACTCAAGGTTATATGAAACACTGATGTGTCTTTGTTTGTGAATTAAATGCCAATGTGATACTGACACATTTGATTATAGCCAAGAGCATCTCTATTGAGAGTGTGCTTTAGTAGCATGAGAATTACTGCTGTTATGCAATGAGATAAGCCAGTCCACTTCTTTTGAAGTCAGTGGAGTGCCGGTGGTAAATTCAGCTTATATGTCTGTGTTTTAGTTGGTGCCATTTGCAAGAAAGTCAAACATGATCAACAGTCTGTTAGAATTCTTAGATCTCTCATAGCTATGTTTTATACTGTTGTTTTGCAGGCTTTGGTATGGGTGGACGAAACTGTAGTTTCATCAAATTTTTTTCAAGTTGGAAAATTCCTAAATATTGCTTCTGGGCAATTGTTCTTCCTCTTCCTTTCTACAGATGTGCGCACGTGTGTGCGTGCGCACGCACACACACTCATATGTGTGCTTACATACATTCACCTATGTATGTATACACACATAATAAGTATACACTTATGGTTCCTCTACTTATAGTTCCTCTACATTTGGCTCCAAAAAATGGACCTATGTTAGTAGTGTAGGAAATCAGCCCTTGTTGACCCACTCTTAAAATGTATAAAGTCTCTAAAGCACTTAAGAACAGAGCTATTCCCTATGAATTGGATTTTGATTAGTTATTGGGTAGTTATTTTGGTTAAATGAACAAAGGAGGGGGGAAGGAAGTCAGAAGGAAAGGTGTGTGTTCGTATGTGAGTCAAATCAAACTAATGAGTAGAAAAAGGAAAGAGGCAAAGTGAAATCTTGAGTAGGGCATCAAAACATGCTTACTCCTCAGGTGCTACCTTATGTTCCCAAAGTGACTGTGATTAGAGCTTTAGAATATTTTTAGTAGGATGTTTCTTTTTGGAAAATGACAGTGTAGTAAAACCAGAATCCCTTGTAGAAATGTTCAAGTTTTGATAACTTTGGTTGAGAAAGCTATCTAAGTTCCAGGGTAAAATTTATGGTGAAAAAAGATAATGTTCAGCCCCAAGTTAGAATAAGTTGGGTATGGCGCTTTGTTCTGGTGTCCAATTTGGGGTGTGGGTAGGGGCTGGTCTGGGTGGGGGTTATTGGTGCAGTTGTGTGCCCCCTTTGATTCCTGCTCTGCAAAAACATGAAAAACAACTGCCTGGGATGGACAGCAGCATTTCTATTCAAGCAGTGTTGTGAGAGCTATTGATTTAATCTTTCATTATATTTTCCCTGCTTCCTAGTGATGTCTTTCTACTCCATAGGAGTTAACAACCCACTATCCTTTTAATGGTCTTGAAGTTTCACTAGTCAAACTATCCTTTCTTCTGCAATTTTGCTGTCTATTAGTCATTCCTGGTAATGTCTGTTTTCTATTTTACAGTCACGTAGACTGTTTTTAGCTTAACTTCAGTGTGGTAATATTAACTCGGGTGTAGAAATGTTTGACAGTATAATATTGGATAAACTGTCAAGACACTCAAGAAGGTTAGATTTTATTGTATGAATCTGAATAAGAGATGTACATGTAATAATAATGACTACAGGACTAATGATATAACATCCTTTGACTATTTTTTGCATAGTTGGTTGTATTTTTTTTAATTATATATATATATACTCTAGCAAATTAGTGCACATTCCAGTGGTTATATTTACTTTTGTTTTGATCTTAAATGGAATAATATACCTACTAGTAAAGTTCTAGTTTCTCTTTAACTGGAGAAAAATATGCGTTGTGTTTATATGTGATGACATGCCACACCATTTTTTCAAAATCCTAGATCTTCCCCTGGGGCTAAGTACAGACATTTGGGAGGTTAAATTGGGTTCAAAACGGCCACCCAATTTAAACTTACCTCATCTTGGTACTGATCTTACATTTACAGACCTGGTGTCAGGGACTGGGAATCAGTCTAAACCTGTAACTGTACATTCATTCCTTTTTGTTATATGTGAAATATAGTTTCCCAGATATTTTTAAAAATAAGTTGTCCTGCTTGTGGCATGTGCTATGTGCCAAAATTCTGGGCTGGGCTGGTTTCTATGCCATCTTGCTGGCCTCAGTGGGATGGCACATAGTACAGTTATGTGAAAAATTTGGACTTACCCTTAGTGTGTGGCAAACAATGTCCGCTTATTTTAAAGCACACCGATTGAAAATATGCTACAGTCTTCCTTGCCTGCTGACAGTTGTTGAATTTATATCAGTAACTATGGTCCACAAATCACCATTGAGTCAAATTCTCAACCACATTTGGTTCTGCTTGTTTCAGCTGGAGTTCTTTGAGTTGCGCATAACATCTCAGCTGAAGCAGAGGACGTCAAAATGGGTCACTTCTGTTATATAGATGATGTATTTGTGTATACATGTGTGTTAAAGCTGAGAGAACACTTCAAAGTGAAAGTGATGATATTTCTTTAATGATATTCTCAATCTTTTAATTCAGACAACTGTATCCATGTTGTTTGACTGCAGAGGGAGCCTCAGGAATATTCAAATAAATGACAGCTGTATAAAGGTACAAGTTGGAAGTGTCTGTTTACCTATCTTGAAATCTCTTTGGTTTCTTTCTTCCTCTTTATGCAAGTTAATCCAATGATATAGGAAGCAGTAACAGTACAGTGTGACATACTGATCATTTATACATCAAGAATAACTCATAGTTAATCGCAAGTTAACTGAGTAGTCTGCAAAACATTTCTGGGATGAAATATTACTGCACAAAATGTCTGTTAAAGCATTTTGAGTGATGGGCATGATGGGTTTTGAATAATGGAATTCAGAAGTAGATCCAGAAAGCAGTGACTGCCACTGCAGGTTTTACTGCCCCCCTGCTCCAGTCTCCTCCTCCTCTCCCACCCCATCCCCACAGGGCAGACAGACTATTCTGGAAGAGCATAAGTGGGGGACTTTTAAAAATCTCCTTCCTGCTTAGAGGCACAGCTTTCCCCTTCTCTTTCCCCCCTCCCCCACCTGCCACTGCCGCTGTCCTAAGGGCACTGTCCTGCCTGTTCTCTAGTCAGTCTGCATTGGTCTACCGCGTGAATGATGCATGGCCCTGGTGGTTGCAGGGAGCGTGACGGTGGTAAGTGAGGGAGCTCCCGCAGACACCACTGGCACTGCCAGCAGTGGGAGGGGAGGTTGCGAATGTGGCAGGCCAGTAGCAGGTGCTCCTGTGCTGAGCCACCCACCTCACTGTGCCCGACCACCTTCCAGGCTCCAAGTGCCTCCTTGGGGGCACCTCATGTCTGGCAAGGTTACTGGAGCACAACTGCTAGCCTGGGGATAACGCTGCCACCAGCCAGGGTCTGGACTGATCCTGGCTCTGTGCCCCCTGGGAAATACAGGCCTAGTAGCCCTTGAGGGTACTAGACCCACTTCAAGAACTTGGGGTGCTTTCCTTAGTCTGAAGCACAAATAGTGGTCTCCCTTAGTCAGCCGAACCAAAGGGACCCCAAGGGATAATGTAACCCCTCTCCCAATAAGTCTGCCTTGCTAGGTACAAAGGAGAACTTTATTGGTTAAAAGGAATAGGTTTGTAATAGGGTACAGGGTAGAACAATATCAAAGAAATCTCATAGAGCAAACAGGGTGCCTGGGTAGCTTTTGATCATGCATCTCAGTTATGGCAAGCTATATATCTGGTTAGATTTCAGGTAGCTTACTCACGAGTATCATCCAGAGGCAGGCAGAGATTCCCTCTCGAGGTAGGCAGTTCACTGATAATGAATTTCAAGAGAGAGAGCAAGTTTCAGATGGTCCAGCTTCTCTCTGAGTTTTTTCATCATGGCTACTCCCCCTCCTTCTGGGCAGTCCTTAACTTATATAGAACTTATGACTTCATTTACCTGTCATAGTTACATTCTTGAAAAATGCAACTTTAAGTGAATGATGTTAAGTTAATCCAATTATGTCACAGTAGTTACCTACTAGCAGGTGGTGGCAAAACAACCTTATAACCGAACATTGCGCAACTTTAAACGAGTATGTTCTCTGATAGATTCAAGGATAATCATTGTAATAACGAAACACTGTTAACTGGGATGATGTTAAGTGAGGAGTACCTGTACCTTCTGCCTGCATCTAAACACTTGTGCACATATGGTAACTTAAAATAATACATATAAATCCACTGATATACCCATAAGTGTCTTGTCACACCTTGCCTGAGGTACACATTGTACTAAAATTACTGGTGGAAAAAGCTTGTTCATGCCTAACTTCGAAGTTTAGCACTTCTTCTCTTTGTCTTCTGGGCTGTAAAGTAGCAAGGTATTTTTATTTTCTTTAAAAGATGGCATTCAGAGGTACTGAAGGTCTATAAAAAGCATCTGATGTTATTCCTTGTTCTGCTGGTTGCTCAGAGAGCAGAGAAAACAAGCCATGCTGTCTTAACAATCACCTGTGGAATAGTTAGGGCTAGTGTAACATTCTGAACCTCTGCTTTCTCAAAGCTTCCTGAAGGAGTCTCTGTTTATCATTCAGGCTGCAATGCCTGTATTGGGTTACATCAGGAATGTGGAAAGCTAACTGGTAAAATCTGTCAGGCTGTGAAAAGGTCTCAGGCTTTGAAATTTTATGGACCACGTTTGCTAATGCACATTCCATATTTGAAGGTGTCTGGCTACCCCCAGTTTTTATGAGTTGATGTACATTGCTGTAATAGATGTGTGTACTTTGTTATGAACACTACTGAGTTGATAAACAAGACCGCAGACACAGGGCATCAGAGAGACAGAGAGGAAATCCCAACAGGGAGATAAATTAAAGTGTCACCTCTTAGTGTTGTTATAGTTAAGGGTCAGTTGCCATTTATAAACCATGATCTCGGATACTGCAAAGAGTGGGAATATAGTTCCTCCCCTAAATCAGGGTCTCATTGAAGTTCTTTACAGGAATGCCCCCCACCCCTTTTCCCAAAAAGAATCATGATGTATATGTTGCAGGTTAGGTCTTAAATTGGGGTACATCCGTTAATTATAAGTTTGCACCCCTAGAGGATCTAGCTCAGTGCATGTAGAGGGATAACAATCCTGAGCATTTAATGCACATTTACATTCAAAGCTATATTTTCAGTGAGTAACATATGGAAAAATAAGGGGCAAAGGGATTAAGGCATTTTGCTATTCCTTTGAAGGTGAGAGTTCAAGCCTTGCTCATACCAAAGTTTGTTTCCATGTGGCCATGCTGTAAATAGGTGTCTGGTCATTCAGGGTGGGGAGGTAAATGTCATGTTAGCCACATCATTTGCTAGGTTGTTGTTGGCTACAGAAACTGGTGTGCCTTAACCGTGTTGGCCCAACAAGCTGTTAGCCTGGGTTTAGCCTTTGACTAGTTATACATAAAAGTGGAAAAATTCTATTTGAACACGAAAATACTCCTTGGACATTCAAGGAATAATTTTTTGAGAGTCAAAGAATAGAGGAATCACTTCCTGCCCTTCAGGGTTTGTTGGGTGAAATTCTATGTCCCTTTTTTGTGCCAATCAGACATGATTACATATGAAATATAGTCTGCATGAATTTCCCAAATCCTTTATTTTTTTTGACTGCTCCCCTCCTATTTTAAACAATAATGAATTATAACATAGAAAAATACACAGGTTAAAAAAATGTGATGGATTTTATTTTCACTCGCTCTTATAAAAGGAAATTTATACCTAAGGCTGCCATTCTTCCCCTAACTCAAGACATGAGGTGAAACTCTGGTCTCAGTTAAATTAAAGACAAAACTCCTACTGACTTCAGTGGGGCCAGGATATTTTAAATGATATGTATGTCCTGTTTTGGAGTCCCCTGAAATGTCTAGGCACATGCGTGTGGGTTAATGTGGTAAATTAAAGGGCAGGGGGTAACAGCTACCTTTGCTTTAATTTTCCTTGCTTTGTTGAGCTTAAGTCTGGCCCTAAATGTTATTTAAACATCATATATTTTTTGCTTAATACATGAAGCAAGTACATTGTCAAAATGATATATTCCCAAATAACGTTGTCATCAGGCAATTAAAATATCATGTGCTATAAACATCTCTAAGACGCTATGCATGGGAGAGTTGCCAGTTTCACAGGTCACATTGCCTCCAAGATTACAATGAATGTACAGTACTCAGACCAGCCTGGAAAGTAAAAATCACTTTCCAACTCTTTAAATCTTTTTTAGTTTTCTCAGCACTCTGAAGTCAAATTATGAAGATTTTAAATGCAGTGCCTTTTAGCATCAGCCATTGGTCAATGCTGGCACATGCAAATACCCAGGGACATGGATGGATTCATGATTAACATTAGAGTCACACATAAGAAATGCTTTAAAATGGTAATGAGAAATGGCGAGCTCTTTATAAAGAAGTATTAATGCTTTTTTTTTAATTTCAGGGAGTGTTTTCTAATCAGTTATATCTTCTGCTCATTTTTTGTGTCACCTTGGCCAAGTTACAAAGACCAAGAAATAAAAATTGAAGGGCTTAAAGACTGGTTCTTAAGTCCATATTTAGCATCTAAATGTGTGCCTTTATCTTCAAATGTTTCAAGAAATCAGCAGCTTTTGTTTCCTTGAACAACTGGTTTCAGCTCGTAACTAACTAAAAAACACTCCTTGGTCATGTCCACGTGAGCGTGGAGATTTGTTTCCCCAGGGACAAGAAGCAGCGGCGCACTTTGTGATGTTGCTAATTTGTCTTTGGGGAATGCCTGTGCCATGCACCCTCTGGTGTGTGGCAGGTTACCCCTGGTGGAGTTGGGGAGGCTGGGGCCAGCGCTGAGCATTACCTCGGATCCTGGCACACTCCTGGGGCTGCAGCAGCAGTGATCCTGCTGCTTGGAGCCTGGCCAGCAGCTGGAGTGTGACTGGCCAGCTAGACTCCGGTTTTGGGTGGCACATGCTGCTCCCACATATGCCGACCCACCTTTTTTTTTTTTTTTTTTTTTGAACAGGCTTTTTTGACCTCAGGATCTCTCAGGGTCAGGAACACCTGAATGTGTGGTATGTGGTACCACAGATGTGTCTGCAGCTCCACATAACACACGGCTATGCTTGTCTGGACATGGCCCTCGGATATCACACTCATTAACATATATTAGGATATAAGTTATAAGTGCTCAGTGCTCTTAAGCTGCTTGTTTAAGTGTCTAAATGTGAATTTAAGAACCTTAATTTAGGCATTTATTTTTGAAAACTGTGGCTTAAATGCTTTGTGCTCCAATTTACCAATTCACCAAATGGGGATGATATTTATGTGCCTCTAAAATGGGGTGAGGTTCATGGGTGGATCTAGAATTTTGAAAAGGGGGTGCAGATGGTGTGATGCATCATCAAATGTAACACAACACATTTTTCTCCAGGTAAAAATAAACTAGAAGGTTTACTAGTATTCTAGGGTCATAAGGCTGTATTATTCAGTTAGAGATTGAAACAAAAATGCATATAACTTCATTGGAATGAGTTAAAAACAATTTGCAGGGCTGTGAATTAGGAGCTTCATGACCAGGGGCAGCTAACAGGTAGTGTAGCAGTATTGCAGAATAACAGATAGCCTGATTGGTGGAAAATTAAGACCATTAAAAAGAAAAGAAGTCAGCAACACCTGTGGAATGAAAAGTTTAGAAGGAATTAGGTAGAATAATGAGCTCTGAAGTCAAGTGACTCCTCCTGCACTGCCTGACTAGAAATGCTGCTGCTACTGCCAGACAGTTGGTTTTAAACTTGGGGTGGACCAGGAATCAGAAGAGGGTGCAAGCTCACTCCTCCTGGATCTGCCCCCAGTGAGGTTCCATAATCTTACATTGCAAAGGAGGAAGGATAATGAACAACAGTCTGGAGCTCATGAGACCTGTAATCCTTCCCTGCTCTACCACAACTTCCTGTGTGATAGTTACCTAATCTCTTTGTACTGTGGTTCCTCATCCATACAATAATGTTAAGAGTACTATACTCACTGCCTGGGATGTGTGTGGAAAAATATATTCCAGATTATGAGCAATTCAGGTGCTACAGTAACAGGACCCTTAGAAGTATTTAACGTAGATTATGATATGACGGGATATTATTTAAGTACCTAAGAGACTGAGGATCACAGCTCTCATTGACCAGTTTAATGCTCCTAAATCACTTCTTCAGCTTTTTGGAAAAGTTGACCATAGGCTGAGTACATTAGGCTGAAAAGTTAAGGCAGCTGGCATTAACCTTACTGGCTTAGCTCTGGAATTTTACTAGCGACTGCATTAAATGAGGGCTTTGGAGAAATAACAAATTACTTAAATTTCTGTTACAGACTTGTAAAAACTATAATCGTGAAGATGTTTAGTGTGGTATCATTTAAAAAAAGAATCAACCATCTAGAGCCTATAATCATTAAAGGAGAAGAAGAAATAGCATGACTATATAAATAGCTAAACCTCACAGTATTTGGGGAATTTGACGCAATAAAATAGTACAATAAACTCCGGTTAATTCACCTGAGAGAGAATTCACCACCACTGTCTATTGCAGTATTGTTTGGGTTCCTCGCCAGCACTCCTCTGACCATTTGCATTGTCTTTGGAGTGATGAATTAACAAGAGTTTACTGAATTAGCCCATGGTTTCTGGAAGCTCTGGCTCTTGTTCCACTGAAGTTCAAGAATTCTAAGGGGGAACAAGGGAGACAGTTGGTAGCGACTGGAAATACTTACATGAGCAGAGAAGAAGGCTATCTTAGCTGTTTTTTAAAATGAGTAGTGGGGAAATGCCACAGACCATGTAGGGTAAACATTGATGTTCTTAATCTAAGATGCTTGATAGAGCAAGGTTACTAGATCATTTTACCTATAAAGGCTGATCTGACTAGGAAACTTAATTGTGTCTCTGTTCCAGCCACACAGCTGGCATAACCAAAATCCAGGTCTCAGCTTTGCAATCCTTACTCACACAAAGGAGGACTAGGCCATCAGCTCATGTAAATTACTGTCGCTCCATCAATCTCAAAGGAACTCCACCCATTTTTACCAGATGCAGATCTGGCCCAGAGTCATTCCTCATGTAAGTTGCTCCAATAACTTTCACTAGTCAGGGTAACTCGTGTGATGAAGGGAAGGCTTTTTAACTTGGTATCACATGCATGACCACCTGCCCCTTCCATGATGCAGGGAGGGTTTGCTCGGAAAATGTTCTAAAGCATTTCAGAATAATCCCAGAATAAAAAGGGGAGTTGTATATGGAAAAGGCTGAGAACTGGAAAAGTCTGAGAACTGTGAGAGTGAAGCCTGAAGGATATCAAGGCCGTTGACAGCATTTGGAAGTGCTGGTCTTAAAATATATATAGTTTAAAAATGTTCCTCAGATAAAGATTCAGTGATTTTGATAAGGAACAATTTCAAAGCTTTCAAATGAATTTTCTGCCAAGAGCCACATACTGACTCTTATTTACATTGAGCTGTAGTCCCTTTGACTCTGCTTTGGCAGCATAAAAGAGTTCTTAAAGTGTGTGTAAACTTACAGACACTTTAAGGCCCCATTGCACTGCAAGAACTGTGTAAAGGGGCCTTAGTGGAAATGAAAATCAAGTAATTATATGCCCACAGTATATGCATCACTAAACATTTAGCTATAAGCTGCAATTCTTTGTAAATTCACACTTGAAGTCATTCTGAAGGAAATCACATTAGGGGAAGAAAAAAGCAGTGAGTTCTCTTTCTAACACTGAATAACATGGCATATAAATATGACTGAACAAATAAGCATGGGATTTCATTGCCAGCACTGACGGAATAATAGATGGGAATTAGCAAAAGAGCAGAAGGAATGAATGACGAGATCTAATGAATGTTTTTCTCTTTGAAAGATGATCTCTTTAGCTGAGATTTAGAGTTACTACACAGCTAATGGCTGATACAAATGGTGGTAGATAGGATACATAGCCTCAAGATTGATGGCTTTCTGTTGTTGGTCTAGCTCTTTAATCCAGGCTCCTGCTGGAATGCAAAGTTCCCAGCTCAAGACCAATTATATGAGGACATCAAGAAGAAAACGGATAGCCATGGCATTTGTCTGCTTCTCAAGCTTCCCAAGATGTGAAACTTTTCACTTGCAATGACATGCCTATTAATGCTCGGGTTTTCTCACTACAATACTTTGCTCGCATTTAAAGGTACAAAACTTCTTTCAAGCAGTATATGCTCCTTGGCCTTTTCAAAGAATTATGGGTGTGTTGTCCATTTTTATGGGTCTTGGGGATGTAATATTAACATCAACCAAAAAAGATACCTGAATCCCTAGCAGACAGCCAGCAATACCATGGATCAGGACGTGGCAACTTTTTGGCCGAAATGGCAGAGTAACAGGGTATAACACAACAGAGGGAGGTGAAGAGGAAATATTCAGTAATAAGCAGAGAGGGGCCGGAACAAACTCTGGAGAAGTAATTGGAATCTATAACTCAACTGTAAAGCTCAGCCACTTTGCTAAAAGTGTATATCAATGTATGGAGCATAAGAAGGAAGAGAGAAACCCATACTTTCAAATGCATTTCCAAAGGGAAGAAGACCTTTTTGGATACTGCCCACAACAGGCATTTTATCCAAGAAATGATCATTGTGGAGCACAGTTTACAATAACTTCTGTGTAACTAATTTTTTAAAATGCTTTATTACATGGACATGACATCAATAGAGAAAAACATTTGTGCAGGAGTATAGATAGAAAATGGTATATGTTTTCTTCTTTAGATAAATTTTGTTTAAAGGGACATTTAAAAAAAGTTCACAATAGACCGTATTAGTTTTGTTTTTCTGTATCTTAAATTCCTGTTTATAACGGAAATGCATGCGTAGCACATGAACATAATACCTACCTATTATATCACTGTCATGCTAGTATTTAGGGTTGAAATGCTCGTGCGACCACCTTGAAAGCTTTTTGTCCATTTGGAAGCTATGAAAAGGAGCAAGGGAAACAATACTACATACCTTAGATGACTAATTGTTTACAGTTTACTATGTAATTAACATTGGAGGTAATATTTCAGGTGCCATGCATGCAACTGAGGCTGAAATAGGTTTTAGGCTTCTGTAAAAGTTTCAGTGAACAGCATACAACAAATTAGTAAAAGCTGAGGTCTGTGTATAATTCACAACTAGAAAAGGGAACAAAATTTTATGCATACATTAATTGCTTGCTATTAGTTATGATTAGATTTGCTCCAAATGTTGATTTGTAGTTACATTTTGCATCACAACGTCATATTTGATGAGAAAAAAAGGAAGTATAATATTCATTAATTTTTTGGGGGATTCTTCTTCTCACTCTGTTCCTGATAAGCTCTAGTCATTATTCTATGAAAGGCTTAATTTTCAAAAATGAAAGAAAAATTAAGTATGTTTTTCTTAATCTTAGCTTACGATCAGTAAAGTAATAATTTCCAAATCACTAACCACTTTTCTTTATTTCAAAGGAAGAAAAAAACCCTGTCTTTCATTTAGAATTTCTCTCTTGCACAAAAAGAAACAAAACTTTTTAACTTAAAGTACAGAAATGTGGTTTGAGAGCTCAGTTCTACATGCATACATACATACATTTGTTTGGCATGGTTTCTGGAGCAAACAGATAGCACAACCAGCTCTCTGTGCAGCATATCGCAGTCATACTCAAAGGTCTATGCAAAATTTCATTCTGGTTTCTAGAGGGAATGATTTCAAACTCATCCAGAAAAGCAGATGGACTGGATCTTTTCCCCCCCCCCACACAGGCATGTTACATGTGTGGTCTGTTCTGGAAATCTACTGCATACTGGGGGGGTCCCTTGGGCTGTCTACCTGCTCTCCTGCTGGAAACAAAGCAATTGGTTTGAAGATGCAATCTCCTTTCTCCGCCCTTTGTTCCCTGCAGGGATCCTTAATTCCTAAGTTTCAGCTCTGAGACAAGACATCCTCTGTGATTTTAACTAGTTCATATGGCTCTCAAATGCTTTTCCCAAGGTGAGGATTAGGGAACATCAAATGCTATTTGAGGGAAAGAGGAAATCTCATGTAATGCTTTTGTTCTGCTAACATCTATGTAAAGAGCTCCCTGGGAGTTTTGGAATGGAATCTGTCATCACTATAATCCTGTTCTGGAAGATTGTGATGGAGACAGCACAGAGAGTGATGTCATTGTCAGGCTGAGCGTATAGTTGCCCCCAGTAAACTCATCCCGAACCAATCTTTTCCTCTTCCCCCGTGCTCAACCAATGGAAAAGGTTGTCGGCATCATTTTTTTTAAAGCCATGGTAAAATCTGAAACACAGATATGCAAGAAATTATTTTATACAGAAGAAAGTCTGTTCAGTGCTCTCCACAGGCTTCAGAGGAATTTTTGTGCACTGTGCCTTTGGCTTCATGTGCAGGAAATTCTTCTTTGGTCTGTACAATACAATAAACAAACCTCCTGTGTATTAGCTTAAGCTTTTAGCACTTCCATCTCATTCTATAATGAGCAGTAAAATGGTAAGGGACATAACATTTGATTTGTAAAACTTATGGCCTGCCCTTGTCCTTACATGTACATGTTCTTTTGGTACCTCTTATTACACATGTCTATGATGGTTGTACATCATAACATTGAAATGTTACTGAAACTTCAGATGCCAAATGTAATAGCTGATCCTCCTTCCCTTTCATGGCTTATAATCTGATGTATTGCATTTTGTGATCTAGAAAATAGAGTCTTGGACTGGAAACAAGAGTCTCCTAAGTACGAATTTGGTGCTAAAACTGGACAAGGCTGTGTGGCCTTGCTAAGTTATTTTTTGTGAGACTTTCCCTACCTACAGTGAATCATAAGAGTGTCACAAGGATATTAGTATTGTATAACATTAAAGTAGTACTTGCACATCTTAAGACTGTTCTGTAAAAAATAAAGCATTGATCCTTTCTCTAACATGCAGATTTAGGTGATAATTATCCTGAAGCTCAATGACTTCTATGTCAGCATCTCTGAAATCAAGCCTATAGAGACAATTCTAAGGTACCAAGGGTAATGAAATTCAGTAATATAATAAAAATAGCCTTCATACTAATCTTTCATATGAAAATCTTAGCACGGTATACAAGCATTGATTATATCACTGGAATTTAAGTATGTATAATTCATTAGCTCAGCCTTATGGACAGAGATTCTGAGTTACAGAATGATTTGCTAAAGGTGATGTATTGATTCAGTGACAGAATCAGGGATGCAACTGAGGGACATGATACGTTAATCAAAAGCTTTTTATAGATCATATCCTCATATAACTTATACTTTTTGGCAGCTTATGAAGAGAGGTAGTTAGATGTGTTAGTCTGAAGTCAAGCAGAAGACAAGGTAGAGTTGCACCTTATAGACTAACAGAATCAGAGATGCATAAGCATTTGTGAGAAGGAGCTCACTTGATCAGGCTTATGACAGTTATCACCTCTTGCTCATGAAAATTATTCATATCTGATTCCATTAGTCTATAAGGTGCATCTCTACTCTGCCTTCTGCCTGACTTCAGACTAACATGGCTAGCTACCTCTCTCATATTATGTGCTAAAAGTATATCTTCATTTACAGCAAGGCTTTCTAGGAAGTTTCATTTCTTCCCTTTGCAGCTTTAAACTGAATACTGCATTTATTCAATTCTAAGATGAGGTCCCCCATTTAAAATGTGTGGGGGAAGCTTCTCATCTTAGAATTGCATATGAGGATGAGGATGGGGAGGGAGGAGGGCATGCAACTGCTGCAGGTCAGGCTCCAGGCTGTACCTGGGGTCAGGGCCATTAGCCTCAGCTGCTACTTGTCTCCATCCCTCCTCCTGTCACCTCTATACCTTACTATTTCTCCCCCTGCAGTCTCTTTCCCCCACCTCCCATCCCTCACAGCCTCTGTTCTCTCTCTACCTGCTACTACCACTCCCCCTTACCTTTGCTGCATACTGGGAGGTTCCATGCATGCTGCAGCCTGGGGCACTGAGTACAGCCCCAGTCCCAGTCCCAGTCTGGCCCCACAGCATCAGTGCACAGCCCACATGGCTGCTACGGGGGCTGGGATGGAGCCATGCTCAGTGTTCCAAGCTAAAATGGGAATAGAGCCTGCTGGTGTGGAGGTGGGGAGCAAAGCTGTGGGGAAAGGGGAGGAAGCAGCAGATGGGTGGAAGGAGGGACCTGAGGCAGTTGGGGGGAAACAGGCACAGGGAAGGGGCAACTGGCTGATCTCCCCATACCACCTGCCTCTGCGCTGCCTACCCCCCTGCAGAGGTGGGAGGGATGAATTAAGATGACCCTTCAATAATTAGATTCTATACATACAAAAGTATAACACATTTATACATTTTCCATGTATAGAATCTAATTATTAGGGGGTCATCTTAAATTCAGGGTCTTCTTAGATTTGGATACAGCATTATGACCATATTAACTCAAATATAAGATAATCCTGAATATAGGGGGACCCCCCCCCCCCACAATAAAAGAATCCAAGTATTGGATTATAGTCTTGAACTGTACCCCTCTCCCCCTCACAGCTGTAACAGGAAAAGCAGTGGTGGTGGTGGGAGGGGGTTAGTTAGCTCCTTTGCTCTCTGTCCCCACATCCACTTCTTCTCTCTGTAGCCTTCCTACCCCTCTGCCACCTGAACCTCCCCAATCCCAGCTTCCCGCAGCCTCTGCCCGCCCCCAACAATCTCTGCCTCTTCCTTCCAAACTCTCCCCTGTTTCTGCCTCTCACCGCCCCCTCCCTTACTGTCAGAAATGCTCAGGCTGCTCTATCCTGGAGTACAGCACATGGAAGCTCAGTCCTTGCTTGGCCGTGCAGCACTGTCAGTGCTACTGAGTGGCCAGTCGGGAAAAGGAGTTTCCATGTTCTCCATGTCTGGAGGCAACCCAGTTTGAGCTGGAGCTGAGCTGTGCCTGACAGTAAGGTGAGGAAAGTCCTTGGGCCTATACTATTTAACGTCTTCATTAATGAAGTGGACATTGGGATCAGAAGCGGGCTGGCCACGTTCGCTGACAACACCAAACTCTGGGGTAAAGCGTCCACACCTGAGGACGGGAGGGTGATCCAGGCTGATCTTGACAGGCTCAGGAAATGGGCAGATGAGAATCTGATGGCGTTTTACAGCCAAAAATGCAAGGTTCTCCACCTTGGGAAGAAAAACCTGCAGCATCCTTATAGGCTTGGAAGTGCTATGCTGGGTTGAAAGGGACTTGGGATGAAAGGGACTTGGGGGTCATGACTGACCACAAGATGAACATAAACCTTTAATGTGATACTGCTGCTAGTGAAGCAAGCAAAATGCTGGCTTGCATCCACAGATGCTTCTCAAGCAAATCCCAGGACATCAATTCTCCCATTGTACTCAGCCTTGGTGAGGCCACAGCTGGAGTACTGCATCCAGTTTTGGCCTCCACAATTAAAAAAGGATGTGGAGAAGCTTGAGGGTGCAGAGAAGGTCAGGAAAACAGACCTTATGATGAAAGGCTGAGAACCATGGGACTCTTCAGCTTGGAAAAGCGCAGGCTCAGGGGTGATCTGGTGGCCACCTATAAGTTTATCAGGGCTGCTTACCAGGATCTGGAGGAATGTGTGCTCACCAGAGTGCCCCAAGGGATGACAAGGTCGAATGGTCACAAACTCCTCCATGACTGTTTCAGGTTGGACATAAGAAAGAACTTCTTTACTGTCCGAGCCCCCAAGGTTTGGAATAGACTGCTGCTGGAGGTGGTTCAAGCACCTACTTTGAATGCCTTCAAGAGATGTTTATCTTGCTGGGATCCTATTATCTTGCTGATTTCCTGCCCCTGGGGCAGGGGGCTGGACTCGATGATCTTCCAAGGTTCCTTCCAGCCCTAATATCTATGAAAGGGGCAGACAGGGGGACAGAATCTGCAAAGAGGAAGTTGGAGGGGGGGCAGGGGTCTGACTGTCCCTGACCTAGGCTCAGGGCCAGAGTTAGAGCTGCAGCAGCTGCCTGCTCCTTGCTCCCCCTCCCCTCATTTGCTTTCTTCCTGTGTTGATTGTGGGGAAAAAAATCTCATCTTATATTGAAGTACATATGACAATTATTTTTCTTGGGGGCTTATTAAGCAAATAAATGTAAGTGGAAAAATGTATATAGCTAAGTATAAAAGTGGTTCTACTAAACAAGACTGCTGGCTCACTGGGTCTGGTTTGTAAAGAAATGCATGAAGCATTTCAACAGTTGTATGCAGGACAATGTGAAAAAACTGAGAACCTGCCATAGAACTGCCTCTGGGGGTAGGGACGGACATTACACATAAACCGATTTAAGTGATCAGAAACTGGTTTAAACCTGTAACAGAACAGATGTTCAGGGCACAAAAAACAGTTTGAAAATGGCTGGAACCAGTTTGAGATGAACCAAGTTGGATGTAGTATCAGACTTAACCGGTTTGGGTCAAACCATTTTATGCAATGTCTGTCTCAGACCCCTTGCTGGTTTAAGATGAACCAGACTCCCCCAGCACCCTGGCATGGTCTCTGAGCAGGACAGGGCTCTCTGCTTCATAGAGGTGGCTCCTCTCCTCTGCTCCCTGGTTGCAGCACCAGCAGAGACTTGCGGGCACAGATTGTCTGTCTGGCTTCTTCCTGCTAAGCCAGGGATCATTCCTCCCGCCCCTCTGCCTTATGCAGACACCTCAGAATTAGCTAGCAGACTACATGCTGGCTATGGTCCATGCTCTTGGAGACAACAAAGGCAGACAGGCTTTTTGGAGCTAATCAACAGGTTAGCTTCAACAGGTTCCTTCCTTGGAAAAGCTGTTTAAGAAGACCTTGGAGAGAGGTTTTGTTTTCCTAATGGGTTGATAAACACTGAGTTAGGGGTGATAAACATTCTCTGCTGGGCTGCTCCGGGAGGGGCGGGGGTTGGGGGGGAGAGAAAAATCAATCAGAGTGTCCTGCTGGGGGCTGCCCGTGCCCCCCCGCTTAGCTCAGCACTGTTGAAAGGAAAGGAGGGCTGTTCTAGCCCCTTTCTCCCCCCACCCCTAGCTTCTAGCCTGAGCCACTGCAGGCTCTAGCCTGCACTTCTAGAGTGAAAAGGGAATGTTTATCTACCTCCAAACTGGTTTGTGCTTTGCTGGTTAGACTAACCTGCAAAGACTAAATCAATTCAAACTCAGGATTTTTGAATGTCTGTCCCTAGCCCAGAACTACCTGAACTAGTTCTAGAAGTAGAGTTGTATTAGCAGGTTATTCCAGCTATTCTTTTATAACCTGCTTCTCAATAGGGCTAATTATCTCAGGTAGAGCACCTTCCTAACATGACTGAACTGCTTCCTGTACTCTTACTAGTTTAGGTATCTCTGCTTGGCATTGCATTGTGCTGCATAGATAGCCCTGAATGTTGATGGCACCCATATGCAGAGTCACTATTATATCATCTCTATTTGCCACATATACTACAATACAGGTATTCCAATTATTTTTTATTTTAAAACCATAGAGAAACTAGAATTTCAAGATATGTTTCTACAAGTATTGACAAATATTAGCTAAACCACTTTAGCTGAAATCAAAACTTCCTCAACAGTATGCTCATATTTTCCCCCAAAATAATAAAATGTCATTGAAGGCTGGAGAGAGTAATTCACTCCCTTTTCCTCCAGAGAAATAGTTCAACCTATTTCTTTAAATATAGGGAGGGAGGAAATGAGGGAGGGTGTTTAGTAGAGTGTGTAGAAAATCATGTGACCTGCAAATAGTATCAAATACTTCTGAAGTCCATGTTTCTTTGAAGTGTTCTTAAACTCAGAGAGTGACAATATTGAATACCAGGCTATATAGTGTGTAACCCTCCCTACTACCCACTCAACTTGGCAGGACCTCTTTGTCATTTTCCTCTTGAACGTGCAGATTTTCACAACCTTGGAATGCTCCGTCATTTTCCCCCTGATTCTTCTGTTGTTGGTATTATGTATTCATGAGTGCTTTGCTGACTGGTGTTCTGGAATGCATGGGAAAGAAGAGGGAGTGTGGTGTGGCTATGCATTATAGGTCTGGCCTTTTTTAATTACTAAGGCAAATCCTGATACCTCCCCAACATGCACATCCTTATGGGTTCTAAACTTTTCCTGGACAGTTAAAGTAATGTGGTTCCAATACTCTGGAGGAAGCAGAATATAGAGAAGCTGATACGATCCATGTGCACCACATTCTAGAATTTAGAAGACATCAGGTATATTGGACCACATTCTAGCTAAACCCTAACCTAACGGGGTGTGATATAACAGCTGCAGAGAGTTGGGTAACAGCCTTGTATGGGAAGGGTTCCCTTCTTCCTGATGCCAGAAGCTTAGGCACAGGGCCCAGCATTTGGTAGATAATAAAGTCCTTTTCTTCTTGTTCAAGCTGGAATCACAGTGTGTACCTCTAAAGCTAAGTACATATAGTCAAAATGCCTGAGGCTGAATTGATTCAATCTTTGCAGGTTAGCCTAAGCTGCATAGATTGAACCAATAAGCAAGTGAACATACGTTTACTTTTGATTCTGGAAATGCAACCACATGCTTGCAGTGGCCCAGGCCAGAAGCTGGGGGGTGCTAGATCATGCCTCCCTGCTCAACTGGAGCAGACAGCTTGGTCCATGGCTAGCCCGCCCACCTTGTGATGGGGGGGAGGTTTGTGGGGGAGGTACAAAGCATCCTGGGATGCTGGAGGACTGTGAGTTAACTTGAATCTGCAGGGGAACTGGGACAGAAGTTCAATAAACTGATTTAACCTAAATCAGTTAAGTCTGATACTACATCACCCAGGTTTATCTTAAACTGGTTACGGCCATTTGGAGAGTGGTTTATGTGTGCTGAACTTCCATTGTGCTACAGATTTGAACTGGTTTCTGATTACTTATATTGGTTTATGTGTAATTTTTGTCCCTAGCCTTAATGCACACTAATTATTTGGGACATTCATTTGCTGAAGGAGAGGCAGCCTTGCTTAATGTAAAAAGCATTGATTTGGAAGTTTTGGGACCTGGGCTTTATTCCTAGCATTGCCATTGGCTTGCTGTGTGAACGTGGACACTCGCTTCACCTCTCTATGCATCTTCATCTATAGAATGGGAGTAATAATTCCCAGAAGCTCTATGGATGAAAAGCTTTGAGATGGATGAAAAGCACTGTATCTCTTTTTTAGTTTGTGATGCAGCTTAGTCCCACTAAAATGGGTAGCAAAACATCCTTATACTGTTACAGAATATAAACAGGGTTCCAGTTCACTAAATGTAGAATGAAAATCCATGGAGGTAAGCTGGTATTTCACTCTAAATTGAGTCTCATCGAGTCAGACTTCACACTACAAGATCCACTGTATTCTTTAAATGCATTGCTCCGAAAACAATAGTTAATGAGGCTCACTATTGGGAGTATTATACTGGGCTTCAACTATTTAGCTTTATAACCCTTGAATAATCCCTAAAGACATTTATGGTGCCACTAATTATTTGCTGAAAATGTCTGTCAGTGACGGATATTTTTCTTAAATAGCATTAATTCCACCTACCACCTTCCACATGGATAGTATATTTTCCTGCTTTGGTTTTGACACTCCCAGGGCAGCATTGCCCTGGGAGAGCTGAGCTGCCAACTGGGAATCTTCAACAGAAAAACTATTAAGGGGTGATAAATCATTGGAGGCCCAGCATGTGATTAAAAGCTGTGGCCACCAGCAGTGACCCATGGGGATGTAGGTATCAGTGACAGAGAGCAGGGGGAGGTGTTTGGCATTCCTGTTCAGAGGCCCAACCAGGGCATGGAGGTTTGTTTATGTTTCTGTTCCACTGACTCCTGTGAAATACCCTCTGTCTGTACAAGGAACACACATTGAGCTAGGGAAAGTATCTCTGGTATTTCTTGAAACTTCAGGATACTGCTATTTGAAAGTCACTTGTGAGGAAAATTGCACGGGATTAGAGTGTCAGCAGCACACGTCAGTTTAGGGCCATAATCACCAATGAGCAACATGGCATAATTATTATGACTCCACGTGTGTTTAATAAAAGTGGATCAATCTAGAAATCCCCAAATAGTCAAAGGTAAAGTTGATTTTCAGTGGGCCAGATACAGAACTTGTCTTGTATTTTACTAGATTCTTGCCCTTAGTAAAGGGAGCATGCCTGAGTAAGATCTGGGGAAAATCTGAGTAATGACTGACTTTAGGATTTGGCCCATTTTGATTTATGATGTACTAGACACCAACAGCAGTCTTGGTTGTTGGAGAAAACACAGAGGAAGATACAGTTTCTATGGTTATAATTTTATTTATTAGCTATTTGTGCGGCATGAACAATGTGCTAGGCAATTTACAGACAAGTACAGAGATAGGATCCAGAGTGTTTACAAGATAAGTTGTCAATGGAAATGAAGGGATATGGATAGAAGGCAAAAAGAGAGTGTGAAGGAGAGATCTAATTAATTCTCTCTCTCTCTATATATATATATATATATATATCTCTCTATATTTACACACACACACACACATATACACACGTGTGTGTGTGTGTATGTATGTATATGTGTGTGTGTGTGTGTGTAAATAAATATGTATATAAAATCAAACTCATTGAAATACCTGATTGGTAGAGAGATTTAATAGGAGATGTATGAGATTTATCTGGTTGATGGAACAAGTTGCTGTAAAGAGGTACTTGAAGGTAGGGAAGGGCAGAACAGAGAAAATAGTCAGAATATTGTTAGTCCAGAAATGAGAGCAAGGAGTATGAGAACTTGAGGGATTTGTTTCAGTGTCAGGACTGTGATAATACTTTTTTCTTGCGTGTCAAATGGTTTTGTTAAACTCCACTTAATCGGCTGAAGAGTAACCCAGATATTGCCATATTTTTCCCGACCTATGGTGAATCCAATTTAGGTTGGTGGCTTATCTGACAGTAGCCAGCACACGATACTGCAAAGGAAGGCACAAGAAACCCCACAACAAGCAGATATGAAAGACTCCTAATCTCCAATATTTAGAGACAGGCTTAAGTCCTAAATCATGAGGTTTTATATCCATTCCAATACTCTTTTATCAGCTCTCAAACTGTTATAACTGCCTATACCAAATATTGTAGCATGGATCTGCAATAACTGTCAATTCAGGAATATGATTGGACAATAGCAAACAGTGGCTACATTCAAAATCATGGAATAAAAGAAATACAGCAATTATAGGCCTCTTAAGTTTACTTCAATACTATGCATATTGATTAATGTGAATAATTAAGATTATGGTGATAAATAGAAAATGGGACAAAATGCAACATAGTTTTATCCAAGAAAGATGATGTCAGACCAATTTAATACCATTTTATACTACAACTAACAAAAGTGATGTAGTGGATGGAACTATCTAGAGTTAAGCAAAACATTTGACACTGCTTCTGGGGAATTATCTAAATTGGATGGGTTAGGGATTAATATTATAGGAAACTACACTGGAATATATTGGAAAGGGAGTTATCAGATTGGAAGACATCGCTGTTGGCGTTCCTCTGGGATTAGCCTTAAGACCCATCCTGTTTGCTATTTCTGTTAGTTTTCTTAGTGCAAGACCTAACTGAAATTTGTGGATGACACAAAGCTGGGTGAAGGTATTGCCAATAAGGATGAGGATCAAATTATTATATAGGAAGCATTAGTTAACCATGTAGAGATGAGTAATAAAAATGACATGAAATTTAATAGTATGAAGTATGGACTCATGTATTTGGGAACTAAAGTAAAAAAACCCGAAAACTTTCTGCCGGAGCAGGGCTCGCAGACTGAGAGCAATGGAAAATGAGAAGTACTTGGGTACCGAGCTGTCATAAGATGACCATGAGCTAACAGTGTGATGTGTTTGTGACAGAAACAAATGCAATTCTGGGGCGCGTTAGGTGAAGTATTTTTAGTTGAGACATGGAAGTATAACTACCATGGTGTAAAGCCTTAGGAAGATCACACTTACAATAACGTGGACAATTCTTGTCATCTTTGCTCATAAATTATGACTTTAAACCAGAACAGATGCAAAGAAGGCCTAAGATGCCTAGGGAGATAGGAGACCCTGTCTTATGAGGGGAAATTAAATGATTATGCCTTGTTTAATTTGGCCAAACAGAAGGTAAAAAGACATATGATTACTTTTAATACATACACTGTTGGGGTGAATACTGGGGAGAGAAAGGGCTATTTAAATTAAAGAATAATATTGGTGTGAGATCAAATGACTATAAACTGGTCATGAATTAATTAGACTGGACATTAGAAGAAAACTTCCTACTATCTGAATAGTATAGTTTTGGGATGGTTTTTCAGAAGTAGTAGGGGGAAAGGTACTACAGGTTTCAATGTGGACCACAAAAAAGGGGGATAGTTTGGTAGGTTACAGGTGTTCTTAGAGTACTAATCAGCACTTAGGATACATGAATTCAAGGATAGCACTTCCATGGAGTGTTTACCAATCTTTGCTTGAAAGATGTCTTGCTCTATTATGCTTCAGAACTTCTGCTGTTGCCTGTGGGATTTAGAAAGATTCCCTCTCTCACCCTGTAAATGAATTGTTTGGCTTTTTCTTTTTTCTTTGATGACATTAGTGGGAGTCTACCTAGGATGCACTGGTGCTCCAACTAATACTCAGTACCCTCTTAGCTGTGTAGATAAAAGGGTTGTTCATACATTTAGGCTCAAAATGATAACCTGATTGGGAGCTGTGAAAGATTTTTTTCGTTCGGTCCAGACTATGTTTGGTTGGAATATTTTTTGCCTTCCACAGGAGTGTGAGCACCATTCTCTTCCTCATCTGAGTGTGTATTAACCTAACAGATTGCCTGAAACTTTAGTAGTGAGGCAGTGTTAGTACTCTTGCTTTCTGAACTGTTTTACCTGAGCTTGTTTTCCTGGATATTTTGTGGCTTTGGGAGCAGTGCAAGAAGAGTCATAGTGGATGATCTTGTGGGCCCTTGGACAACTGTTGTTGGTGCTTATAGGGAACTGTACTTAATGGCTTGGGATGTTCCTTTGAGTCCTATGATAGTCATATTATAACCCATATAAATGCAAGCAATTGAGAAATACAAATGTATCCTGCTTGACGATTTCTGCAGGCAAGAGCAATATTTCATAGATTTCATAGACATTAGGGTTGGAAGGGACCTCGGGAGATCATCGAGTCCAGCCCCCTGCCCAAAAGGCAGGAAGTCAGCTGGGGTCATAGGATCCCAGCAAGATAAGCATCCAATTTACTCTTGAAGGTGTTCAATGCAGGTGCTTGAACCACCTCCGCTGGCAGACTGTTCTAGACCTTGGGGGCTCGGACAGTAAAGAAATTCTTCCTTATGTCCAGCCTGAAACGGTCTTGCAGGATTTTGTGACCGTTTGACCTCGTCATCCCTTGGGGCACTCTGGTGAACAAACGTTCCCCCAGATCCTGGTGGTCACCCTTGATAAACTTATAGGTGTCTATAAGTTGTCTTGAATCTCACTAGATTAAAGAAAAGAGAGTGGCTATGACAACACATACTCCCAACCATGGGAAAGACTGGACATACCTTGTAAAGACAGGGCATAAAATGAAGAGGTTGATAAGATTTTGTTGTAAAGAACCCTTATCTAACCTGCAAATATTGGGTGCCTATAGATGTACTCTTTCACATTCTAATTAGAATATGTCAGAGTAGACTTGATTAATCATGTGCTCTAATTTGAATGCTGCAGCATCACATGTATTAAGCCCCCACATGCTTTAAAATGGCTGTGGGGCCCTTTAACTAAACCTTGCTGAACAAGGTTTAGATAAAGCATCCTGCAGCCATTTTTAAATGTGGGGGGTTTAATACATGTGACACTGCAGTGTTTTAATTAGAGTGGTTGCCTGGGATCTGCTCTAATTAAAATGCCCTCCCTCCCACCTCCAAGCACATGTGTAGGCAGCTATTATGGCTCAGGGACATTCTCTTCTAGATGGCAGGATTTCCTATGATGTTCTAAGGAATGTGATTGAAGAGGTGGGTTACAACAATTTTTGCTTCTGCCAAAAGATCAGGGTTACCGTCCCCTGTAAGGTAACTGCTACTTTTGGAGATGTTTATTGTTAGGAAAGACTACAATGCTTTATATCCTTTTGAGAGTGTCTTGACTGGTAAATGGCAGGGGAAACAGTCAACTGGACTGACAATGGCAGGGAAAACTGACAACAGACAGATATGGACAACTGGAAGAGGACAACATTAACTCTGGACAAAGGGCCAACCCAAGGTCCATTCAGTACTGAGGCCCACTACAGTCCTGTGTACATACTGTAGGGTAAAGCAGTTTGCATAAAACTATAGTTGTTTTTTACAGTTGCAGTATATTTAGGTACTTATACAGCCTTCATCACCATTGCATCCAACTACCTCATTACATGATGGACTTACCTGACTTACCACCCCTGCCTTATAGACTTATCAAAAACTATAAAGAGCTAGTTATGAGTCGAACACTTTTGTGAGGTGTGGCTTATTTAAAGCAATATTAGAGACCAAATACCAACTTAAACCACACTAAGTCTATTTTCTTAACATGTAGTTTCTTCTGTCCTTTGATATCATTTCTTTCTAACCCCTAGGTTTAGAGTTTCCTCAACCCCTTCCCTCTTAAGGCTGGTGCTTCTGTCCCTCTTTACAGCTAGCTACAACCATTCATAGAATCATAGAAAATTAGGGTGTGAAGGGACCTCAGGAGGTCACCTTCTCAAAGCAGGACCATCCCCAACTATTTCATTTCAGTCAAGGTTTTGTCTACCCAGGTCTTAAAAGCCTCCAGGGTTTCCACAGTCTCTGGGTAACCTGTTCCAGTGCCTTACTACCCTCCTTGTGGGAAGGTTTTTCCTAATGCATAACCTAAACTTCCCTTGCTGCAGCTTGAGACCATTGCTCCATGTTCTGTCATCTGCCACCACTGAGAGCAGTTTAGCTTCATTCTTTTTGTAGCCAGCCTTCAGGTAGTTGAAGGCTGCTATTAAATCCCTCCTCAGTCTTGTCCTCTCCAGACTAAAGAAGCCCACTTCCTTCAGCTTCTCTTCATAATACATATGCCCCAGCACCCTAATCATTTTTGTTGCTCTCCAATCTGTCTACATTCTTTCTTTAGTAGGGTGCCCAAAACTGGACACAGTACTCCAGATGTGGCCTCACCAGTGCTGAATAAAAGGTAATAATTAGTTGCCTTGATCTGCTGACAACACTCCTACTACTGCAGCCCAGTATGCCATTAGCTTTCTTCACAACAAGGGCACACTATGTTCATTGTAACCTCCAGGTCCTGTTCTGCAGAGCTGCTGCTTAGCCAGTTGGTCCCCACCCTGTACCAACATATGGGAAGGATTTTACACTTGCCCTTTTGGACCAATCCTCCAGTTTGTCTAGGTCACTATGAATCCTAGCCCTCTCTTCTAGCATATCTACTACTACTTCCCCCAGCTTGGTTTCATCTGTGAGCCTGCTGAGAATGCACTCCATCCCATCTTTCAGATTTTTAATGAAGATATTGAACAAAACCAGTCATAGGACCAACTCCTGGGTCACTCCACTTGATACTGGCTGCCAACTAGACTTTGAATCATTGAGCACTACCCATTGAGCCCAATGATCCAGCCAGCTTTCTATTCACCTTACAGTCCATTCTTCCAACCCATATTCCCTTAGCTTGCTTGCAGGAGTGTTGTGGGAGACTGTATCAAAAGCCTTGCTAAAGTCAAGGTATATTATGTCCACTGCTCTCCTTACATCCATAGAGCCAGCCATCTTGTCATAGAAGGCAATCAGGTTGGTCAGGCATGATTTGCCCTTGATGAATCCACGCTGACTTCTTAATTACCTTTTTCTCCTCCAAGTGCTTAGAAATGGAGTCTCTGACTTGCAGAGAAAGAGCTTCTGCTCCTACCTATAATTGCAGGTTGTTGCAGCTAGCTATTTTCTTTCAGCTGGTGTGGGCAGATCTTTACCCAGCCCACTCTGTCCCTGGATTATTCTGGATCTACCACAGGGTACTTCTTTCAATTGCTCCTGGATCATGACTTCTGGTCCCACTGCTTTCAGGTCTACAGGTTCATTTGAGCAAGGAAGCTCTGCCAGACTGTGAAATGTATTCTGCTTCCTCGTCCAGGTTGTGAGATACTTTAGACATCTTCTATAAGTTTTGGCTATCCCTTTATCTTCAATAGAAGATTCCACTCTCTAGGGTCCCTCCACTAAGAATTTTTCCTCCCTGGCTGCTGTAATCTAATGTCTTGTCACTCTATTGGCATCCCAACCCCTAAACCAAACCCATATCTATCACCTGGTAGCAGGCACAGGGGGGACTGAGTCCAAACTTCACAACATGAAGAAAAAAGAAGCTAACCTCAACAGCAACATATACTTTCTAAGCCTATGACGTATTTACATTCTCAATGACATCCTGTCACACTTAAACTTCTCTCATTTGTTGGAGTCTCGAAACAGTAGACTTTCTATGCCTGAAGAAGAGTGATTGCACCTGAAAGCTTGCTAAGAACCTTTTTCCAACTACTCAGTTGGTCTAATAAAAGATATCACATCTACTCAAAGAACAATGCCTACCTATGTCCTTAGACCAACATGGCTACAGCCAAAAATCCAGAGTCCATCCTGTGGTACTTGCAAACGTTAAGGGGCAAACTTACTTTCTCCTGAGGCCCATGGGTTCCAGATAGACTCATGCACATGACAACATAATCTCTCCTCTAAGGTAGGGCTTACTCAGGTTGGCCACTTTTAGACTTTTCTAAATTTCCTGAACTTCTATAGAGTTTGCATTCAGACCTTGTAGTCAATCTAAGTGCAAGGTCCATACGTGGATGAGCCAAGTTAGATTGGGTGGCCATTCACCTTCCTGAATGCCTGTACTTAGCCTTATAGTTTACAGGTGATGAACTCTGTCACAGAAAGAGTAATGGCCTTCCCAGGGTCACTCAGGAAGGCTGTGGCAGAGCCAGCAACTGAACACTGCTTCTGTGACTCCCAGTCTAGTGTCTTAACCACGTGGTGCATATGGAACATTTTAACATTCCATTAAATCTTTGACTACAGCTGGGCAAATAATTCTTAGTGAATAGTTCATTCAATTAATATGCCTTTTTGTATGTGTTTGTGAATTGTCTTCCATCAGCTAGGGATTTTTCCAAGTTTACTTGCCATTCACAATTACTCATTGATTATTCTCTAAAAAGTCCTTGATCTATAATTCTGTATCCCAAACTATAGAACATGTCCTCTAAAGGCTATAAAGGTCACCAGGGCAAAGCTGGAATTGTGGCGGGGCTCCTGGAGCTGTTGCTCAGCGTGGCCTGCCGGATCTAACCCCTTCCGGAGCTCCGGGTGGACATGGCCTTGTGGATATGCCCTTTGGGCGGGGGGGCTGGACTCGATGATCTTCTGAGGTCCCTTCCAGCCCTAATGTCTATGAAATCTAAGGATTAGCTGGGAAAGCCAAAAGCAGGCTGCTTTTTAGTATCTCATTTCTTGTTTAAAGGAAATAATTCCAGGTTACTATGCTAACACTGAAGCATGAAACGTGTAACTAATGCAGGGGTGGGCAAAATACGGCCTGTGGGCCACATCCAGCCCGCAAGGCCATTCTGTCTGGCCTACGAAGCCCTGAGAAATTAAAAAAAAAATAAAATTATTTGCCTCTGGCTCCAGTCAAAAGTGACAGAAGCCAGGGGCATTAGGACCCAGTGGAAGCCAGGCCCCATGGAAGAGCAGGCCCTGCTCAGCCTCCCCAGCCAGGGACTATGCAGCTGTTCCCACCCATGCCGGAGCAGGAAGCTCAGGTGAGAGCGGGTTGGGTCCCCGTCTGGCCACAGGGGCTGGGGAGGGGGGCTGGGAGTGAGGAGGTGCATGGGAGCCAGTGCTGGCAGGGCCCAGAGTGGGGTGGCTCCCCTCTCTCCCTGCTGGGACAGCCCAGCCCGACTCCATAGAGCCCAGGCAGCTGCACCCTGGGCTCCTGCAAGCCTGCTCTGGGCCCTGCTGGCACTGGCCCCGGGACACTGCCTGGCTGTCGCTGGCTCCCAATGCCCCTGTCCAGCACTGGGGGAAGCACAGGGGTCACCTGGGGCTGCTGGGGGCCGCATGACCCAGTGGGGATGTGGCCCGAGTGCGAGGAGGCGGTGGGGAACTTCCATCCTGTGCCTGAGGTTTGGGGCAGCAACAGCCTGGCTGCCCCCCATGGGAGGCTTCAGTGGGTGCTGTTGCCCTGGGGGGAAGTCCTGGGCCCCTCCGCCCTGCAGGGGACCAGCAGCAGCTTGTTTCCTGGCCCCAGGATGGCCGGGGAGGCTGTGCCAAGAGTGGGTGGGGAGCTGCGGCCACTTTTCTGCTCCAAAAAAATGCTCCAAAAGTTCCTGTGGCTATGAGGAGCCCAGAGGCCCTGAGGAAGCTCCTGGCCAGCCCCAGAAGCACCACAGGTCACCTCACAAGGTTGTTGGGGGTGGCACAACCTGAAAGGGTCCTGGCCTGGGCCATGGGAAGCTTGGGGAGGCCGCAGAAGCTTTCAGAGGAAAAAAGCAGCTGCAGTTCCGATCTGGCTCCTAGCGCAGCCTCCCGCCTGTCCTGGGGCCATGGGGGTGAGCTGATTCCAGGCCTCTGGGCCCCTGTGGGGCAGGGGGGACCAGGCCTTCCCCCCAGGGTGGCAGCACCTGCTGGGGATGCCTGTGGGTGGGGACAGCCAGGCTGTTGCCATCCCAAGCCTCAGGCACAAGATGCAACTTCCGTGACTCATCCCTGGACTTCCTGTGTCCTGGGCCATGTGCCACCACCAGTGGCCTCAGGTGTCCCCCCACACTGCCCCCAGAGCTGGAAAGGATCCCTGGCCTCCTGGAAGCTTCAGGAGCTTCTAAAGCAGAAAAACAGCTGCTGCTCTGCTCTGGCTCTTGGTGCAGCCTCCCTGCCTATCCCAGGGGCAAGCTGCTGTTAGGCTGCTGGGCCCATGCAGGGTATGGCGGGGCTGGGCCATCCCTCCGGGGTGGTGGCAACCCCCAGGCTGCCTGTGGGGGTGGGGCAGTCAAGCCTTTGCTACCCCAAGCCTTGGGCGTGTGCTGCAAGTTCTGCACCACCTCCTTGGGCTTCCCATGTCCCAGGCCACGTCCCCACTGACTTGTGCCACCCCCAGTGGCTCCAGAAGCCCCCCACACTGCCCCCAAAGCCTGACAGGCCCTTCTCTGGCAGCCTTTGGCCTCCTGGCAGCAGCAGAAGCTGCCGGAGCGTAAACACAGCCATGAGGCTTGGGACAGCAAGTGCCCGGCTGACTCCCCCCGGTAACCCTTCCTGCAAACCCCACAGCCACACCCTCCTCTAGACACAATCACATGTCCCACAAATGCTACACACACATACATACATCCACAGCTTCCCACAAACCCCACATCCACCCACCCACCTATACCCCTCAACACCGATGCACACCCCACACACTATACAAGAGTAAGATTACATTTTGAGCTATTATGCAATCATTTCTGCATATAAAGCACAAACACACAGGTATCATGATAAAATTATATTTTTAATTGAATTAAAGTATAATATTATGGGTATTTGATTTTAGTACATAATTTTTTTCCCCTGGTTCTAAGATAGCAAAAACCTTTCCTCCAAAGTAGTACTTCCAGGGGCAAGGGGAGGGACTTCCAGTGGCAAGGGTCAGAGGTCAGGAGTGGGACTTCCAGTCCCAAGATGGCAAACAGGGGTGGGGCACCTGTTAAGGTGCTGGGTTACCCGTGTAGTCCTCAGCAGCTTGGGTAAACTTGCTAAGTGGCTCTCCGCCCAAAATAATTGCCTGCCCCTGAACTAATGCAAAATGTCTGCCTGCATTTGCAAAGAGCTTAAAGCAAGTATTCTAGGTTATGAACAGTTTGATATATTTTACTTGGATGTTAATGATGACAGTACAAATGTCAATGGTATCTCTTTGACAGCTTGTCAAAACATGTAAGAAAGAGTAAGTATCATGTTGAAAAGCCTGCACCAGAGTCTCCTTAAATATAGGTGTGAAGGATAAACCATGTGATGGGAATTAGTAGAAGTAGGGCTCCCCTGGGTTATGGTTGATTTCACTTCCTTGAATAGGACTTCAGCTTTCAAAGGTTGGGAAAACTCTGATCGACACATTGGACTCGAGCGTACATTATGAAATGTATAAACTGTCTTTATAGGACACATAGCTCATAAGTTATGTTTCTATTTTTTGACTTGATCAGTGGAGTCCTTGGAGTCTGGCATGAATAATGATGTCATGAATTTACTTCCCTTGTTTTGGAAAGGTTCTAAAGAATTTAGTAGCAATGAAAACAATTGGGATCTAGAGAAATTTAATAGGATTCCACAGGAATTGCTTACAATACCTGCGAAAATTAATGGAGAAAGAAGCCCTTTGTCTAGTTATTTTTAATCTCAGTATAAAATGGCATAGCACTGTACTGCATTTTTAAAGAAATTACCCAGGTTGCTAGCTTGTGGGAATAGGATTTGTTTCTTTGTTATGTGTTTGTACAGTGCCTAACACTGTTGGATCCTGGTACAACTGGGACATCTAGGTAATAGAAATCATCATAATCAAAGAATTATAACTTCCTTTTGAAATCTATAAGTTTGCTGCTGCTGCTGTACCTGCTACTACTGATTACTACCGATATAATATATATTATCTTCATCATTTTTAAAGTGAAAACTAGATATTTTTTCATTTTATGTTGTTGGAAGAGCATTTTTTAGTTCTTGTGAATCTTGCCATGGGTTACTGCTTAGTGTGCTATGTGTGAGCTTTGTGTTGCCTTTTCAGTTCTTTAGTGTTATGCTCATGTCATGTGATTTTGCTGTAAAAGCTGTTACGTCTTTTAAACATTGACTCCATCAGACAGATGCCCCAAAATTTATGCAACTGGATTTAAAAAATGAAAAAAGTCTCTTTTTATTTTGTCTTTATGACATTTGGCTTTCCTATTTTGAAGCTTTTCTCTGCAAATCTTAGCAGGAAGAACACATCTTTTGTGTTCTTTATTATTTAAAATAGACAGGAAGGTGAAATTGTTATGTAATCACATGACTCCAGGAATTGGGCTTTAAAGGAAAAATAAATAATTGTTACATTAGCATTATGATGAGAATTAGTAACATTGCTTACATGGGGGAAGGAAGGTGTCTCCCTTGCTGTGGCAGGTTGTTCAGCAGGATTCTGTATAGTCTCGGAGTGAGATGGGGAGTCTAACTGCAAATTTTACTCTTGAAGGCCGTTCTTGCTAACTTGAATACTTCCATTTTCTTACCAAAAGGAATACTTGACTGAGTAATGGCTGCTTACATGCGAAAGGACTAGATGGACTGAGTTTGATATATAATGAAGTCTTGCTCAATGTTGGATTGTATTTTGATGCTCTGCTCTTAATGCTTGCACAGCCATGTTTGAGTGCTTAGTTTTAATTTTTTACCTTGACTATTTAAGGAGAGGCAATGCAGTTTATGGATAGCATTCCCTGGTTTAGTTTGCTAGGTTTAGAAATTTAACACCCCTCCTCTGTGCCCAAAGCAGCAATGCTTCTGTGAAAGCCACCTTACGACAGAGACAAAGGGTCAAGGCAGTAGCTGGGAAGTGCACTGGGGTTACTATGCAGGCAAGAGCAACCTTTCAAAATTACGTTTAATTTGACTTGCAGTCAAACAGAAGTAGATGGCAAAACAGGAAATGGTATCTTTAGGCATGACATGAAATAGTATCGCTGTCACCTTGAATAAAAAAATCTGACATTTTTTTAAAGCGACTACATATTTAAATAGCCCGTAGGGTCAAACTCTGCTTCCTACAGCCCTTTGATAACTGTCCTGATAACAGCACATGCACTATATATATTCTAAATCAATAACCCTGTATCGCCGCTGAAAACAGGCGTGTTCACATGTCACAGCAGATGGGAAGAAAGCAAATAATATTTGTCTTGCCTTTCAAAACGATTTCCTGTTTTTTAGTGAGGCAGAGTGTGTCCATACGTTAATCAGATTGCTAAGAAAGATACCAGAGTTCAGGTCAACAGCCCTCCACTTGACATGCTGGAAAAGAAAAAGAAGAAAAAAACGCCTTATGTGGTCATAAAGAATCTGCGGCAGGAATGGTTTTATAAATGGCTGCAGTATGCAGAAAACTGAGCCTTCTCAGCTATGAATAGACTCCTAACAAAAAATATTGAGTGCCTTCAAATTTAAAAAAAAAAAAAAGTGTCTTCCAGGTGACATTCAGCATTTTGCAGACCTGGGCTGATTCAATGAAAATGTTTCTGAGTGAGGAATACTTGCTATGATAAAACCCTGATGTTGTGTACAGTATAAGAACGTATATAGAGCACCCTGCAAGTACAGTCTAGACTTGTATTGTTTTTCTTTTCAGGCAGAAGGTCTTACTTAATATTAATTACAGGAATACTTTGGGGGCTATTTTTCCTTCAGATCGTATGTATGCAATACTTAAAATTGGCACTATAAAGGTGCACTGAGACCTTTGCTTTGGTTTCTATAATAAAAAGATATTTTGAGCACATTTTGTGGTGGAATATATTTCTGTACATCTGCAAACTCTTCAGTTTTATTCAGTCCCTATAGGATATAGGTTACCTGGCTTAATTTCTAAAATGTTGGTTGTGATAGTTTTGAGAACACAGCTTCAAGGGGCATTTGATCTATCCCCATAGACCTGATAGGAGGTTTGCATATTAAGCAGTTCAGATCATACATGGTGTTATGTTATTTTTGCGGAGCTTAGCTGTGAGGTGGTAATGCGCTTGAAAATTGTTATGCAGATACTTTTTATTGCTCAGTGGTAGTTGAAGTCCTACAGACATGCTTTTAGTGTTCATGTTCATGCCAACTGCATTCTTTGTTGTCAAATACTTGCTCTAAACATAAATACCAAGTTCATTAAAAGACAATGCCCAGAAGTAAATACCCAGTTTTGCCATTAAGCTCTGCAAACTATGAGTTATCTGGTACATCTGCTTGTAATCCCAATGACATCAATAGACCTCTAAGAGGAAGGCTGGTCCAGTGTCTAAGGTACTCACCTAGGATTTGGGAGAATTTTGTTGAGGTGCGTGTTCTGCCACAGACTTTTTGTCTGGCTTTGAGCAAGTCATTGAGGCCGTGTAGGCTTACTAAGCATCCTTCAAACATGCTGTAGGTGCGATTCTTCCTAAACTAGAAATGTGGCTGTTTTTCTGTGGTGCTAATGATGGACTAATGAACTTAATCATTTGCTCAGCAGTACTAAATTATAGGGCTGTATGAAGCTTTGGTCCCTGATTCAATCTGGTGGAGATTCGGCCCGATTCGGTGGCGGAATCTCTGAATCTGAATTGAATCAGGAGACCCTTGAATCTCTCCGAATCAAATCAGAACCCTCCAAATCTATTTGGAGATTCGGACATAGACACAGCTTTAAATGTCTTTTCTACATGCCTCTAGATAGCAGGGGCTCGTGAATGTTGAGATGCCAGGGCAGACAGAGCCTGCCACAGGAGCATGAGGGGTTCCCCAGTGCGCTCAGCAGCAGACCCTGAAGTGAACCAGAAACACTTCCAGTCCACTTCTGGATCCACCAAGGAGCATGCTGGGAGGGCCCTCTATGGTGACTGGTGCCTCCTGGGTCTGAGGAGGCATCCAGGATCCCCCTGCGGACGATTGCTGAACTGGGGAAGCGGGGCCCACGTGCTTCCTGGCAGACCTGGAAGTGGACCGGAGGTACTTGTGATCCACTGCTGAGTTCGCTGCTGAGCATGTGGAGGGCATCCCTGTGGTCCTGTGGGGTGCTCTGTCTGCCCCAGCATCGCAGCATTCACAAGCCATGCCTGCTATCTCTAGAAAAAACTTTTAAAGCTGTGTCTGTCTGAATTGTTGATTCTCTGAATCAGCATTGAATCTTCAGATTTAGATTCAGCTGAACTGAATCAGGGATAGTGATCCGAATCAACGAATCCGAATCGAATAGGGCCAGCTTTGCATACCTCTACTAAATTAGTCTGCCTTCTACCCCAATTTTTTCACATGTCTCTCTCAAAGGTTAGAAGCTGAACCCTCATACTTGGTGTGACTGGTTCTAAGACATCTTACTGCTCTCCAGTCATCAGTTGCTTTGAACTGCTCTAAACTATGTTGGCTACAACAGCCCCTTAGAGGCATAGCATGTAATTTTGCTTATGGGTAAGTTGGAGAGTCACAGCTTGTGGCTCCATCCCTATTGTGCTCTTTTCCTGCTTGTGGAGTTGGGGGCGCATGGGCATGGAAACTGGAACAGGTGCTAAGTATCTGGCTGAGTGTCTGGTTTCCTACATGAATTTATGTGAATTTTCAGTTAGTGATTTTCTCGGACAATAGTTTACACTGCATTTTAAAGTAAGGTCTTGATTGTGGTTGACAGCCAGTGCTGTGAGCTGGGTAGCTGGGGGACACATGATCTCTTCTAGCTTTCAGTCCCCACTGGTAGAGTGCTGACTGCAACATCCCTTGGGATGTCTTTTCTCAGATGAAAGAGTAATGTTCCTCATGACATGGTCTACACAACTCCTCCGCTATATGGTATTCTGCTAACATAACATTTTGCATCCATGTAGAAGTCTACTGAACTGGATGTCATGCCATGGAAGCATAGAAGCCATTTCAAGTCCAGTACAGTACTGATATTTATGACCATGCGCTACTTCTATCTTCAGACGACACGTGAAACTAAGATTCTTATGACTTATGTTTTTTAAAAATCTTGTGCAAGTTTGTTTAATAATGAATCAATTAATTGGTTTTGATTTTTAAAAATGCCTTTTCCAAAAGAAGGGTGCATGGGCAAATGTAATTATATCAAAGCAGATTGGAAATGTTACACAAATGCCATCATTGTCATCACGTGCATTATCTTCAGTTTGCTTAATTATCAGAAAGCTTTTGTTTATATTTTGATATGGAAAGAGAAATGTTTTAAAGAAAGCTGCAGTGGCTTATTGCATTTGACTTCTCTGTAGAAATTGAATCAGATACTAAAATGATCTTGGGGCTTGAATGGTGACTGATACATATAGTTGGATGCAATCATTTACCTGAGTGGTGGTTTAGGAGAGATGTGCTTTAAAGGAGAATAAGCAACATCAGAACAGTGCAAGCTGAAGAGGTTTAGGCACTGCTTAAAAATTGTTCTTGTTTTTATTATTTTAGAACAACTCGTGTGAGAGGGTGCAGTTTTCCTACTCGGAGATATGCAGGAGATATTAAAAACAGAGGAAAACTATACTTGATATTCCTATTATATTTAAATTAAAAAAAACAAACCAAAACCCCAAACAAGCCTACAATTTGAACGTGTTTCCACCCTTCTTTTTATTATTACAAATAGTAATTAAAAATAAATCAACTAAAAAAATAAAAGTTACTTACTGAGAGGAAGGAAGATGTAATAATTAAGGTTTTGGAAACGGAGACAAGAAGATCTCACTGGTTCTGATATAGACTTCCTGGTGGGATTTGGAAAAGTCTCACTGTGTTTCAGCTTCCCATCTATAAAATGCAAAATTGTACTTCCTTATTTCACAGGAGCATTGTAAAGATAAATCTATTAATGTTTGTTAGGCACTCAGGTCCTGATTTTCATAGGTATTGGGGGGCCCTTATGCAGTTTGGTGCCTAGTGAGATTTTTTTTTTCCTGAAGCATCTACACTAATTCGATTCCTTACTCCCGTTGGTTTCTTTAAAAACCTAAATATACTTAAAAATTTGGCTGTCAGATGGAGGAGGGATAGGTCTCATAGAAAATCCCTATAAATAAAAAAAGCTTTATACTTCAAAAAGAACCTAACTCAGTACAAACAATAAGATTAAATGAACACAAATGTGTGGATTATTTTTAGTATTATTAATTATTATTTTTACTGAGTTTACTCCTAGAAACCAATTGTGCAAGGTGCTGTACCACAAAATGGCAATGATGAAAACTGAAGTAGTTTTCAATCTAAAAAAGGACCCATTAAGTTGCATTTTGTCAGTGACTCCAGCTGAATACAGGATTGACCCTAAATTCCTATTGTGGCCTATGGACTAACTGGGATCAAACATTCCCAGTCTGAAAATATTCTTGAGCTTTTTCCAACCAACAGGTTGAAGTTCTGTCTTGTGTTATAATGAAAAACCTAAACCTGAGATTATAGCCCAACCAAAGCCTCAGTTCTGCAACCTCTGGGGAAATATTAAAATTTGTATTGGGGCGCTGCTCAGAGTCACAAGTCAACCTCAGAGCCACATAATGTGAGGTGCCAAGTGAGCCCATGGTACACAATGGTCTCAGAGATCACCGTCTATCTAAGGAAGACAGAAAAAAGTGGGAGAAAAAAACAGAGAGGCACAGAGAAGTGAGATACTTTGCCTAAGTCACATCACAGGTCAGTGACTGGTTTAGGAGCAGAACGCTGTTTTCTGATTTCACATCCAGTGTATGGTTGTGGCCTGATCCCCATCCAGCTCCCAAATGTTGCTGTGTCCAAAATCTGAACTCACATCCTGATTCTTGTTTTGTAGTTTCCAACCGTTTCACTTTCTAATTAACCAGCACTTAAAAACTGATGTCAGAATTTTTTGCCCTTTTTGACCATATGACTCTGCTTTTCCTGCCTAGCTGTAATCTCTGTGCTGTTATCTGATCTATTTTCTGGAGTGTATGTGGCTGTTTTTTAAAGTGAATAAAAATGTAATCCAGTTAGACTTTGTTTAAATCCATTCAGTAGAAACAATTATCTCAAATGCTCAAGCTTCCAACATTTATCAAGCCAGGAAAGGCACAAAGATGTGTATAAAATATGACTGATAACTCAGTGGTGATTAAGGGACACAAGATTATATCCATTCAGTTGCATTACATGATGTTACGCGATTAAAATCTGATACTAATTCCTACTTGGTATATTTCATTACAGCCATCACCATTTGGGTGCAAGAAAGAGTCTAAAAAAAGTTACCAGCTTCTATTACAAGGAGCTGCTTTGCTGTTTACATCAGCAAATGTTTTAACTTGAGGGGAAAAACACTGTTGTGTCGGCTGTTAACCTTGGGTGCATGTAGCAAACCGAATTAATGTGAAAATGAATTTGTTCTGCTTTGTCTTGACTTAGAACGTAAGCCTTTTCCCTTCAGATGTGTTCATATTGTTAAGAGGCTGCTGAGAACCTGGAACCTTGTCAAACAAACTTGGCTATATGTTTTAAATTATTTTTAATCAATATGTGAAGGGCCAAGCATTGCCATATGTTACTCACCATCCATTAGTTGGTAGCTAGTCATTAAACTCTCACTAAGATTTCCTAACTGTGACTGTTGTAGTGATTTTTTTCCTCCCTCTTTGCAGAGTATGGGCAAAGGGTAGCATTTGTGGCAGATTGCCTTGAGGACAATAAAAACTCTCATGTAGTATCGTTGTTTGTTCAGATACAAACAATAGGGACATTTTGCTATTACCATTTGCCAGCTATCAAGGGGTTTTGAACCCCTTCCCCCCTCCTCTTCTCCCCCTTGGTGCCTACAACTCAAAACAGATGCAAAATCTTTCTTTTCAGTCCCCTTGAAATGACCTATGGTAGTGCAGTGTCATTTAGAGGAGAAATTATTGGAGTGAGAGTAGATTGTAACAATAGGGGCCTTGTGCCAGGCACATGACAGAACAGTGAGGGGGCTGTTGGTAACTTTATTGGGGAGGAGAATGGCAATCTGGCAGGTGCTGCCATTGTTAAAGGTCCTCGCTTTTAGACAGTGGTCACAGATGAGTTCATGTCACTTTGTTCAAACTCTTTCCATGGAGTTCAGTGATGTGACACTGGTCAAGTAGCCAACCTAGCTTTCTGATCTCCTCAACACGGTTCCTTCTGTAACATAACCCTTTATTGCTGAGATATGTCAACATGTTTCCAGGCCATATGGCTTCAAGCTAAAGTAACTTTTGTACTTTCTGAAAGGAACATAATAACTTAATGTTTACTCTGCTAATGTAGGCCTGGCAGCAGCTACTGATCCTGGCATTATTCTGTTAGAACGACATTCAGAAAACCAGTTAAAGTTTATTGATGCAAAAGATATCAATTGGTTTTAGTACTGAATTTTACAACGTAACAGGTAGCTGCTTCTGAGTTGAAGTTGCTGCCGGCTACATTTGCAAATATGTGATGCCAACTTATTTCTTTTTATATCCAAAACAATGGAGACATTTTTGATATGTGATCCCAGTTTAGTAAATTGCTGTAATAAAGTCTGATTATTTTTTTTATTTTCACAAGACTGACATGGGTTTTTTTTTTTAAAAAAAGGCCAAATGTATTGAAATTAATTTATTAATGTATTACTTTTATCCATGCTGACCCTAGTCTGGGAGTTCATTGGGCCATATTATAATAGCTACATCTGCTTCTGTTGTCCACATTGTTTAGTTCTGGGTTTTTTGACTCAGAGAATAGGCACTCGTCTCTCTGTGAGGAAAACAATGACATTGTTTTTGTAAATTGCCATTTTTTGTGAATAAGTCATGAAAAAGTTGGCAGGTTGAACAGATCAGCCATATGGAAATTGGCAAATTTCAATCTGCTAGGGATAATTAGACCTAAATGTTACATATTGCAGTGAGTTATAAGTTAGTGGTTTGGCTGCTTTCAAACAAACTATTCCAAATAGTCTAAAGAGTTAAAATATTGTAATAAAATGGGAGGAAGCAGAAAGAAAATAAATGCAGAGGTATAACCCAAAAAGAAAAAAAAGATACATTTTGAAGTAGCTTCGAATTATTAAGAGACAGGAAAAATTAGATTTTCATAGCTGCCTAAAAGACTTTAAATGTCCTGGTTCCCAAATTGCATAAACACCTCATCCAGGGACTTCTCCCAAACAGCTTGAGCTGTGCTTGCATTAGTAACAGTGATGCATTAAAAGATAGACAGGAAAAGGGATTGAACACTTTTATTTGCAATACTGCAACACTGAGTGATTCTTTTGTTAACAAACCCTTCCTGTAGTTTCATGTGGATATAAACAATGAAATCTACAAACAAGTCTAAGACATTTCAAGTATTAGACCAAAACTATGGTCTTAGACCACAGTATTAAACCAAAGTATTAGACCATTAGTATTAGACTTAGACCATTAGTATTAGGTCTAATTAGTATTAGACCTAAGTATTAGACCAAAACTTCAAGTATTACACCAAAACTATGTTAAGTAGTCTGATTAAAACCTTAAAATAATTAACCTTAAAATAAGACACCATTGTAAATCTTTCTTCTGGAAAGCCAAGAAATCATTGAAAGACGTGCATTAAAGATGGACTTGCATTAAATGCAGTATTTGCCCATCCATATCCAATACATTCTGTATGGAAATGAATTTCATGCCTTTGGCCATTCTGCTACAACCACTTCAATTATTTAAACCCTGAAGCTACTGAACTTATCCTACAGTGTAGAGGTTTGGCCAGTGAATATGTACAATTGTAGGTTCATCAGCCATGGTTAAAATGGGCAAGTGGGATAAATGAAGAGTAATTTCAGTTTATGGACTATATGGGAATATAATAGAAGTGACTTGCTGTTGTTTTTACAGGTTTTAAATGAGAAAAATAGTTAAATATAACCATTCTTTTGTTTTCAAGGATGCCTTAATTTTGAAAGATCAGGAACGTAAAAAAAGAGTCTGATTGTCTATATTTTCCTCCCAGGCTTGCCACTGACTCATTTAGTGATCCTAGGCAAATCCATTTAAATCCCTTTAGTGACCTTATCACAGTAGCATAACTAGTAGGGCTGTGCAAAGCTTTGGTCCCTGATTCGATTCGGTGGAGATTTGGCCCAATTTGGTAGCCGAATCTCTAAATCCATATTGAATCAGAAGACCCTTTAATCTCTACAAATTGAATTGGGCCCCTCTGAATTGATTTGGAGAGATTCGGAAAGATTTGGTGATTTGAACATAGAGCTTTAAATGTTTTTTCTACATAACTCAAGGTACCAGGTGGCTTATGAATGCTGCAATGCTGGGGCGGATGGGGTGTCCCCCCTGTGCTCCCCAGCTCGGTGACTGGTGCCTTCTGGGTCTCGGGGGGCACCCAGGGTCCTCTTGTGGCCAATTGCTGAGCTGGGGTGGCATGGGGGGGCCCCCTGCACACTCCCTGGTGGGCTTCCAGGTTCACTGCCGAGCACGCGGGAGCCCCCCCCACACTCCTGTGGGACGCTCCATCCACCCCAGCATTGTAGCATTCACGAGCTGTGCCTGGTACCTCAAGGTATGTAGAAAACACATTTAAAGCTGTGTCTGCCGCCGCATTGCTGATTCTCTGAATCAGCATCGAATCTTCAGATTCGAATTTGGCCAAATCGAATTGGGGACATTGATCCGAATCAACAAATCAAATCACTGTTCCATATTTGGGCCGAATCCAAATTGAATATGGCCCATTTTGCACACCCCTAATAACCAGCCCAGGGCACTGAGTATTAATTAAGTATGCACAGTCCTGCACTCAGTAAAATTTGGGGGATGGGGAATAAACAGTGCATCAGGGATGGCTCTCAGGGAACCTGGTCTTGCGGTTGCTGCTGCATCAGCCAACACTGCATTAAAAATCTCTCCTCCACACTGTGCTGCAGCCTGAACTACTCAGGAATAAATAAGTATTTCTACTGCATACATACAACTTTATTTAAATAGCTTTAAAGTTGCAAAGTCAAGTTAGGAAATGCCAGAATTAGGGCTGTCCATATAATCTCATTTGGGCTATGCTATGCATGTATGTCAATCCTTAATGACAAGATCACATGTTATTATTTTGCCCGAGGACACCAACCTCAGTCAGTGCACAGGATAGGTATGATCTAGGGATAAACTGGCCTGTGCAGTTTTCTTTAGGACTCCTGCTTTGCTTAAAAAATTGGAAAATCTGTAGTGAATGAGACAGCAAGGGAAAGGATGGCATCCTGATGACATCCGTATGGTTTATCAGCATAATTGGAAGCTTTAGATACCTGTGGTAGTAGCTTGTTATCCTCCGTCTGGACCAGATTTACAGATGTCTGAGACACTCGCATTTGCCAGAAAGTTTCACAGATACTGGCAGAGGAACAGCAAAACTCAGAAGTCTTCTGTTACATTCCTACCTCTGAAGGGGACTGTGGTCTACTTGTCACAGATTGTTTATATTTTTGTAGTCCAGGTGTACATGGGTTTTTACTTCCAACTGAGGGAATTATTGGCAGGCAGTGTGCTGTGGAGGGAAGCAACAGCCCAGGAGCCGCCTCCATCCACGATAGAGTCAGGTCCATTCAATCAATTACTTAACTATATACAGATTTATTATTACAACAAAACCATTAAAAGGTAAGAACATAGATTATATATATGTATACATTTACAAAACAATAAACCCTATATATATCTATATATCTATAGATATAGATATACACACACCCAGTTATCATTTAAAATACAGATGAACAATAGACCAAACCAGACCAAAGGATATTGGTTGGGCAATCTTATAACTCTATTCATTTACAGACTATTACTTCAGATTATTCACTTAAACTGTAAGGCACAGTTCACAAATATACTCAGCAGTCCTTAGACTACCTGGGTGCCCTCCAGGGCAGGGGCCCCACTCCCAAGGTACCACTACAGGAAAGGAGGTGAGGGGAAAGACCCCAAAGACTCCTTAGCTCCCCTGCTATCACCCAGGAGTGGCCCACGTGGTACCCCTTCACAACTCTCAGGGGGTCACTCCCCTGTGGGGACCCTCTCTCCAGGGTAACTTACTACTCCACAATCCCAAAGGGTTACCTCTTGTTCTCCTGGTCAAGCTCTGTCCCTGCTGGGTTTTTCTGCCTCCTGACTCTGCTGCTGCCGTCCTGGCTTAGGGCCACAGGCACCGCTGTGTGTAGTGCACACTTTGCCTTGTGCTAGGGGTTGGAGGCCTGGACAGCCTTGTGCAGCACTGGGGCTTGGTCTGTTCCCGGACCCTCTGGGCAGCATCATCTGCACTGAGCTGCTGCCCCGTATCAGCAGCTATAGACCCGAACCACCTCAAGCAGCTCCCAGGGTCTCTTACCCTCCGTGCAGCACCTCCTGCACGGAGCTCCCAGCTTCGTTCTGGGGGTTGAGGGCCTGAGCCGCCCCAGGGGCTCCATGCACTGGCCTGTGCACCGTGTCTCTGGCTGCAAGCCAGAGGTTGCAGACCCGAGCTCTCTCACCCAGCTTCCAGGGTCTAGATGCTGTGCGCCATGCTGTGCAACCAGGAGTCTAACTGCTGGAGCTGTGTCACGCTCCCTGCTGATAGAAGTCTTCAGGGGAGCTTCCTGGGCTACTGCTTCACCCTGCTGAGCAGCTCTTCTAGGCCCTGCTCTTCTCTCTTCTCCATCCCCGATGCATCTCCCCTGGTGCTGGGCACACAGCTCCTTTTATATGCTCCAGGGCTCTGCCCCTGAAGCTTTAAAGACCTGACAGTTTGCAGTCTTCAATCAGGTCCAGGGGAGCTCTTCTCCCCCTCCCCTCAGGAAAGAGATGTGATGTTATTTCTCTTGATGCCTCCTGATTGGTGGATGGGCTGCACCAATAAAAACAACAGGATCTCAAGCCTGGGACTCAATCCAAGCTCTGAAAGGTAAGCCTGCTACATTTTTTATAAAAAAAATTTCTAGGCTAATTCTTGGAAATGGCTTGAAGCATTTTTGCTAAAACTGTTAAAAATATTCAGCTGAATATAAACAAAAACAATTTAGTCCTTGAAAACTTTAACCTAAACAGCTAAAGTTTAGCAGTATTAAGACACTAAAATGCATCTTATAACTGCAGCTGTTGGACTACTTGTATAGTAGATGACACTACTAGTCCGTCCAAAAGTTTGTTTCAGGAATCAGAGCTTAGAACTAGACTTGACATCTTTGATTTAAATGATTGTTGCCCTCACCATGTGATAGGAATCTTGCCAGATTTTTTGAAGAAAATGGAGAATGCTGAAAAGGCCACTGCTTTGATCATTGCTAGTATGCATGGAAATTGTCTTCAAGACAGGTGAAGCTGAAACCTTTCACTATAACTAGTTTTTTTGTAGGCAACCCATGGTGTGAAAGCTGAAAGCCATATTCCACAATGCCTGGGTAAAGTGACTATATTTACCAGCATTATTTTCAGTAATTTTTTGTGAATTGTTTTCTAAAAGTTCAGATTTTATTTGTACAAATGGCTTATCTGTGCTGTTTTTTACTTGCTTCTGTGGGAGTATTATTATGAGAGAGTTGTTAGGAGCTAGTGGATTTGCAGTATTGTGAAGTGGTGGTAGGTACCCAATTAAAAAATTGGTGTGTCAGATACAAATGTTAGTATCAACACAGGAACATTGTGAAGATGCTTTGCTGAACTTGATACGGATGATAAGCAGACTTGTGCAAAAGTGAAGTACCCATACTAGTGAAATGAACACACATTATGCATCTAAATTTCCTGTCACTGAGATCAGTAGAAGCTCTGTCACCAAAGCTTCTACTCTGGTAGAACTCCATGCCTGTGTTCAGACAAGCATGGATGTGCAGTATGTGGCACTGTAGACCCATCTGCAGTGCCACACACTGCACAAACAGGTGTTCCCTGTGCTACTACCTTATAGCATGGGAGTTTTTTTTACCCTGGGTGATCCCGGGGACAAAAAAAACTCATGTAAAAAAAAGCAGGGTGGTGCACATAGCAGCAGCATGTGCTGCCCAAAAGTGGAGCCTGGCCAGCCGAAGTGGGGCTCTCAGCTGCTGAAGTGCTGTGGCTGCAGCACCCCAAGGCCTCTAGGACTCCAGGTAAGGCTGCAGGGGTCAGCACAGTTGCTGGGCCCAGCCTCCCTTACCCCACCTGGGGTAACTTGCTGCATGCCAGAAGGTGTGTGGCACAGGCGTTCTCGGGGGACAAGTAGTAGTGGCACAACATGTGCCACTGCTTTTTTTTCCTGGGGAAACATGTCTGTGCTCATGTGCATGCAGCCCATATGTACTGAAAACATGGGCCAAATTGAGCCCTGGTATAAACAGGTTCATTAAATTAACTGACATTTTAATATATCTCTCTGAATTCAAATGAAATGTGTCACTGTTTTTCATGAACAATCGGTGCCCCCTGAGATTGGGGGGGGGGGCACCATTTGAAAGTGGCAATGTCGGTGGTGAGTGGGGACCGCCCATAGACACTGGCAGCCACATTGGCAGTGGGCCAGGGAGGTGGCAACTGCCCGCAGAATTGGGTGGCGGCTTTTGCGGTAGCCAATCTCAGGGGGGGCACATGCCCCACCGTACCCCTCCTATACATCACCTATGCTGCTTTCTATTTAGAAACTGCTTCCTGCAGTCCCTTCACAGCATTTGATAAGGTAAGCCTGCTGTTTACAAAAGTTTATGCTATGCATCTTTGATTTAGTTACTCTATAAGATGCAAATCTGCCATACCTTTTGCCTGATTTCAGACTCACATAGCTAACTACCTCTCTTTAGCTGGTATAACAGCCAACAGAAGCACTCATGTTGTGGCCCTGTTGAATTCTAACAAATCTGTAAATTGTGCTAAACACCTGTCATCAACAATTTCAGACAGGGCACAAGCAGAAGAGGACGACTACCTCTCTGCATTAATATCCATGTAAAATAAGTGCAAACACTCTGCAGGTTTTGTTTGAGATCTGAGTTCTTTGTTCTACAGAGTTCTGTTTCTCCTGAAAATATTAAAATAAAGTTTTTCTGGATGTCATGCTGGGGAAAAAAACTTGGTCAAAGTGCACTAACATGATACTCTGAAGTAGGTTTGCTTAAAAACAACCCAGAAAACTAAAGGAAATGTTTCCCTGAATGTTTGTCTTTCAATTGATGATGATGATGATACAGCACTGATCATCACACTGTCAGTGAAATCACACAGTCTTGTTGGGTTTTTACATGCTGTTGTATCATTGTGATGATGCCCGAAAGCAGGAAAAATTCAGCAGCTAGAATCTGGCTTGTTACAACATAGTTCATTTTCATTGCTGAAGCAGAATGAAATATATAAAGCAAATAATTAGAACCTAGTGAAGACAGTAAAATGGATGTTTAAAATTCTTGAGCTTTAATATCCTAAAGTGGTATTATGAAATATCTAAACAATTATTTAAAAATATTTTAACTCTTAGTCTACCAGTGTCTCTTTGAATACTCAAACTACCACTAGAGAATATTCCTTTACACTTCTTTTTTCTAGAGAGTATGCTTCAAGAGATTTTAACAGCAAAGGACCTATCATAGCTTTATTATCACTCAGAGAGGGAAGCTTTAAAAATGTTTGTATACAGTGACAGGGCCATACTCCCGCTTTTTGGGATTTCAGGAAAGGAAAGGGGCACAGACTTGACAGGGTTGAAAGGGTGAATATAACCAGACTTTTTGTTCCTTGGATGGTCGGAGCGATTACTGAAGAACAGACAAAAGTGAATAAATTATGGGCATCTTTGCTTTGTTGCAGCTCCCTGGTTTAAGGATACTCTTGTCCTCCTTCTGCCCCTTATATATTTGACAAGTTTGCTTTCAGTAGATATGACAGGCACTGGTGGGGGTCACTGGCCCAATTCCACATTTCCACACTCAGCTTGCTCCAAGTTCACTGGCCTGAACTAATGTCTCCAATGGAGGTCATACTACCGAACATTATGAGTTTTTATACATTAAACATGCATTAGTGGTTCTACCCTGCTTATCTGACAGCTGTAGAAAAATAAAGAAAATTCCGTTTGAACTTAAAAAGCGGGGCTTAATTTATGTCCAGTACTTTTGTTTCCCACTTTCTTTTTCATTTGCCAATTGCAAAGCTCAAGGGAGATAATAAAATGGAAGAGCTGCTACTTTAAACTTCCACGTGCCTCCCAGTGCCCGTGCCTCACTGGTCGAGCCAAATCTAAAACTAGGAGACGAGTTTTCAAATGGAAATTTGATTAAACAATACAATCATCTGTCTCACAATCTGTTTTTTTTTTTTATAAAGAAAGTATTTTTTTTCCAGGGGGAATTTGCTTTCAGTGAGTTTTGTATGAAAAGGCAGCCGTCATGAATACTGATGGGAAGGGCTGGGTGTTTTGTTATTTCTGTGTAACAAAGACAAAATGTTTTAATAAAATCAGAAAACACAGATGTTACTTTGGGTATATTTTGCATCTTTTTTTTTTTCCAGTTCAGAACAATCCCTCCCTCAGATTGACAATAGCAGTTCATGACAGACAAAATTAGCAGCTGGAAACCTAGCCAAAAGATTAGGTTTTTTAGTTTGTTGTTAGGTTTGGGGATTTTCTTTGGCGGCAAAAGGTATCTTTGAAGGAAGCAGTTGAAAGCTTGAAAGCCCCAGTTTCTCAGTTTGTCTTGATTTTGGGTTTTTTAAACAGCTTGGTTTTTTTGTTTGTTTATTAGATTTATGTGCTGCACTGAGAAATGGACATTTGGCTGTTGATCAGTGGGGCAAGGAATTATTGCTTATCTTCATGAAAGAAATTTAGGAAAAACCTGAAAAATTATAATATATGATTTTCAGTTTAGAATCAATCCTTTTGTTAATTATAAAGCAGCAAAATAACAGGGAAACACCAGTCTTTTGGGTGAGAGGAAAGAATCAGAGAATGAGCCTCTGGGTTCTTATTGCCACCCACCACATTTCTCAGTGCCAGTGTGCAAATCTCTTGTGGGCACATTTTTCTGTGGGTGAAACTTGAAATACTTTAGAGTCCCAGTGCGGGTGCTAGAAAACCAAGGCACCCAGAGTCAGTGCTGAAATTTTGAACATTTAAAATCATGTCATTATTATTTCTAAGATGCTTTGAGATTATTAGGTATAGTTTTGCTCAGCTGAATTCATCAGTCTGTGCAGTCTGCTGCCTGAAGGAATCTCTGCTGTTGGTTTACCACCTTCTGTGCCAAGTGCACCCTACCTTAAACTTGCATGTTCGAGTAGAGCTACCAGGGCTTTCCTTGGCATGGGGCACAAGCAAGATACAGTGAGCATGGTGGAGTTCTATTCTAGTCTACCTGACACCATATTAGCATAAGCTTGGCCTGGTGGCTCTAACCCAATGAGTTGCAGTGGGAGTACTCTATTCTTTTCAAGCTACGTGTAGATGAAGGCTTGGAGAACCAGGTTTGCTAAACAGATTGTGCAATATTAACCTCACTTGAGGGTTTGGAATAGACACTCCCACTTAGACTGGGGGAGGGAGTGTGCAGAATTGTGTAATTGATTTTCAAGAGATTTGGATATATAACGTGCCATCAGTGAGAAATGCTTGAGGTACATGGTCAACTGGTTAGAGCATGGGATGAAGAGTTAGGATAGAATTTACTGACATCCTGTCTTTCCTTAGTAGGGGTGGATCAGAATTTTCCAGTTCATTATTTACCCATCATGATTCTTGTTTGGTCACTGTGGTTAAGTATAGACAGTCAAAAAGCCCGAGGCTGAATTGATTCAGTCTTTGCAGGTTAGTCTAAGCTGCAGAGATTAAACCGAGAAACAACTGGACAGACATTCACTTTTGATTCAGGAAATGCAGCCACATATCTACAGTGGCTCAGGCAAGAAGCTGGGGGATGTCTGGCATGTATCTAGTGTGGGCTGTGTTCACTTCCTCTTCCTGCTTGCCCCTGAGGTCTCTAGTCTGCAGTCCAGAATCACAGACTTGGGACTCTGCAAGGTTGCTTATCACTTCCTCTTCCTGCTTCTGGGATTTGTAGTTCACAGTTGCAGCCAGCAGTAAATTTTTAGCAGGGTAAGGCAGCTCTGTACTCGAGGGTAGGGAAGTTTAACTCCCCTCCCTAGCCCCAGACCCCAGCCACGGTTTGATTCATGGTGGTGGGGTGGTTCTCTGCTTCCCCCCCATTCCCTAACCCTTCTCTGCTGGAGCAGACAGCACAGCCTAGTCCAGGGTTGCAAAGCATGCTGGGATGCTGGGGGACTGTGATTTAACTTGAATCAGGAAGAGGTCTGGGATAGAAGTTTCATAAACTGGTTTGACACAAATCAGTTAATTCTGATACTCCATTCAACCAGGTTTATCTTAACCCAGTTTCAGCCATTTTCCAACTGGTTTATGTGCACTGAACTTCTGTTCTGTTACAGGTTTAAATGAGTTTAAGTAATCAGAAACTGATTTATTTGTAACTTCTGTACCCAGCTTGTATATTTTGGGATGCAACATGTCAGTGCTGGCCCAGCTTCTTTGTCTATTGACTTCTTTCTGAGTCTGATTTGTCTTTTTTTTTTTGCATCAGCTTCTTGAGGCAGGGACTCTACCTTCTTTTGGATTTCTCCAGCACATATGACACTCTAGAAACTACTGAGAAAATAAAGATAAAATGTATGAGGAGATGGGAGGATCTGGCTCCTGTTGTACAATTCTACCTTGGATTTCCTATGTGACCATGGGAAAGTCACTAAGGGCATGGCTTTCAAAAGTGTCTTCTAACTATAATCACCTCTGTTTTTGGGTACCTACCTTGAAACACGTATGGTATGACTTTTAGAGGTGGTGAGCAACTATGCAAAAGATCAATAATGACCTTAGCTGAATATGCAGAAGCAGTCAAAACTGTGAATAAGAAATTATGATGAAATAAGGGATTTTAGAATAAAGCCAAGAAATATCATTTTTTTATAATTTCATATACAAAGTAACTTGATGGCACAGTCTCATCTCAAAGGAGAGGTGGTAGATAGCAGAGATGGTTCATAGACTGATGGGAAATCATTAAAAAAAAATCCTCAGAGGACTCCTTAGGTTGCTCCCTAATCTATAGCATGGAAAAAGTGGGGTAAAAGAGGAAGAGGTACTAGCAGTGAGCAGGTACTCCAACTCCTGTGGAGTTATGCTATGGTGATTCTGTGATTCAAGGTGCTTTTTGCTCATCAACACACTGTTTTTTAATCCATATGGGGATGTTACCATTCACTCACTCATTTGTTAAACAGTTTCCTTAACTGTCTGTGGTAAGTGACTTCAGCTAAAAGTATTTTCAGGGTCTAAGTGTTGTCCTTTGGGTAAAGATCTAGTATTGTAAATTTATTCCCATTCAAAGAAGTCTAGTGACTTAGAGATTCATGCTATGAATTTTCATAATCAATAATTAAGTTACCTGACAATTCAAATTGCTGACTGACCTCATATTGAATTTTGAATGTGCAGAAACAGGTTCTTACATTCTAAAGCTGATATACGTAGCATAGAATAGTTTGTGCAATTTGGGAAACCATGAGTTTCCTTTTATTTTCACAACCAGTTCTGTCCATGAAAATGATTGAATTCTTGTCTGGTAAAAAGGAAAAAAAAAAGATGTTTGTACCTTTTGTCACTTTCACTTTCCCTGGTAATTACAGAGCACAGACGTAACTCTTTTTTCTTACCTATCACTGCATCTGCAGATATGAAAATAGCAGAATGTTGGTATCTTATTAATGAAGTGTTTAGATGAAGCTTTAAATCATCTTTTGTTTTTTTTAACTTTTTACCCTTTTTTTTACTCCATGTACTTATGTAAAATAGCATACAGTAGAATTACTTTCATAGATTTCCTAAACTTCATAGACATTAGGGCTGGAAGGGACCTTGGAAGATCATTGAGTCCAGCCCCCCGCCCAAAGGGCAGGAAGTGAGCTGGGGTCATAGGATCCTTAATAAAGGAAAAATAAAATTGTGATCCTTGTACCAGCATGTGTTGTCTTATTTGGTGCCATGTTCTATACTGGTTCTCTAGAAACTTATCTATAGACTAAATTTCTAGTCTGACATGTAATTCCTTCCTGGCATTCATATTATTGAGATAAAGCAGAAAATGGAATTATATCAGAGTCAGATGAATGAAAATGGTATTCCTCTGGTTGATTCTGGTTTCTAAATTTAGCTTTTGGTGAATGCGTAATAATAATAGTAATAATAAATCAGTTACAGGGCACTATTAGAGCATGAAATGAGAACTGCTCTACTCACCTGAATATATTTATAACTGCCGAGTAATGCATATTTGTCCAAGATTCATGGCTAGAGACCTGAGACTGAAGAGAAGGTCCCACTGCCTGCTGTTTTATTAGATTGTTGTCAAGAGAATGACAAAGTTCTATGAGCGTTAGAGTTGGAGAAGGTGGCCTCCATGGAACTGCATGACAACTAAAATAATACTGTTTTACATGACAGAGCATCTTATATAGGGAAAATACAGAAGTTACTGAGAGAGACACTACTGAGTTTTCTGACTCTTCACACAACCTATTAATAAAGACCATTCCCTATTGCTTCCATTTGGAAGCATTACTTCACACTTGCAACTGCACAAGAACAAATGGAACAGCAGAGTCTAATTAAAGTTTCAAGGATTTCTTTATAACAGAGCAAATGTCAGTTTAATGATACAGTTACAAGTCACAAAGAAATCAGAACAGACGCCCCAAGTTTTATACATTTTTGGCAAAGTTAGTGGGAAACTATGTGCAAGCGAGAGGTCAACAGATGGGGAAGGAGAGGTACAGTGCAGGAAAAACCCACCACCACCATGCACAAAACCAAACCAACCCAGAAGGAAGGGGAAAAAAAAAAAAAAAAAGGAGGAAAAAAATCCAACAACTACAAAGACAAATCTTTGGAAGAAACAGACTTTTAAACAAAGTTTGCCAAATAAGCAAACCTTTTTTTCTCTTTGAGGGGCAGATGCAAAGTGCCCTTTCAGTTCATTTTGAACAGAAATAAATGAACACATGCTGTGCTTTAATAAATCTTAGTGCAGCCACAATAGGCAAATTCAGACCTTGATGAAAAGTTGTGTGTTGAGGTTTTGAATGATACTCACCAATAGCTCATCATGATTCTTATCTCTTCTCCTATTTTAAAACAAATACATATGGACATCCAGAATATGCAGTTCTCTGTTTCTTCCCTTCCATTCAAAGAAACAAGGTACCTAGATGAGCTATTTAGTACATGGCTGAGAACTGATGCTTCTTACTTATCAATAAAAACAGGGGAACAATATTCAGAACTGTAAGGCTAAGTAAAGGCAATCAAAAAGTTTGAGGCTGAATTGATTCAATCTTTTCAGGTTAGTCTAAGCAACTGAACAGACATTTACTTTTGATCCCAGAAATATAGCCACAGTGCTGTAGCAAAGTGGGGTGGGGGAGTGAGTAACCACTCCGGGCACTGAAGCAAAGGGGTGCCAACAGGTGCTGCCCAACTGGAACAGGGTGCAGGTTGGAGCCACAAGTGGCTCGTTTGGGGATTGTGGGGATGGGAGGAAGGCAGATCCCTCTACTGCATGCACTCCTGGGAAAGCATGGGGGGAGCATGTGCCCCCTGGATCTGCATGCAGGGCAAGGATGGGCTGCCACTGTGGGCACCAAACTTCCTTGCCACAGTACTGCAGCCACATGCCTGCAGTGGCCCAGGACAGAAGCTGTGCAGATGCTAGAGCATGTCTCCCTGCTCAGCTGGGGCAGACAGCTTGGCCAAGGCGAATATGCCCACCCTGTGGTGGGAGCGTGTTTGCAGGAGAGGTGCAAAGCATCCTTGGATGCTGGGGAACTGAGAGTTAACTTGAATCTGGATGCGATCTGGGACAGAATTTCAATAAACTGATTTAACCTAAATCAATTAAGTCTGATACTATATCCATCCAGGTTAATCTTAAACTGCTTTTGGCCATTTTGAAAGTGGTTTATGTGCACTGAATTTCTGTTATGTTACAGATTTGAATTAGTTTCTAATCACTTATACCAGTTTATGTGCAATTTATGTCCCTTGCCTCAATTCTATTTCTGTTTAGGTCATCTCCAGTGCTGGTTGGGGAAGCCATTTAGACTAACACCTTCCAGTCTGGATACCTCTAAGTAAGTAGCCTGATTTTCAAATGACCAAGCCCCCATACTCTCATGGGGAGTTGTGAGGGCCTAGCAACACTGAGCATGCAGCCACTTATTTAGAAGCTTAAGTACTGATTTACTTTTTAACTGATTTAACTTTTGGCCTTCGTGCCTGAAAATGTTGACTGTTAGATAAAAAGCTGAGGCATTAAGAAGTTATCAGGAGACTAATATACTGGTTTTCTTTTTAGTTTTACCCTCCTCCATTTTATGCCATTCATTTTACATGTATATAAATATACAACATGAATGAATTTGAAATACACACACACCCCTGTTGTGTTGTATATTTGAATAGTTTTATCATCATAGTTTGCTGTCACCTTTCCTACCCATTGCTGTGTTGCACATTAATTATAGCGTTGTCTTTAAGACAGTAAATACAAATGAAATATATATTTTTGATTCCCTTAAAGTCAATGCTAAATATCCCATTGACTTCTTCTCATGTTCCCATATATGCCTGGCACACTTGGGCAAACAATAACATTAATAAAAACTGAATCATTCAAGAACCTTTGCCAATCTTTCGGGATAAAGTGTCAATATTTTTAGTTAATCTGGGTTATACTTAGTCTCAAAGTAGTATAGTTACATATCCTGAGAGAAAATAGTGAAGAGGGGAGTGTTATCCAATCACAAATATGGTTTCAGTGCTGAGCCTTAAGACACATCAGGCATTTATATAAAACCTAAAGTTTAGTAAAATACACATTTGGCAAATCTCTGCCAATCCATTTTTCTGAGATTTTTACAACCTCATGGAAGCATCTGAAAATTCTCCATGCTCTCCCAACAGTTGGATCACATACAGAACTTATACTAATACAAATCATAGCCCTTTAATGGCTATCCTTATTGCTATTACTGACAGCCTTGGCTGAAGCTGGGATCTGTCAGCTTCTCTGATCAAAATATCTTGCTATGTTGTGGCTTAGCTAATTAGTGCTTTCTGTGAATGTAAGTATAGTTCAAAACATTCAGTTCAGCTTGTCTACTGAAAGTACTAAGCCAGATGATCCCTTGTGTCATGGAGTGGGGCCTGCGAGTGGCCGTGATCTCGCTAGCACCCCCTGCCGTGTCAGTTACGGTGATCCAGCACCCTTGTCTTGCCCGCCACGTCTTTGTTCTTATAAGTTCAGTAAGGGAGGCTGCCTACTCTCACCTTGACACCGCGCTGGTATTACCTCCATTCCAAGTGGGATGCACCAACACCCCCAGCCTTATGGGCAATGCGTGCCTCCTACCTCCCCTTTAGCACACCCCAAGCCTCGCAGCTCTTCTGGACCATTGTTCTGCCCTTGCCCTCTGGCGCCCCTTGGGCTCGTCCTGCCCTGGTGCTCCTCTTTGGCACCCCCGGGCCTATCTCGCAACCAGCACTCCTTGTCTGGTGCCACTGGGCTTATCTCACACCCAACTGGGCCAGCTTCCTAAAGCCTTTACTGGCCCCTCTGAAGTCCGTTAATGGTGGATACGAGATTAGGCTCAGGCGACTGGAGCCTTACCTGGCCTTTCTGACCCTACTGGGTTCTTGCCAACATTTTGCGTCCGCTTAGGCTCAGGCGACCTGAGCCTTACCTGGCCTACCTGACCCCTCGGGGTCCTGTCAATCCTTGGTGTCCGCTTAGGCTCAGGTGACTGAAGCCTTACCTGGCCCTTTAGGCCCCTTGAGGTCCCCAATACTGAGGAACCCCTCTAGGATCCTTTTTGGTTTCCCCGTTATGGGGTTTTTCTAACAATCAGAAAAATGCCCCACCTATTCCTGGGGCGTCTCTTGGTACCTGCGCCCGCTGCTGGAGCACCTCTCAGCACACGCTCCTGCTTCCCTCGGTGCACTCACCTTCTCCTAGGGTTCTTCCTAGTGTGCTCGCCTGCTCCTGGAGCTTCTCACTCCCTCTTGGGTCTTTGCCGCGCCTCCCATGCTTCTCGCCCCCTCTGGGGCCTGTGCCGCGCCTCTTACGCCCGCTGCCTCCCTCTGGGGCCAAATACCGCCCTCACAGGCTGGGGCCCGAAACCCCGCACACTGCACCTCTCTGATGCAAACAGCTGTGCCCCACTGGCACCACTCTGTGCCCCACTGGGCACCGGGAACCCCCAAGCTACTGGGGAGTCCCCGTGAGGCCTCCTCACACCCCTACAGCCTCACCCGGTCCTCCGGTTTAACGATAACTGAATCCGGAGCCAAATGGCTATAACTCAAACACCAGAAGCCTACCAGCTTACAACACAATCATAAGCCCTGAGCTTATAAACCCAGCTCTGCTCAATGCTGGCTCTCTTCCATATCTCTATCCGGGTTCTCTCCCTCCCCTCGCATCATTGCAGCTGGTCAGACCACCACCATTGACTCTGCTGCTCAGTTCTCCCGCAGAGCTCCTGCTCCTGCGGCTGCCAGAGGGGAACTGCTCTCGGGCTCTGGCCTGGGCTGTTTATAAAGGGCCTGGCCCTGCCTCCCTTCCGATCACCTGACCTGCTGGTTGCCACAGCAACCAGCAGCTGTGCTGCCCTGCTGATTGACAGCTCTCCTTCTATCCTCCAAGGCACAGGACACCTCAGTGCCCCTGTGACACCTTGATGTGAAATAGAACATCTCCACGTGACTATGATGGCTGAGGAACTTTTCCCAAGGCCCCCGTTAGCATACTTCTGCAGTATAGATTTCATCAGCCACTTCTTCTGTATGCACAATGCACTAGGAAGAACCTACTACAAAATAGATATTTGCAGCTTTTCAGGAAGTAATTTTTTTTACCCTGTAAACATTCTATAATTTTACTTAGAAATATACATCTCTTTTGAACTTAACTGATAAATGCATGATGTGAACTTATTAATGAAAATATGTGGTGGTGGCTGAGTGATGTTGTAGCCATGATGAGCCTGATTTAAGAAATATGTGAGACACAAAGATTTTTGTGGATGATATCTGTTATTGGACCAATAGCATAGTTGGGATAGAGTTAGATAATTTTTGAAATACAGTGCATTGTTCTTCAGCTTTTAACTTAAAAAGGTGTAATAGAAATATTCAGATTTTTAAAAACACAGTTATTGAAGATAGCTGAATGTCCTTAATTAATGTTACAGTAAATTAAAAGACAATGACCATTATTTCTCTATATAAGCAAAGCATTTAGACACACAGTTTCATGCCTATGTCCCATTCATCTCAAAATTAAAATTAAGCATGAGATTAAATTGTTCTGTGAATAAGGGTGGAAGTGAGATGTTCTGAGAGCTCAAAGGAAATTTCTCTTTACTTTCAAGGTAATACGGTGCAAACATGTGTTGCCAATTTATGTGAAATGATCATTGGGTCATGATTGTCAGACTGACTGACTTCAAGAGCTCTGACAGAAGTGACATTTTTCTGATGACTGGCCCTCTGAAAGTGCTCGACAGCCATGTTCTGATAGAAGTGCATGGCCGCAGAGCACTTTAAAGTGCCCAATCACATGAAAAATTAACCCTCATCTAATGAGGGTTCAGATGAAGGTGCTCCAAAGCAGAGCACCTTCATTAACTTCTGTCAGTCCTTGAGTGTGATCAGAGCTGGGCTGATGCAGCCCAGCCACACCCCTGGTGTGATCTGCAGGATTGGAGGGGTGGGGAGGGAGCTCTGGCTTAGGGTTTGCACAGCCTGAGCTGGAGCAGGGGGCAGGTGTATTGGAGCCCCCATCTAGTGCCCCCTCCTAGCTCCCTCGTCCTCCAGCTTAGGCTGGGCAAACCCCAGTCTGCAGGTCCCTCTTCTCCCTCCCCCCATCCTACAGAGACCACCAGAGCTGGGAGGTGGGGGGCAGGGTTAGGCGAGAGAGGCTTCAGACAGGCAGCTCTTCTGTTGGATCAGCTTCAAAATAGACCTTGATTCCCCTCCCCCGCATCTGACCCAACAGTGAATGTCTGTTGGGTTGGGAGTGGGGAGGGATTGCTCTAACTCATGGCACTTTCTGTGAAGCGCCATGAGTTCCAGTGGGGAGCTGCAGGTCTGTAAGCACCCCAAGACTATCTGTTAACTTTTATGTGACAGAATTCTTTCAATTCATATTCCAATTTTGATTTCGTTGCAAGAATTAAATAATTGTGAATTGCTCTCTTTATGTGCATATCCCTTTGAAATAATCCTGCATACCCCAATAAGACCAAGTATTTCAGAGCTGGTTGAAGTCTTCCATAAAGCTCCTTTGGGGATAAGTGTCACCAGTAAGATAATCTCTTAGTTTTCAGGCCAAAAACAGAGGAATTGGCTGAAACATTAAAAAAATTAGACTTTAATTAATGGGTTGAGTTAACAGATATGAAATACTTCCTTCTCTGACTGTTAGCCATCTGTGCAGTTATAATGTATATTTGGTTTTCCACCTGTCTAGATTACTTTACTCCTAACCTATAATCAGGCTTCTGTACTTGGGTATTAAGTATTTAATAGTGTTGACTGCTTGGTTGGTTTTTACTGAGCAAGATCAGTCAAGGCATTATTTCGTGCCCTCCATTATTTAATTAATACTTAAATTATTCAGTAATGATAAAATATTGACTATTAATTTGACTTAAAAATATTTCTTGCTTAAAACAAACGAACAATTAGACAGAGTGTGTTTTTCACAGCATTTGCCGCAACATCTAAAATGGCCCAGATGGCATGAATCAAATATTTCAGCCCCTGTACTGAGTATATGCATTCGTGAAGCATACTAACTTTCCCTCACCTTCCACATCATATTCAAAGTCATGTCTTTGCTTTGAGACTGTGCCAAACTCCCTTCTCATCTAATTTGTGTTCTTCATTCTCTGCCAATGCCTTTACTCTTCCCTACATGTGTTCCTAATTGCTATTTTCTTCTATAGTCTGTTTTTGTGGCAGGGTACTTTCTTGACTGCCTCTTATGCTTTGAGCTCCTTTGAGCTTCTGGGCCTGATTCTATTCTATCTAAAAGGCATCTAATTGGACTCGTTTAAGTGTGATTTTATTCCACCCTTGAAACTCCATTAGTGTATCTTCTTTTGTAACAGACCCATAAAACTGAGTACCAAAAAAACAGTGAGGAGGATGAAGATACTTGTATTAACTGTTATTCAGAGGCTCAAGCAGGATAGAATAGAGTGGCACTTAGGCACTCAAATAAGTACACTTACATGCCTAATTCACTAGGGAATCAGACTCCTTAGTGACTTAAAAATAAACTTGCTCTTCATACCGCTTTATCTTTAAAATGCTTCAGTGGCAAGTCACACCAAAGAATAGAAGTGTGACACCCCCAAAATATACTTCATTACATGCCTAGGTATGTAGAATACAGGATGTTATGACCATGTATCAAAAGTTCATTGCAATGATTTTTTGTGTTCGTGTTGTAAGTAGGAATGTAACAGGTATACTATCCATGAAGTTGCAGGGGGAAAAAGGAAATATTATTCACAATTTGCTGTCGTTCGCAAAGTTACATATTGTTTATATCACATATTTTCCAGAACATTAATTTTAGGCATGTATAAAACATTTTTTAAACATATGCTTGGACCTACTTTTTTCTAGTCCTCCACCTATAAAGCTTGGATATTAAGGACCTGATTATTAGGGCTGTGCAAAATTTTGGTGGGTGTTTCATTTTGAAGCTGTTTTGACACATTTTGAGCTTGAAACAGTGACACTGAAATGATACAAAAGGCTTTGAAACAGCTTCGAAATGAAATGAGGGCACTTGAAGCATTTTGAAAGTTTTAATACATCTTGAGTTTCAAAGCCGAGCTTGCTTGCAGCTAAACGGAAACTAAGGAGAGGGAGGGGGAAAAGGGGGGAAGGACTGCTCTTATATTGACATCTATCTCCCAGTTCGATTCCCCAGCTCTCCGATCATTTCCCCAGCTCTTCCCGGGGGTGCGGACCCCCAGATCTATGTAGGCATTTCAGGAGGCTGCTGCTGCTGACTGGAGCCAATGGCAGCCACTTGGTGGAGCCCACGTTGAGTGCCGAGAAAACTGTGGTGCTGCTGCTGGCCTCAGCCTGCAGCGGCAGCCTGCTGAAACCCAGTGCGCAGATCTGGGGGCCTGCACCCCCCAGGAAGAGCTGGGTGAATGATCAGTCAGCTGGGGGAATAGACCCAGGGGCTGGGGAATTGACCTGTGGGCTGGGGGAATGTTCTCAGGTCCCTGAACGTTCCCCCAGTTCCCAGTTTGATTCCCCAGCTCCCTGATCTTTCCCCCAGCTCTTCCCAGGGGTGTGGGCCCCCAGATGATGCAGGATGACAGAGGATGCCACTGCCAGCTGGGGATGGTAGTGGCTCTAGGCTATTTCCCCAACTCGCAGCAGCCTGCTGAAACCCAAGCACAGAGCTGCAGGAATTGTCAGAGAGCTGGGGAATCAAACTGGGAGCTCCAGCTGACACATGGAGCTGGCCCAGCTCTGGGACAACACACAGTGCCCTGCTGAGCCATGCTGCATCCATGCTATGGTGCAGTTGCTGTGCAGGTGCTAGGTGCGGGGAAAGGGATGATCCCCGCTGTCCCCCCACTGCCCTGCACTTTATGGGGGGCTCTGCCGTGAGTGCCCAGAGGCCCCAATTGCTGCTGCCAGAGCCAGTGAGTGTGGGTTTTTTTGTTTTTTTTAAAGCTCTGTACTTGCTGGCTGTGGAGCATGCAGATGACAGCATGTTACCACTGCCAGCTAGGGCCAGTACCAGCACCTGAGTCTGCCCGGTGCAGCCCACACTGAGCACCAGGAAGAACCCAGTGCTGGTGCTGGCCCCAGCCAGTAGCGGCAGCCTGCTGTCATCCTACCCTAACCACTAAGCAGGGCCAAGAGCTACCTACATCCTCCTACTGAAGCTGGCCTACTGGGCAGCCAAGAAGGAAAGATATATGGGGCCAGAAAAAACCCCAAACAAACAGAGTAGAGGGTGTTTGGATCAATGAGATAGGCATTGCCTTGGAAACAAGGGTACCTTAGATTCTCAACTGTATTTTTACCTTTAATGTAGTTCTGCATCAATAGTTGCTGGTAAAAAGGACAGACACCAGATTACTACCTTCTGCAGCATTGGGAATAGTGCACATTACCCAGAATCACCTGCTTTCTGGCCTCACATATCAACCTACCTGGTTGTCACTTTGGGGGTGGTATCAGCTTTAGCAGGAGAGACAGGAAAAAAATGTTGGCTCTTCTTGGAAGTTGGGGGATATTTCTGAAAAGCAGGAGAGAGAGATTCCAACCCTCTCGCCTTTCAGCTCAATAACTAGAGGTGGGCCAGGAAGCTAGAACCTGGGTCTTGCAACCCCTGGGCAAATGCTTTAATCACTAGGGCTGCCTATAGACATGCTCGTTCAAATTATAATTAGAATGTGAACAAGCAGACTCAATTAATTGAGTCTGCTCCACATTCTAATTAGAATGCTCTAGCATCACCTCAACATCACATGCATTAAGCCCCACCATGTTTCAAAATGGCCATGGGAGCACATTAAACCTTGAGCTTTAATTAAAGTATCCCATGGCCATTTTGAAATGTGGGGGAGCTTAATACACATGCCTGTAAGCTGCTTTAATTAGAGCAGCTCTCCAGGAACTGCACTAATTAAAACAGCTGCCTTCCCTCCCCTATCCAAGCAGATGTATAGGCAGCCTAGGGGATTAGGTTATAAAGCCCATCTCCTTTTCCTTCTTTCTGTGGTCAGACAGTTGCTACTTATGTTTTTTCTAGTGCTAACATTTCAGAAACTTATACACAGTTTATGCACCTTCCTGGGAGGAATGGAGTTGCAACTAGGCATAAGCAGCCAGAGTAGATCACATGCTCAACAGGGCAAGGTGAGTTATAGGATCTAAAATTATTTGAGAGGCCCTACATGTCACTTACACAGTTAACTACCTCACACAAGTGGTATGCACCCACGTGACTGGGTGACTGGGAGTTTGATTTGTAACAATATTATGATTTTTAGTGTTCAAAATGTTAGAATAAATCCTGGATGTGGGGGATTAATTGGCTGAATGCAGATGAAATGGTCAAAATGCACAATAAATTCAAATGATCAGAGATTGAGACATAATTTCCGTTGTCACATATGTGGGGCATATGTGTATCGGCATGAATATATGTTTATGTGTATGAAACTTCTCATCTTATGGATATGAGAATATACAAAAACACAAAATTACAAGATATTTTATCAAATGTATGGGTAATTTCCACTTCTTCCTTAATTAAAAAAATTCCATTTAGATGCTGACAATGAAGCTAATATATAACACTTCAGAATGAAGGGGAAACCAAAGTGAAATCATTCTCCTTGGAAGGAAGTCTTAGAGTGGAGATATGGATATATATGGAATTTGCAAATGTATGATAAGAAAACATCAAATATTCACCTTGAAATGTTTGTTCTATTAAGAGGTTTGTTCCTTAGTCTCTGAAAGAAAACTGATTGAGCAGTCACAATAAGTTGCCTTGTGAACTGAACGTGTCATAAACTGGGTGACCTCTACTTTTGCTGCTAGAAGGATGTTCTGTATTTAAAGATCAAAGTTGAAAATATTTTCCATTTTTTCTTTTATTCCTTCTGTCCTCAGGCTATTCCACTTATAATGATTCCTGTTGTGAAGAATGGACAGATGCAGATGTGTCCATATGGGTCAGCATCACTTTCATTCTTCTGTAACTGCAGTGTAGGCTCATGGGATGTTGGTTGTAGTTATTAATGTCTAGCAGCCTAGTCTTGTGTTACCCAGCAGAAATGGTGTGGCAACCCCTCACCCTTACGCAGAAGGATGAGCCCAGTGAATAGTGACTAAATCTGTGCTCGCTCTACGTGTGAGAATGATAGTATTTTTTAGGGTCTCTTTGATCTCTCTTACCATTTCCTCCCAAGTATAGTCATTCATAGTCCTCATACCTCTTTGTTACCTGCATAGTTCATGAAAGTTACTGCAGCTGTAGCAGTGAAATCCTTGCAGTTCTATATTTTGTCTGCCAAAACTGGGCAGGGAATTTAAATTGAATACAATATTCTTCTTTGCTCCCTGTTGTAAACTGTCATAGTGCTAATGGAGGAGGAGGAGGCAACATTTCAGTGATGGGTGAAATGATTCCTTTAAATGGATTTGCAAATTGCACTGGAATCTTTTGGGCTAAGCAGTGCTAAACATAACTGTAAATGATGTGTTTATTTATGCACTAATGGTAACTGTATCTGGGAGTGCTTGGATACTTTGCCAGGTGCTTGGTAGCTGACCTGTCTTTCCCCCAATAGCTAGCAAGTTTCTGCCAACTTGCTTTTCTTTTGTCATGAAACAGATAAAAATAAAAAGGGTTGAACCTTGATTGAGAAATGATTTTAGTTACAGCTTGACTGCAGATGTGCCCCCTTCAGCAACATTTTCCATTGTACAAGCACATTTTTTTTCTTAACTGGGCAGCATGATAAATCGTTAATTTCAGGTCATGCAACTTAAGAGTACAGAGTAAAAACAATGACACTATGGAAAATAAGAAAGATGTCCAGAGTATTGAGTTTAAATTTAAATCTGGCACTCTCAGGAAGCAGACTCTAGCAACAGGGATGGAAACACCTCAGAGGAGTATTGCGTTAGAACTCAAAGCGCAGGAATGCCTCTTAAACCCATCGAGGAAAAGAAGAATAAATTCTTTCTCCTTAAAAGTGCAGAAACCTATTTTGAATTTTCTTCATCTCTCCCTTTTCAGATCTGCCTCACTTTACTATGTATGTGCTTTGGATTTGTTTTTTTTTTGTAGTTTGCCAACTTTTTTTCTTCCTTCTAGGCATAAAGAGTCAGGTTGACAGCAATAGAAAATAAAATCTATCCGTGAAGCTAATTGTTTACAAGGAGCAGAAGAAGCTACAGAGGGAAGATATCTGCAATGCGAAGTCGTCCTTTTACCTGTGCAAGATGGTCCTTACAATATAAAATAAAAAATGGGCCAGATTTCAACAGGTTTCAGGCATTGAGAGATGTAGATATTATGTTGAATTTCCAAATGTGCCTAAATAGAGTAGGACTAACATCCTATATCACCTTTATGTGCCTACATGATGCTTCTATATACCAAAATAGTGTTTGGTACTTACACACATTTTGGATTCTGTTTGCTCTTGCACGGCTGTATTTGGGCCATGTAGGTTTTTGGCAGAAAAGAATTGTGTGGGTACATGCTGAAGTTATGCCATAGAAATTTTAGCCATAGAAACCTGGGGGTGGCAGACAAGCCCTTCTAGTTTCAGCCTAGTGGTTACAATGCTTGCCCAAAGTCCCGAAGACCCATGTTCCAGGCTCTCCTCACCAGAAGGGAGTTGAACCCGAATCTCTTGCTTCCTAGCAAAGTACGCTAACCCCAGGCCATAGGCTACAGATTATCTTAAGCTCTCTCTTGAAGGAGTCATGCTGATTAGCCAGAAGGGAAAGAGATGTGAAGCCAGGAGCAGAAAGACACTCTAGAGGTAGTGTGACTTGGTAAGATTGGTGCTGCTCTCAAGGGAGGGGGTCCTGACCCCTGCCTTAATGGGGCAGTAACTTTCCCCATGCTCTTTATCTAATGGGTATTAAACATAAGGTGCAGTAAAGCCATTGGGAACCAAAACTTAAGGCTGCAGTTGTTTCACTGAGCCAACCGCTAGCTTGTTCTTCCCCTTCTTGGTCCTACATTTCTTCCTCTCTTGGTTACTCCATAGGCCATATCAATAGGAAGTTGAGGGGTCAGGGTGATGTCTAGACCAGTGCCTGCTGGTTTGAGCACTTTCCTAGAAAGCAGGAGATGCAGCTTCAAATCATCTCTCCTGCTTCCTAAGCAAGTGTCCAGCTTCTAGGCTCTTAGGGCCATCCTCTTCTCTTTTGTTTCTGGTAGGTATGCATGATCATTGTTGAACCTACTCTGCCATAGGGTGGTAATAGAATAAAAAAATTGTACCATTTGGCATATGAGGACATTGCTAGCTATATAAGTACCAATTGAGCACATCAAAGCAATATGAGATTTAGCTCTAGATTCCTAATTGCCACTTCAAGTCAATGGGAGTTAAATATCTAAGTCACACAGGCAATTTTAAAATTCCCACTAAGCACCAATCTGCAACTTTTGGCTTCCCTGTACTTGTAAAACCCTAGCTACTAACTCCCAAAGAAATCAGGTGAAAAATACCTTTTTAAGTGTGATTAAAGAGTAAATCTGAAAAATGGACATAAACATACGAAATGCACTTTAGGTGGGCTTTATTTGGTTCCCAACTCCAGTAAACTCCCACCTCTAATAGCTTAAGGCCCTGAGAACCTACATTTTCATGATGAAACTTATTTGGGTGTATAGAGTTCTGCTGCTTAGTGTGAGCAGAACTGTAGGGAAAAGATGTAGCATAAGGACAAAATTTAACAGTAATAATTTCCTGAAATTATTCAGTTCAGGCATGCATACAACTTGGTGGTTCAACTAAAAGGATTTATTGCAGTGACAGTAGTTATTACTGCTGACTCATTTCTTGCAAACATTGTGGAAAAAGTGAGTTTAAAGGGCTGAGTGGAGTGAGAAGAGAGTAATGGCTTGTTAGATCAGAATTGGAAGGTCAACCTGGTCTTAATTCAGTATGTTGCTTTAGTATGAGCCTGCTGTTAGGAATATTTAAGTACTCCCATTGGCTCATTGATTTCCAAATCTTGTGACATGTTAAGCATAAGTTTAACAGTGTAGTTGAGAACTGGACTTTAAGCACTGGTGGCAGCATGAGATGAAAAGAGAGTTAATTATCATTGTTTTCTGCATATGGAAAAGCAGAAGGTAGGGCAGGGTGTCACCTTAGAGATTAATTGGTTCAGAGAGGCATGTGCTCTCCTAGGCAACAGCCTACTTCATCAAATGCATTTGTTAGATTCATAGTATCTGATGAAGTAGGCTGTTGCCTATGAGATTCTCAAGCACATAATAATGTCTAAGGTGCCTCTCTGCCCTACCTTGTGTCTGACTTCAGACTAACACACTAACAACCTCACTGGGTATGGAAAGGGGAAGAAACCCAGGAGGAAGCAGGAGCTCAGTTGGTTATGGCTTTTCAGTTTGCATTTCTTACAACCTTCTTCAGGCTTATCAAAAAGGCAAGAAAATCTATCAAGAAAGCTGAGTTTTTTGAATGAGTGACTTCTTTAAACAGCTGATCTAATTTTGAAGCAAGCCTCTCCTTGAAATAAATAAGCATGAGCAATATGTGTGCAGACGCATTCCTGATTCTGAAGAAATAGAATCAAGATTTTAAGTGCCCCTGCTTTATGTTTGAAGAACCAAAACCACTGACATATTTTTGCAACCAGCTTCCTTGGGCCATCTCTAATTCCCACCAACTGGCCAAGAATGGCACAATTTTTAATGGTCCTTAAATCCAATTTAAGGATTAGAAGGGTAACAGAAAACTTGAGGTTTTTCAGTGTCTTCATCTTTTTGTCTTCTTTTCTTGGATTTTCTAGATTCCTTTCAATTTGTTCCTTTTTAATTGTCTTATCCTTGGTTGCTTTCTCTTGGCAAACATGTTTGCATTTCCTTCTCCCATTGTGGGATCTATAACCAGAGCCGTTATCAGCTATAAAAAGGCAAGAGTATGAAAACTTGTCCTTGACAAACCCAGTGGAAAAAAAAAAGCAAACAATTTCCTTTGACTTTGTTCTGTTGGTAGCTGTTATAGAAGGTTGCCAAAAAGAAGCAATCACTGTGCACAGTTCAGCATTGTAAAACACAGTGCCCTGCTATATTTAAGAAAATATGATTTTTATTTCCTGTGGAGCAAAATAGAAAGGACATGACTTACCACTGATAACCTCATGAAACAGGATTAGCTACAGAAGAGTATGGAAAGCCTGCATTGAGCATGGGCAAGCATAGCAGCTAAGAGACAAGAGTAGACTGGAGAGTGGTATTTAAAGAGGTCTGCCCTGTGGTATATGTCTCTATATCTATATAGCATTATATTTATTCCAGGCTCTGCTACTGACTTACGATGTTGTTTCATCTCTCTCAAATATTATCTTTTTGCAAAGTTCTTTGTCAGCTATACATGGAGGACAGTCTAATCTTCTCTGGTTCTCTTGTGTGTATTATCACAGCATCTAGGAGCCTTAGTCATGGGCTAGGACCATGTTATATTAGATGCTGTACAAACACAGAACAACATGGTCCCTGTTCCCATGGGCGTCCTATCTAGGTGTATAACAAAAGAGAGCAGATGGCTATATAGAGACAAATAGGGGAGAACCAGGAAACAAGACAGCATTGGTCAGCAGGACAGACAAAGGTTTCAGTCCACTTGATGCAATAGAGAATGGGGGCCTAATAGAACTGTGCCATGACGGAGGAAGAAGATCACTGCATGGACAGGGGCTCTGAAGGCATAATACTGCCAGGTAGATGGGAGTGTACGCAGATGGGGTTTTCTGTATTTGTTCTGCATTTGCTAATCCCATGGTTTAGGGCTTTGTTGGCTGCCGTCTGGGGAAAGGAAGGAATTTGTTTGCCCTCATGAATGTACTGGCTTGAGGAGGGAGTGGGGGGTTGGGGTAGACGAGAGGAGGGAGAAGGTTCACTTTTATTCTGAGGCACTGGAACATTGGCCACAGCTAGCTCAGGTTAGTGATTTTTGAGGTATGGTACTAGAAACTGATGAGTTGCTGTCTGTTTAGTGTCATGCTAATCACCAAATTTGGGGGCAGGAAGGATTGTCACAGATTGCCTCAGATATTTATAGACTTGGGGAGCTGGGGGTTTGCCTTCCACTGTTGTATGATTCATATTCCTTTTCTTGGACTCTTCTGAGCATGTTAAACAGCTACTTTCCACTAGTAGTGGCAGAGCATTGGCCATGTCTCTATCTCCTCAGCTTTTACCTGTGGCAAGCTATAGGGTATTTTTGATGTTTCAGATGTTGTTCCCTGTGGCAGTGGGTGAAGATCTGAAGTGATAATTTTGGAAATTCCTTTGATTCATGATTGCTTCTGAATGCCATTGTAACAGGGAACCCTGGCCCTGTTACTAGAGAGCGGTGTGGCTCCTTTGAGGGCAGAATCTTTATAGCATGGGCAGCCAGAAGAGCAGGGGTTAAAGGACAGCCCTGTAGTAATCAGGTCAGCTGACTGGGCCCTAACATGACCAGAAGAGGGCTCAGGCCAGAGCTATATAAGTCCTAAGATCCAGCAAGTCAAGGAGGCTAGCCCTGAGAGTTGTGAAGTGTGGCGCTCCTGACAGCAGCACAATGGTGCCCCCAATTCTACCAGGAGGCTGGAAGAAAGCAGCTCTGTCGGCCTGGGAACAAGAGAGAGAGAGAGAGAGAGAGGGAAAAAGGGAAAAAAAGAGGACCCGGGAAATTACAGGCAAGTTAGTCTTACCTCAATCCCGGGTAAGCTCTTTGAAAAAATTATCCTGGCACACATCCAGGAGGGCCTTGCGGGGGAATGCATGCTCAGGGGCAACCAACATGGGTTCATCAGTGGCAGGTCTTGTCAGACCAACCTGGTGGCCTTTTACGATCAGGTCACCAAATCATTAGACACAGGGGTTGCTGTGGATGTAGTCTTTCTGGACTTCCGGAAGGCTTTCGACACTGTCTCTCACCCTGTCCTCATCAAAAAGCTGGGAGACTGTGGTGTCGATGCCCACACAGTCAAATGGGTTGCCAACTGGTTGGAGGGCCGCACCCAGAGGGTGGTAGTGGATGTGTTCTTCTCGACCTGGAAGGACGTGGGCAGTGGGGTTCCGCAGGGCTCGGTCCTCGGGCCCGCACTGTTCAACATCTTCATCAGTGACTTGGATGAGGGGGTAGAAAGCACCCTGTTCAAGTTTGCTGATGACACTAAGATGTGGGGGGATGTGGGTGCACTAGAAGGGTGCAATAGGCTACAAGCTGACCTTGACAGGTTGCAATGGTGGGTGGATGAGAATAGGATGGGGTTTAACACTGATAAGTGCAAGGTGTTGCACATGGGGAGGAAGAACCGGCACCACACTTACAGGTTGGGGAACTCCCCTCTTGCCAGCACGGAGACGGAAAAGGATCTTGGAGTCGTCATTGACTCCACGATGAACATGGGCCGGCAGTGTGGGGAGGCAGTCAAGAAGGCCAACCGTACCCTGTCATGCATCCACAGATGCATCTCGAGCAGGTCCAGGGAGGTGATCCTCCCCCTCTATGCGGCACTGGTCAGGCCGCAGCTGGAGTACTGCGTCCAGTTCTGGGCGCCACACTTCAAGAGGGACGTGGACGATATGGAAAGAGTTCAGAGGAGGGCCACTCATATGATCAGGGGTCAGCAGGGCAGGCCTTATGAGGAGAGGCTACAGGACCTGAACCTGTTTAGCCTCCACAAGAGAAGGTTAAGGGGGGACCTTGTGGCCTGCTACAAACTGGTCGGGGGGATCAGCAGGTATTGGGGGAGTCCCTGTTCCCCCGTGCGCTCCCAGGAGTGACCAGGAATAACGGTCACAAGCTGGCGGAGGGTAAGTTTAGATTAGATATTAGGAGGCGCTACTTCACAGTCAGGGCGGCTAGGGCCTGGAACCAGCTTCCAGGGGAAGTGGTGCAGGCTCCTAGCCTGGGGATTTTTAAAAGGAAGTTAGATGAGCACCTTGCCGGGGTCATCTGACCCCGGTGCTCTTTCCTGCCAAGGCAGGGGGTCGGACTAGATGATCTACCTAGGTCCCTTCCGACTCTAGCTACTATGAAACTATGAAACTATGAGAGAGAGAGAGAGAGACTTGTTAAGCAGGCAAGTGGTCTCCATTTTTATGTTAGGACCAGTTGGTTGGGTTTGGGACTAGAGAGGTTATTTGGAGGTCCCATTAGTGTTCCAGGGGCATGTGCTTGTCTTGGGTGCTGCTGAAGCCAGGTTCAAGGCAGAGTGGGGGCTGGGCCCAGAAGCAAGGCTTAGAGCAATGGGCCTGGGCTGCAGGACCAGCCAGAGTAGAGGGGTGGAAGCCAGGGAGGCTAAAATCCCAACAAAGGAAGGAAGGCCTGGAGTGACCTGGAACCCAATTGGTGACTTGTAGTCTGTGAGGCATGGGGCATAGTGTAGGGAAGGTATGGAGCTGTGCAATTAGCCCTTAAGGCAAAGGACCACAATCACCAGGTGTTCCTTAGAGCAAGAACAAATCTGGGAAGCCTGGGGACAGCCTTCCTTTTATAACCATAAAGGACATCAAGATGTGGCAAGTAAGGGGAGACTTTTTCCAGAGCAAGCAAAGCAAAAAGGGAATTTTGTGGGCCTCCAGGGGCTTACAGCCCTTCCTGGGGATGGTGCCATGTTACAAACAGGTACGAGTCAGTGGCTCAGGAGGTCTCTTCTAGTCCACTGCTCCTATATATTGCAGTAGAGAGGTGGTACCAAAGGTTTTCTCTTCCTTCTGCTGCCCCACACTACTATTTGGTCAGTATAGTTCAGATTTATTAACTTCCAAAGTATGTTTTTCCAGAGGTGAATAGTAATCACATTCTTCATGTGATTGTTCTACTCAATATGATTATAGTTTAGGATGAGTAACAAGGAAGGCTTGGTTACCTCTCCCATAAATACAACCTATAGTTAACTACAGTCAGGGCTATCCATGGGCGGATGCGAATCAGAGCGACTGCCCCAGGCCCTGTGGAGCCAGGTGGAGGGGCTGTGGCCACTCCTGCAGGGCCCTCTAGTGCTGGTGACTCTGCACTGCTGCTGCCAGTGGCTTCACGTCCAGCTGCTCTCCACCATCCCTTCCTCCCCGCTCCACGGCTGCCGTTGGCTTCTTTGTGTCCGGGCTCCATGCGGGCTGATCTTCCCCTGCTAGGGTCGTCTCTGACTACAGTTAAAGTTTTGCAAAAAAAAATTAAGAAGGCTGGGCCTCACAAAGTTATATTTCAGGGACACCATTTTAAAGACTAAAACAGACATTTTAAGACTTATCTCTAATTATACCCATGTAAGAAAAAAGTAATCAAAAATTCATTTCAGAAGGATTAAAAAAGGTGACATTTTAAAGCCAGGCCAGTTTTTTCCACAATTGGAAAAATAATATTTCACCAAGCTTGATAACCAGAAAAGCATGTTAATTTTCCCAGGCACCAGGAGGCTATGTGAAATTTTTGGCTGAGTAGACCCATACCCAACTCTGAGCGGCAGCAGTAAATCTCAGTGCAAGAAGTTCACTTTCTGTTCTACCAATTGTAGAACAATTGATCTACAGTTGTACAGTTCTCTTTCCCTCTGATTTACCTGCCCAATTAAAACACTAAGGAAGGAGCCTCCATTTTAAATTGATAGGGTAACAATCTTATCTGTACTCTGGGCACAGTGATTTTTGCCTCTGATTCTCTGTTCTTCTATAATGGAATGTCTTTAAGGAGAAGAAGTAAAACGCTCCAAGAAGGTAATGCTGATGAAATAGGGTGGTCCTAACTCAGACAAATTGTTAATCAGATTCACTGTATCTGGAGGATTTTGCTATACGTGACGTCATATGATCATTGCTTCCCTTAAATTGCAGTTGGGCCTGGGTGGGGTCAGGTGGAAATTCCAGTTCATGCAAAACAACTATACTTTAATCAGCTAAGCTGAATAACACGGTGTGAGTGTAATTCAGTGGGCATAGTTTTGCAGTGTCACTACACTATATAGTTCAGATTTATTACTACAGCCAGGGAGAAGAGATCTGTTCTTTTTTTGGAAGTTTGCTGTCTATTTTGGAAGTTGCTGAACTCTATAGTTAGGCTTTTTGATTTCTCCTATCCTTAGTTTAAGTCCTCTAAAATGAAGCCAGGGAAGTCTTATTGAAAATGGATTTCAGAAGTATGGGAAGGCCTATATGAGAAACATGAGGCCCACATAAGAAACCAAGAACTGAAAGGCACCTTCAGTTATATTTGACATCAGAATTATTTTGAAAATAAGAAATGAAATTATGACAATCATAATGAGACCTCTACTTCTGACAGGTTTGAATCACCAATATTAAAATTAATTGGAGGTCTTACAAATGTCAATCCAGTTGTTCATGCAAAAATTTCCTTTGATTTTGATTTCCAAGGTAACAAGCCTACTGAGTTCCGCTTTCTCCAATGCATACGCAAGTCAATGGGACATTCATTCAAACATTGTCAAGTCTGACCTGGTCCTGGCACTATTAGTCAAATAATAAATGGTCAAAGTTTTGATTTTGTTTGAAAATTGAATTGAAAACTCATAAGCCCTAGCAAACCTTTCAGTGAATCTGAGTCTCGTAGTTATGATAAAATGTCAAACCAACCTAGACTTATGTGCCTGCTAGTTTGTAGTGCTCATTTTTCAAAATCTTAAAATGTGTTCCACTTCATCAGAGCTGCAATACTTTTTGAAATAGATAAGTAATTTCTGGAGGCCACAAATCTGTTGAACTGATTGAAACAGATCCCACACTAATTATGTAGTTAAAATATGTTTCTCTAGATCTGTTCAAAAACAAAATTTTCATCACATAGGAAATCTAATATTTTGATACTCACTTTCATATTGGATTGAGATAAAATGTTCAGAAAACATTTAGTTTGAAAATGCTTCATTTAGACAGTTTTGGTCAAAATAAAATGTTTTACGTTTCTATATTGAATCATTTCATTTTCTTGTGTTGATTCTTGAAGACCCTTTTGTAGTGCACTGAAACAACTGAGTGTTTGGTCCACTCTTGCCGATCTCAACTTTTAAAAAGTCTCAAGTATGGTGAGGCTGGCTTAAAAATCATCCGGTGTTTTTTTAATAGAAATAACTTTGGTGAGGGATGGGATGGAGAGGGGTGGTATTGTATTTGTTGTCTTAGTTTTGAGTCTCATAGCTTCAAACTTCAGTGCAAATGTGAAGGCTAAAAGAGTCTGATTTACTTTAAAGTTGCTGAGCTAGTCAGTAAATGCTAAGAAACAAAGTACAGCTAAATGAAAAAGACACAAAAAAACACCCTAATCCTGAAAGTCACTAACAGCTTGATCTGGATCCAGAATTCAGAGCTGGTTCTTTATCTCTACAGTGGGCTATAAATTCCATGTCAAAATATATCCGGACTTTGGAAAACTTCAGTTTCATACCAGTTTGCATAACTAATCTTTGGAGCTTTGGCTTATTTCTATTTTTACTACTTCGTTCATCCTCAGTTTGACTCGCACATCCTTCTAGCAAAATCTCACTTGTAGGGACAAGGACTAACCTTATGTGAAACATTTCTACACAGTACAATTTTAACATTCTGAATATTATCCATCACTTTAAAGGCTTTGTTGACTCCTATGCTTTAAATGCTTACAATTATGATAGTGCAAGTGCCAGATTGGGGGTCAAGATGCTAAAAGTTACTAGTCATTGAAGGACATCAAAGGAAAGCCTGCAAGGTAATAGTTCTGGTTGCCTACTTGCCACTTGTCTGCCCTGACCTTTGATGTCCTTCCATTCTGGATAGGATCAAATAGGTAGTTTTTCACACCTGTTTAAAGTGTCCTTAATGCTGAGATGATTGCTAAGAAGGGGTGAACTATTGTCCCTGCCCCTCCCCCTTCCCCTCATCCCTCTGCTCCTTCCTTTTAGATATGAGCATTTTTTATTAGGAATTTATCTGAGACGTAGTTCATGTAAGCCATCAAACAGAGTCACTTTCAGGTACTGCAGGGGCATCTACACACAACGTTTACTGTGGAATTGCCTTATTAGATTTACAGTAAATTAACTCCATCTACACGTGCAGAGCTATTAGGCCACAGTAAACTAAGAAACTCCATCATAGGTTAGTACCGCTCAATACAGGTACTATCCTATGGTGGAGTTATTTACTTTGCTGTAACATGTGTAGCCGGTGATAGGGCTGGCTGGGGCACAAGGGTGCTACAATGTGGGGCTGCCTGCCAGCCAGCGCCACACTGTAGCACCCTCATGCCCCATCCCCCACCTCTGCAGCATGTTGATCCAAGGCAGAGCAGCTCTGGGAAGGCAGGCTGACCTGGGCCCCCTGTCAGCCAGGGCTGCGCAGCCCCAGCTCAAGATGCTGCGCTCCCAGGTACATGTGTAAACCCTGAACCCAAGAACCATGAACTCTAGAGTGAACTGTACTGGAGTTTATTGCGTCATGCTAATTTCACACGTAGATTTGCCCAGCTAATATAGGTTGGATTCAAGCTGGTGACCCAATGGTTCATATCTCATTATCTATCTCGATGACCTTATGATAGTCACTGCTAGATACTCTTTGAAATACTGGTATTCTGTGCATATCATTCATATCTACTGCTTTATTGTCATCATTATCCTTTGAGAATAGAGATCATCTGCCTGGAAGAGATGAAATGCTTTCTTTCCATTCTAACTCAGAGTTCAAAGAGTTTTCTCAGTTGGGCCTCAGTTCAGAAAGGTACTTAAACATGTGCCTAACTTTAAGCACAGCAGTAGTCCCATTGACTTCAATGGGGCTACTCACGTGATTAAATTTAGGCACTGCTCAAGTACCTTGCTGAATTGGAGCCTAGGGTCCAATTGAGCAAGTCTGGAAAAGAAATGGAAATTGTTGGCTGGAATATCTGACGATACGAGGTAAGAGCTCACTACTTTCCTATTGAATAAACCATGTGCTTAGACTTTTGATCATCCTAGGCTTTTTTCCCTCTTTGGTTATGTTTTATTGACATGAAGTCCAAGGCTGAATTCCTGAGGAAAAGAAACCAAAAAAGCTGAACACCTGCTCCTACTAAGCATTGTTGTCAGTTTAGTTTGTGTTATCTCTGGGTGTGTTTTGGAATTAGAAGTATGGAATCACGGCTCCCCTGCGCTGGATCAAGTCACTTTTTTTTCTTTTACAATGAGTGAGATGTGTTTAATTTATTGTAGGAAACTCTTAAAGATGCAAGATCCTTTTTAGAGCCCTTTACAATAGCCGTGAAGCACTTATTTAATCCCATTGAATGGAGGCTAGATTTACTAGCTGGGCTAGACATGATTTTTGTTCAGGAGTCATCTCGGAGTACATCGAAGTTTAAAGATCTTTACAGAAAACCCAAGGAAAAACAAAAGGAGTAAATTTTAAAAGGAACTTTGTCAAGAAGTTTTAGATGTTAAACAGATAGAAAAGCCATGGTGGCTTGACTGAAGCGAGTGTTAGGTTTGTAGAATTGTTATTGATCCGGCAAGAGATGCTAATGAAGCACTTTAAATGCAAGTTTGATGGACAAAAAAGGTGCAATTTCATACTAAAGTGCAGCAAGGTTACTGAATCAAAGAAGGTACACTTCAATTCTGCAACAGAGGACAATGCCCCATTGTCAGATCCTTTTTCTTTTGATTTTAAACATGTTTTAAGTATACTATTTACTAAATTGTACAATGTAGCTTGCCCACTGATTGAGAATTTATGACCAGAAAAAAGCCTATTAGGAAAAAAGAAAAACTGAGTGTGATCCTTACTGTAGCTGCATAAAATAGTTTGAATGAACTTAACCTGAACACAGTGGGGGGTGCACAATATGTTTTTCAAGCTCAGGCGCCTAGCATTTGAGTTCAAATGGAATCTCGTCTTTCAGTAACAATTAAAAAAAAGGGAGAGTGTTTGGAGACCATCTGTGGCCTCTCGACCTGAGTTAATGTGGGCTGTCTGATTTAAAAAAAAACCCTAATTCTGAATCGAGCACCACAAACCCTTTTAGCTCATGAAATTCTTCAGGTTTTTGAAAGGGAAAGAGCTTCATAATTGAAATGCGCAAAACTCTTGTTTTAACTGAAGCCATGGTTTCAAATTTTACAGCTGTCATAGCAATCAGGATAGAAGACCTAACTTATTAGCGTTTGATTCTGATCCCATGGAAATCAGTGCTAAATATTCCATTCACTTTTAAGAAATAGGATCAAGCCCTTTACAGAGATTATTGAGAAACTTTTTGATGAGATGACTACATACAAATGGACCAAAATGCATGCATTTCAGCCTTCACGTTTACAAAGTGAATGATTAAAAATCAGCAGAAGTACAGCCCACTCTCCACAACAGAGTCTACAAATGTGGCTCTACACTTTTTTGTTCAGGAATTGTACTTTATTACATACTTATACATGTTATGCCTAACACAATGAGACCTCAAACTTTGTTGAGCTCTTTGGATGCTTTGGCAGTAAAATGCATTTTTAGGTGTAGGCAATTTAACCTCTGTCTTTGAATTTCTTGTGACAGTGTACTGTGAGACATGGCTTACATGGGACCTGATTCTAGCCCTGCCTCTCAGTGGCTGGTCCTACCCAGAACCAGGCTAGCTTACTCAGGAATGGGAAATCAAGAACTAAACTTGATGTGAGTTCTAAAAAAACGTTTAATTTTCCTTATTTACATTTCTTTTATTGTTAACTCTGCAGTTCCTAGATCTGACTGGGAAGACCAGAATGAGAAACAGTGAAGTATTGCAACAAACATTCTTTTAATATGTCCTCAAATAAGGGGATAATGGTTACATCTACATGAGACACTGACTGCGCAGTTGTTATGTTACTGCTCAGTCATTTAATACTTGTGTACACAACCAGAGTTACTGCTCAGTGGTGTCACCAAATGGCTTTTAGGTGTCTGTGCAGAAGCATGTTACTATTATGGAGTAGAGTAATGTCACGCTTCATGCCATGTGATGCTACTGCAGAGTGGTAATGTGCTACTGCGAAGACAGCGTAGTTTCACCAAGAAGCCTTTCCCTACTGTCTTCAAGCTTAGTTTTGGCCAAGCATCTGCATTCAATTGGAAACTTTTCAGGACCTAACTAAATGGTGATTTGTCAGTTTCAATGGGGAAAAAAAAGAACATAACTGTTATAAATAAATATATTGCAAACATACCTATTAATTATGATGCTTAACTGCAGAGGGACCTGGATGCTATTTGCCCCACCAAATTTCTGCCAGATCTGGTTTTGGCTCTTTGGAGGAAAAGAATTGAGCTGCACTTTCCCATAGTGTTTGGATCTGGCATGACTAAGATACTATCTCCAGTGTCTATTTTACATTTTTGTACCCAGATTTGAAGTATTATCCTTTAAAAGATTTTTGACTGCGTACACTTCCACTGCTTATATATGTTACAGAATGGATGTCAAAGGTGGCTTAGGTAAGAAACTCCTGGTTGTAGCTCTATATCTTCTTTCTTGTGGGAAATGGCATGGCTCAGAATTTTTGGATAGCAAAAAACAAAGAAAAAAAATGAAAACTAGGTGGCAGTAAGAACCAGTTTTTCAATTCTGCCTATGATCATTGATATGATTACTTTCTGAAGAGTTCTGAATGTGCTATAGCTCTGCAATGTGACACACTTATTACTGGACATGTGTACATGAGATGCTTTAATGTGCAGTAGAGCAAATTACTGCATAGTAAGCATTTGCATCTCCACATGAAGAACCTTACTGCGCAGTAATTGGCTCTACTTGGCAGGTAATTTGCTATCTGCAGATGCTATCTGCAAATTAACTGACAAGTAATTACTGTACAGTAAGGCCCATGTAGACACCTGACCAGGAGTAAATTTGCTTCCAGTCAGCAGGAGGGCAGGAGATTGCTCCCTGCCCCTGGGAGCTGCCTGCTGCCAGGGTGGGTTGAGCACCAGAGCCTGGATGGGAACAATGTCCCTTTGCTCTGGCAGCAGGGAGCTCCCAGCCCCCTTTCTGCTATTGTGATCACAGAGTGGAGGCTGGGAGATTGCTTCCTTCCCCAACTCTGTGATTACAGAGCGGGAGCAGGGAACAACCTCTCAGCCTGTGTTCCATGATCGTAGAGCTAGGGCAATGAGCTCCCTGCATGAGGAGAGTTCCCTGCCCTGCTTGGAGCCAGCTCGGACCTGCTCTATACAGGGACAGTTCCTGGCCAGCCCTGGGCCGTGCAGGGAAGTCTGCATGTGCAGCCTGGAGCTAGCTGGGGACTGTCCCATTTTGGGACAGTCTGAGCTGCACATGAAGACTTCCCTGCACAGCCCGGAATTGGTCAGAAATTCATTCACTGATAGACATTAGGGGCTAGGAAGGACCTCAGAAAATCATTGAGTCCAGCACCCCTGCCATAGGCAGGAAGTCTGCTGGGTTCAAATGACACCGGCAAGATAAGCATCCAAATGCCATTTGAATGAGTCCAGAATAGGTGCTTACACCACCCCGGGGGGGAGGGGGGGGTCTGTCCTAGACCCTGGACACTCAGACCATAAAGAAGTTTTTCCTTATGTCCAGTCTAAATTGGTCTTCCAGAAGTTTGTGGCCACTAGACCTTGTTATCCCTTCAGGATCCCTGGTGAAAAACTCTTCACCCAGATCCTGGTACACTCCCCTTACGTACTTATAGGCTTCCACCAAGTCCCCCCTGAGACTTCTCTTTTCCAGGCTGAGGAGTCCCATGTCCCTCAGCTTCTCCTCATAAGGCCTGCTCTCTTGGCCTTTGATCATGCAGGTGGCTTTCCTCTGAACTCTCTCAAGCTTATCCGCATTCCTCCTGAAGTGGGGGGCCCAAAACTAGATGAAGTACTCCAACTCCGGCCTCACTAAGGTTGAGTAGAGTGGGAGGATGATGTCCCTAGTTTTGCCTGAGTTGCATTGGTGGATGCATGCCAAAGTTTGGTTTGCTTTGTTGGCCGTGGCATCGCATTGGTGGCTCATGTTCATCTTGTGGTCAATCAAGACCTCCAAGTCTCCTTTGGTTGTGGTGCTAGTGAATGTAGCACTGCCAAGGCTATAAGGATGATGCTGGTTTTAACTCCCAAGGTGGAGCACACTGCACGTTAAATGTCATCAGGTTTTGGTTCACCCACCTTGTGAGCCTGTCCAGGTCAGCCTGTATCCCCAACCTGTTCTCCAGTGTGACCACCTTCCCCCATAGCTTAGTGTCATCTATGAAATTTGCCAGTCTGCATCTGACACCTGAAAGCAGATCATTAATGAATGAATTGTTCTGGTCAGAGACGTGTCCCAGCCCTGCAGCTTTTTCCCAGCCCCATGCCCCGATCAGGTGATTGAGGCATGGGGCTTGGAAAGAGTTGCAGGGGAGGGGCAGGCCCCAGGAATCTCCACCCAGTAGGAGGCTTAGTGATAGCTACCCCACTAGTGGATTGGGGCGGGGGCTGGGACCTGTCCCTCCCACATAGCTCTTTCCAAGCCCCTACCCACAATTGAGGGGCCAGGTCCAGGAGGTTCCTGCTACCAGGGCAGAGGGCCATTGTCCCACTGGGGCTACACCATCGGAGCCCGTTCTGACAGCAGGCAGCTTGGAGGGGCAGAGAGCAATCTCCCAGTCCCCACCAGAAGACAGGTGTCTCCTGGCCCCATGTTCCCTGCCAACCCCTGGACTAGCACCCAGGGGAGCCTAGAACTCCTCCTGGCTGCTGCAGGGGGCCGATGCAGGGCCGGAGGGGGTGGGAGCAGACTGTTGCCAGGACCAGCAAATCTGTTTCCAAATGGGTGCACGTGTAGATGCCTGCTCAGGGTGGGCTTACTTCAGAGTAAATTACTCTGGAGTACACCCTTCCAGCAGCATTTGCACATGTAGACATACGTACTAAAGAGGTAGAAAAAATACAGGACCAAAATTTCATATAGATTTTTTTAAAGTGTAGATAAAACATATAGTGACTTCCTTCACTAAATTAAAAGAATGATAAGATTAGACATGCATTCTGGAGGAATTAGTACTTTCACTTGGACTAGTAAAATTATTATATAGACTGCAGAAGCATTGCTGTTTACTTTGAGTGATAGATAAAGAGGAGCTGAAACTATATTTGATGACTGCCATACTTTGTGGCTGTAATGACTGTGTAGAAAGTCCATAAACTAGTGATTCTCAGCCAGGGATGCTTCCAGATCCTTTGAAGGGTGTGGCAAGGTATGAGGAGATAAGCTAAGTGTGAGGAGATAAGTAGAAAATGCCTGCTCAGGTTTATCCCTGCCTGGCCAATCTTCCCACCCTCCCATACCCAGCCCCTCTGCAAGGAGGTAAGCACTGTATTATATATATTAATATTTGAAATTGGGTGTCACTCAATTCAAAAAAGGTATGGAGGGATGCCTCAACTCCAGTATGTTGTATCCAGAAAGGTTGAGAATCACTGTCGCAAATTGTTTTCTACACTTGATGGTTACACCTAGTCCATGGGACTAATGTGATTCTCATACTGGTATAAATTAGGAGTAAGTCATATAAAATAAATAGCAGCATTGGTGCTTGGGGTGGCTTCAGAGGCTAATATTCCAGAATATTAGCCTCTGAAGCCCTCAAGAATTCATGGTGAGCATTTTCATTATAGATAAAACTTGACTGCGGTATCAGTCTTGGAAAAATCAGACAATTTGAAATTTATTTGTTGGATGAATTATTTAAATGCAATATGTATTAGATACACACAAAGTAATTCTGTGTTATGTTGTTATGTTGTTTGCAAAGCATGCTGTGAGGTCCTTCTCTGGCTAATTTGACTGCCCGCAAGCCCAGACTATGGAGGAAGATTCTTCCTGCTTGCTTTGTGTCCTATTGCTCCAGATCTGGGAATATTTTAGTCTGTATTCCTCCCCCAAAATTGTCTTGTATAGAACCTGCTAAGAAAGATGAAACAAGAAGGATCTGATCTTAACCCAGTTTTTTTTCAATTGCACTAATTGTGGATTATTTTTTTTAAGTTTCCAATTCTCTTTGTAACAACTATCTGTTAGTATGAAGTAAGACTTTTTAATGAGCTTGGAACTTGTACCACAGTGGTAGTAGCCTGCTTTAGCAAAAAATCCTCTACTCTGACTAAAACACTGCTATAGCTGGTAACATTGGGTGCCTGTAGACTTGCAGGGAGGCTGTGCTCCAGCAGCCTCCGCGTCTCGTGTATCAATATTCCAGTGCTTCAAAACGGCGATGGGGGTGCTTTAACTAAAACTCGTTCAATGAGCTTTAGTTAAAGTGCCCCCATGGCCATTTTGAAGTGCAGGGATGCTGATATATGAGATGCAGTGGGCGTTTAATTAGAGTGGCTCTTAGAGCCACTCTAATTAAAGCACCCCTCCCCCTGCCCCTGGAGTATGTATAAAAATGACCATTATGATTACAAGTAGTTTGATTTTTTTCAACTTCCCCCCACTACCTTTTTGGATCAGATCCAACTGAGTTATACTAATGAGCTTGACGTAGACTTTTTAAATAAGTGCATCAGAAAACTTCCTTGTTACAAAATTTGCCCTTCTGAAAAATACATATAAATGTATAAGTGGTTATAAGTATGGTTACAAGTAGAGCAAGAGGAAGAGTTAGGCAGAAGCAATTTGTTTAATAAAATGTGGGGGTTCTTTTGGGTTTCTATGTGATCAAAAGATGTGATTTTCTTTCATGTGTTCTGTAATTCAAAATTATGTGTAAATAACTCTTGATCTGTATGTGTCTGTGAACAGTTCACTAGCTTTGATATTTAAAATTTGAACTATTGGTTAATTCTGTTTTCAGATATAGGTTGTCTGCTAGAATTCTGTTGCCTCATTAGATGAGGTAATCACTTAGAAATCATATTTCCAGTATGAATACTCATTGTTACATATTCAAAATTCATGTTCTACAAATAGTCCTCAAGACTATTTAAAATTAGCCTTTGTGCTCTCTCTCTCTATATATCATTTAGTTAGTCTATAAAGATGCATATCTACCCTGCCTTCTAAAATTAAGCTGCTCATTCTGACCTTACTGTTAGGATATTGGTGGAAAAGAATAAAACATAAGGAATGTGAATATAATCTGACTGAATTTGCCAAGATGCCCAAATAAATGTTCTCAAAGTAGCTATTCAGTAATTGCCCAGACCTGGTGGTAACCAAGAGACAATTTGTTGTAACAACAGGAATCTGACTTTGCACTTGGTAACTAATGGATAACAATTGTTGGTGAGATTTTAACTTAAAATGAATTGTTCTTGTTACCAAGCACTTCCATTTTCACAGATTAAGTATACACTCTATCTTTCTGTGTCCCAACAAATGACATATAGTATCACATTCTTTATTTACATAGTAGTGATACTCAGGAACTCAATCTTTCTAGTGCTGTGAGAAAGGTATGAGATAAGATTATATTTTGCATGCACTTGGTTGTTCCCCTATTCATTAAATTACAAACAGCTGCAATTTTTTTGCAGTGGTTTATTTAATCTCTGGTAAATTGCATCTTCAGTATTAGCATGGTCAGGGGAAGAGCAAATGCTGGGATAGCCTAGTACTTCCACGAGGGGCACCATCTGACTAATCTTTGTGCTGAGGAAGGCATGGCACAGATTCCACTAATCTCCTGATTGTTTAAATATGTTCTCCCACATTTAGCATTAACCAATCTGGGGTCTGTGCTGACCCATTATCAGATAGGGGGTTACAAATGTTTTGTTTTTAATCATCTAAAAAAGTAACACTGGCCACATCTAACACAAGATGCTGACTGCTCAGTAGCTTATTAGTACTGTGCTGTAGTGTTGCGTGGCATGAATTGTGATGTAATTTTACTGCACAGCAGTAATGAGCTACTGCACAGTAATAAGAAGCTACTGTGCAGTCAGCTTCACCAAGAAGGTGTTCAGGGATGCTACTGTGCAGTAACACCAGTGAGTGTGCAGTCATTTAGTACTTGTGTATGCAAGTACTAAATGACAGTGCAGTAACAACTGCACAGAGTCTCGTGTACGTGTGGCCAGTGCTGATTGTGAAACCACAATGTGTGAAAATAATGCAAACCATGGACATATTCCTGCTTCCACTGAAGTCTGTAGATGAAATTCCTTAGTGACTTTGGTGCTAGAAAGTCAGGCCAAATAAGCAGGTTTGCATGTAAAAAAGTGATTCTGAAACAGCTGTCAGCTACAGGTTTTTAACAGAGCCTAGAGCGTCTTGGGTATGTTCCAGCATTTCTATCTTTGCTTTTTCTTTCAGAGGTATGCTATCATGAATGTCAGTTGCTTATGAGAACCTAATAAAAGAATACTCTGATAGGTGTAGCATATCAGTAAGGCAGAAATCTCAGCAATTACTTTTTTGCTGTCAGTGATCTGCTAAAAGTAATTAACATATATTGCCCTAATATTGTAGTTTACAGCTAGCCTACACTTTATGAAGCGATTGAAGTCTCTTTCATATCCCGTAAGTATATTTTCTCTTTATTTCAAGTGTCAGCTAGATAACACTTAATGACCCTGAATTTATTCTGTCAACTCTTAGAGTGCAAAAGCTCCTGTTCCAGGAAAGTTTGGGGAAGTAAGGGCTGAGTTTAAAAGAAAAATCCTGGGCTAATATGATCTAAGGTTTCAAGATCTGGAATGGGAGCGAGAAGATATGAAGAGTTAGTAAGAAGATTCAATGAGGTTCCTTTTGAATTTAGTGTTAGCTTTGCCTGTGTGTCTGGACTGAAGAATCTGACTCCTACTGCATAACAAAAGATAATTCTTTAGCATTTCTGGGAAAACCAGGCACACCTTTCATATTTATGGTAAACGAAAAGTAAATATTTAACTTTAAAGATGAAAATGAACTTTAAAATGGAACTGTTAGAACCATATGTGTGAAACATGGACCTGCTCCTGCTCCCACTAAAGTCTATAGATGAAACTCCCCAGGCCCAGTAAGCAGGACAAAAGTCAAAAGAAATACAGGAAGAAAAAGTGTATTTCGAGGCGCTGTTTTCCTAGATACTCTGTATAACATAGCAAAGAAAGGTTTTCCTGTTTCAGATATTATTTGTGCATGGTTTTAAACAGACTAGAAGTCTTGTATTACATCTGGGCAAGCACTTCATTGCTTTGTAAATCTTGCCTTTGTGAGTAAAAAGATTCATTTTTGTAACTCTGGAAATCCAAGAATGTATGGCCAGTGACTTCAGCAGTGTTTGAGCCCAAAAATTATATTTCCATACAAGACGATTTTATGTTGCGTCCAAAGACAAAAGAAAAGCTTCCCAGAGAAAGGAGGGCTAATTTCTGAAATAGCTGTTTCTAGCCATATTATACCCATTCTTAATGATTAAATATGTACACAGATATACATTTGTAGGCTTGGGGCCTATTATTCTTGGCCTTGTTGCTGTTTTTTTAAAGACAATATAATGTTTACTTCTGTCAATACCTAAATTAATTAATTGCTTGTGTATGAATGCATTCTGGCTAGGAAGGAAGTAAACCCCACTTCCCTTTTAGCTAACAAAGGTCACATTCAGGTGGTACATTTCTATTGGGAGAATCACTGCTCTCCTGGTAGAAGCTATAGGTATGAAAGCTTTCATTTAGTTTCTCCCAGGAGAAACATCTCCCTATGTGAAGAAAGATCTTCCAAGTTGACACTTTGAAGATCTCACTTACAAGAGAAACACTCTCATAAGAATGAGAGTGTTTGGGAGGGGAGCAGTGGGGCAATTTCCCCAGCCTTTTTCCCAGAATGGGGACTGCCTGGTTTGGGAAGTAGGATGGGGGATTTGTTCCACTGCTACCCACCTCTTCTCCAAACTGTGGACTGCCAGCTGGGCAGCAGGGGTGACAATGCTGGGGTCAGGAAGCATGCTAAAGGAGACTTTCCTCACCCCAGTTTTCAGTAGGGCTGTGTGAAACAGCACCATTTTGTTTTGACTTCTGTTTCACTGTTTTGAAGGGACAGTGTTTTGTTTCATCATTTCACTTAGTTTTGAAGCACTGTTCCATTTTGTTTCTTTGAAACTGGTTCAGTGCTTTGACGCGTTTCAACATTTTGCCCATAGGGTATAATGGAGAATCATGAAATTGCCTATACTTTTGTCATTTCTTGCCTGATTCAGATGAGAATTGCAGGGATGGTAGCCCCTTCTGAGGACATGAAACCTGTCAAGTTTCAAGGAGATAGGTGCAGGAGTTTCTGGGAAACTGCACCTCAAGTTTTTGACAAGCAAAACTTGTATCACTTGCTGGCAGTGACAGCCTCCTGTCATCTTGTGCACAGATCTGAGGGCCCACACCCCCAGGAGGGCTGTTGGGTTGTGCTGGACTTTTCCCAGGGGTTCAGCCCCCTGGATCTGTGCTTGGGATGACAGGAGGCTGCCGCTGTCACCTGGGACTGGTACTGGGTGCAACCTGTACCCAGCATGAGGAAGACTGGTGCTGTCACTGGACCCAGGCAGCAGTGGCAGCCTCCTGTCATCCTGCATGCAGATCTAGGGGCCTGCACCACCAGGAGTGCTGTGGGGATGTGCTGGACTCCTCCCAGAGGTGCGGGCCCCCTGATCTGCACTCGGGATGGCAGGAGGCTACCATTGCTGCCCGGGACTGGTGCTGGGTGCCCAACACTGGTTCTAGGTGACAGTGACAGCCTCCTGTCATGCCAAGCACAGATCCAGGGGCCTACACCCCTGGGAGCAGTCCAGCAGTGCTGTGAGGGAAGGTTAAGCTCCATGGGGCTGGTGGAGCCGCCTAGAGTGCATCCCTGGCTCTTCCCACCTCCTACCACTGGACTGCACTCTGAGTGGCTCCACCAGCCCCACAGGGCTCAGCTGAGCAGTGGGAGGCGGTGGGAGAGTCAGTGGGGGAGCCACTCAGTGCACAGCCCTGGCCAGTGGCTCTGCCTCATCTCCCTCTACCAGGCTCAGTTCTGTGGGGCTGGCGGAGCTGATCACAGTGCAGCTTGGTGGTGGGAGGTGGGAGAGAGCCAGGGCTGTGCTCTGAGCAGCTTTGCCAGCCCCACAGAACTTAGCTTAGTGGCAGGAGGCAGAGCACAGCCTTGGCTCTCCCCTGTCTCCTGCCGCCAGGCTGAGCTCTGTGGGGCTGGCAGAGCTGGTTGGAGTACAGTCCAGTGACGGGAGGTGGGAGAGAGCCAGGGCTGCTCTTCAACCGGCTCTGCCAGCACCATGGAACTCAGCTCAGCAGTGGGAGACTGTGTCAAAGCCTTTTGTTTCATTTCACTTTCACTGTTTTGAGCTCAAAACGTGTTGAAACAGCTTCAAAACGAAACGCTAATCAAAATTTTGTACAGCCCTAGTTTTCAGCACTGTGTGGTTTAAATGCTGTGTGTGAACTCAGCTGTACACAGCAATGTAAAAAGCCACAGGACAAGGAAACTCCTTCCCAGAGCAGCAGGGCAACATCAAGCCACCTGATCTGGGGAACTGGTTGAGAGCTTTTCCCTACTGCTTCACTCCCTTCCCAGGTGTCCCTGGTCTGAGGAACCTTTCCCCACCACATCCATCTCCCTGAGAATGGAGCAGCTACTGCCTTCCCCAGACTGGGATCACCCTAGGCAGGAGGAACAGGGGAGAGGGGGCATTTGCAGGCTAGATACGTGTACTTGTTAGGTTGCAGCCTTGAATCCAGGGCTCTGGCCTGCCTAGTACAGCAGCTCATCCTGGTCTGCCACCTCCTTTTTAGAATAGTGGGGCCAGAATCCTCTAGTTGGGCCTATACATCTACTCCCTGAACCAGAGTGGCCAGCCTAGGTCAGCTGAGCCTTCACCCCTTCCAATATAAACCCCTGACCCAGAAGATGAGAAGTGTCCAGGCAGCAAGGTTCAATCCTGTATTTAGGCTGTTGCACCCTTGGCTTGTCCTGTTAGGCTGCATCCCCACATACAGTCATGTGCAGTTTGTGGTGCTGCAAACCTCTTTTTTACAGCTCCACAAACTGTAAGTGTGGCGTATGCAAAAATAGCATGCACTGGAACAAATGGAGGCATGCACTGGAACAATGAGAAGCTCTGGCTGCCGGCCAGAGCATCTCTACTCTCCATCTGTGCCCTGGCTGCTCCAGCATGTCAGGAGCCAGGAGGAGCTGGGCAAGAACAGTTTGCCCAAAGCAAGTCAATGTGTCCCTCAACAAAGTGCACATGCAGGGGCACAAAGTAGCAGCACAAATTTGCGCTGCTACTGCTTGTGCCACTGCAAGGGCATGGTCCTGCTTCTCTGACTTCTGGCCCTATTGGATTCCCGACAGACTCTCCAGGTACCTGACTCAGCTTTCCCATGGACCCTGAGTTTGAACAGGGATCCCTTTGGATACCTGACCTGATCCTGGTTTGATTTCCTGGATACTTGACCTGGCTAGCCTCTTGACCTTGTGTCTGCCTGACCTTCTGAATCTCTGACTCAGTTCCCCAGACATCTCCTGGCTTCCCTACACTCAGACTCAGCATGCTCCTCCTGAGCCTGAGCTGGACTCCAGGCTTGGCTGCTTCCAACCCAGCATGACAATATGGCTCCCTCTCTCGGAAACATTTGTAGGGGTGGAAATTTCTCAGAGATTTCTACTGCTAAAAATGAACATCTGTTTGTAGCCAAAATGAAGCAGAGAGGGGTCGTTAGCCATGCTAGTCTGGAGTCAAGTAGAAAGCAGGGTAGATTTGTGTTTATACATTAACTAAATCAGAGAGAGAGAGAGATCTTTTGGGCTCATGAAAGCTACATATATAGAGCATATGCTTTTGTGAGCCCAAGCTTCGTTCCTTCCTAAACTTCAATTCTGCTAAAAGAGAAGAATCCAAAGGGAAAATAATCCTAAATGAATTTATTTCACAAAGTACATGTTATGCAAGTTAAGGGGAATTGCAAAATAGTTTTTTGGTTACAATGTTGCTTTTTTCCCCTACATGTAGGTATGGAGGTCCAGATACTAGCCTGCAGTCACTAATTTAATACTTAAATAGGGATGTAATTTTTACACTGAAATAATACACTGGCAAACCATTCAAGTGTAAGCGGTTATAGTTGCATAACAATGCTTTATAGTGGTATACTTTTTTCCTCTTTTTGGATGGGACTAATTATACTGGTACAAGGCATTTATTATATTATCATAACCACATTAGAATATATGTACCTCTTTAACTTTGCTGTTATTTATTGCATGATGGTTTTGACAACTCTTGTGTGAAGTCCCACAGAACTATGGTAAGTAGGTTAGAGAATTAAAGGAAAAAAAGCCTTTTTGCATCTAAATTCAAAATTATTCCATAACGTTATTTTTAACAGAAATCTTCTTGAGACAAATTATATAAAAATGGCCTTCCTTTTACAATTCATAATATCTGCATCCTTCTTTTCCTGAATAGTTTTTTCTGCTACTTAAGTAATGGAATAACAAACAGAGAGAGTTTTTATTTTGTTGTGATTTGTAGAAATATTCTTACAACCTTTTCCAAAGGTATAGCTGCATTTGAAGAAAAGGCAAGCAGAGCAAAGAAAAGAAGCAAACTAAGTTACTGAAGCAGACAAATAGAATATCAAAACATTTACTTGTTCTCTGGGTTTTGAATAAAATCCACAGTCTTATTTTTGTGCATGCTTGTTATTTGCATTTTACCAGTATATCATATGAATACTTCCACTGGGACTCAGTTGACAACTGGGAGACATAAATTCCCTCATTATAGACTAACTACAGCCGAATTAGTGTTAATGTAACCTTCAGCCTCGTTTCATTCTTGTTCTATGTAGGTAAACTCTAGGCTACGGACAGACATTCAAAAAGCCTGAGCCTGAATTGATTCAATCTTTGCAGGTTAGTCTAACCTGCAAAACTTGAACTGATTAGGAGGTAGATGGAGATTGCTTTTTCATTCCAGAAATGCAGGCACATGCCTACAGTGGCTCAGGCTAGAAGCTGGCAGGTGCTAGAGCAGCCCTCCACAGTACTGAGCCTTCCCTTACATAGTACTGAGTTGAGGGGGGGCCTGGACAGGCCCTGGCAGGATGCTGATTAGTCCAGCAGGGAATTGACAACAGTGTTCATCACCCCACTAAGAAAACAACAAAGGGGGGTTACCAGCTACCTGTTGATTCTGCCTTTTCCACAGCATGGACCAGAGCCATCATGTGGTCTGCTAGGTAATATACAGATACTTCTCAGCAAGTCAGAGGGAAGGGGGAAACTCCTGCTTACCTTGGAGTGATGCGGGGGGGGGGGAGGCAGGGAGTAGCCTGCAAGTCTCTGCTGGAGCTGGGGAGCAGGTGGGGGCAGGGCCAGCCCTGCTGTGGAGCAGAGAACCTTGCCCAGTCCAGAGAGCATGCTGGGATGTTAGGAGTGTCTGATTTAACTTAAATGAGCAAGGGGTCTGGGACAGACATTGTATAAACTGGTTTGACCCAAATCAGTTAAGTCTGATACTACATTCAACCAGGTTTCTTTCAAATTGGTTTCAGACATTTTCAAACTGGTTTATGTGCACTGAACATCTGTTCTGTTACAGGTTTAAACCAGCTTCTGATCACTTACACCAGTTTATGTGTAACGTAGCCCTAGCCCTAAAGTTCAGATAAGTTAAGTACTATATCGAGTGCTCACTTCCTAACCTCCCACCACTTCCAAAGAATGTAGAGGATGATGCTCCGTATTTCTTAGGATGAACCATGCATTAGATAACAAAATGTAACAAAAATGACCATGCACCCCAAGGGCAGGCTGCTGGAAGAGAGAGGGGAGAAGTCTGAGTAAAGACAAAGTAGGACATGAACACTGTTCTCACAGTGTTTGGCTTTGTTTTCACAGACTTCTATTAGTTTTACTTAAAACCTCAACCAAACTTGTCCTTCTCTGGTCTGCTCAGAAGTGGTAAATATCAGAAATCTTATATTAAAACCTGGTGCCCTGACATTTTTGTATAATCAATATAACAGTATAAAAATGTGGTAGTTGCCTAAAGATCTGAATGCTTGGGTGCTTTTCCAGACTGAACCTCCAAACTTTTAGAGGTTTTCCTGCTGTTAGCTAACAAGAAAGTCCTTTTCATGGTGAAGAATCCATATGGTTCTTCATTCTTCCTTTGACATACCTACCAGGAAGAGAGATTTATATCAGTAATGAGTGGCATTGCATCACTTTTATGTTCAGTACCTACAAATATGGATGATATAAGCACTTCAGCTCCCAGGTGGTCGGTTTCAGAGTTGGTGCAGAGTCACAGGCTGTCTCATGAAAGGGTTGTGGAGGGCTGCATTGCACATTATGCATTTTACAATTATGGCATTATCCTGGTCCTGTTGCCTGATGAATTTGTGCAATATGTTTTCCACTGGAGTAATTTTCATGCAAATTCCTCTCTTAGTCGCTCAGAAAAGAAGTTCTTATGGATATAATTTTGTTCTTCATGAGATCCATGTATGTGAATGAATGAATAAACAGGTCACTCACATTGTGCGTGGCCTTGAGTTAATCTAGTCATCAGAAAAGTTCATCCAGTGATTCAAAGAACATATTTTTATTGCACTTCTATTTGATAAGATCCTTTCAGAATAACAGCACTTTGTATTTCTAGAGTGCCATTCATTTCAAAATCTCAAAACAATTTATTAACATTAATTAAACTTCACAACACTGTAGTGAAGTGGTTAATTATTATTACACCCATTATACAGGTAGATACAGTGAACCTCAGAGTATGTGACTTACATGAAAAGCACACTGGATGTTAGTGGCAGAGCTGGAAGTAGAACAGAAGTCCTGACTGTGCTATGTATGCAATAGAACTGGGAAGTTTGATTGCTGCATGAGGAGTCATACCCAGCTCTGGGAACAAAGCAACTAAGATATGGCAGTATTGACTTCAACTCCAGTAGCTTCAGACTGCCTAAGACCTTGGGTGCTTACTGAGGTGGCTCACCTCTGCTGATGTCCATGTCTTCAATGCTATTGATAATGGGCTACCTAGATTAAACTAGCTCAAGGACCTGTGCTGCGTATGGCATTCAGGGCCAGTCCAGGGCATGGACTGAGTGCAGCACCCAACTGGACCAGTCATATGTACCGGCTCTAGTCTGTGGGCCCAATCCATCCTGGCTGCAGTTCCAGCAGAGGCACCATATGCAATGCACGCCCTTTGTCCCACTTGTAGCATATGCTAGACTGGTTTTATGTGCTACACACAGTGCCTGAGGTCCGGCCAGTGCATGCAAGTGGCACATGGGGCTTGACTGAGACCCACAGGTAGCACTGTGGGCCAGATGAGAGTTTGATATTATTGATATAACGAGCAGTTCAAGTGTTGCCCAAATATAAAAAATGGCATAGACTCCCTTGTGAATCTTTGAGGTAGGTAATGTTCCTCTACAATTGGGTTTGGGCAAGGTATGTCTTTGGGTTTTGATTCTTTGAGTCCTTTAGGCAGCAGTGTCCATTCAGTACTTACAGCCATAACCTAGGTCCTTTGTATTAGTGAATCTGCTTTGACTGTGTGAATCTGTGTACTTGCAGCACAGGAGATTGCTAGGTCTTTTGCTGTATGAGGACTCTACATCTACGCCCTGACTTCTTAACTGCCTGTAGAAGGCCAGAGCAGGCTGGTTGGGAGACGCACTGTCTACATGCTTTTCTCCCATACCTTCATCCTAGGACTTCACAGGAATCAAAGCTGAATCTAAAACTTCTTTCCCCTGATGGAATCCTGTAGCCCACATGACTGCACTTGTATATTCAGGGCTGGGATGCTAGAGTCATTTAACAGTGGGGGCAAATGTAGCTTTATGGGCAAAGGGATTGCAGGGATTCCTTTCCACCAGTCCCTTTCTTTACCTTGAGCAGATTTCATTGTTCAGCTTTCAAATAGGAAGCACTGTGTGTGTCACGCTGTAAAGATGCCACAGGGATTATAGAACTTTGCTCTTGAAATCTTGTCATTAAACATATATGCAGTTATAAAAGTGATTTTCTATAAACTGCCCCCATTTAACAAACATTCCACTTCCTAGAATTGTGTGCACTTCTGTTTGAACACATCAAATATGTGATTGTTCTCCTCTTTCAGGGAGATAAGGAATCCACCCTAAGGAAATGCAGGATGGTATTGTTGTATAATGCTTCAAAGGGAGTGCTGCAATAAACAATTTTTGTGAGCACGTTGCTTCGGATGGCTCTTTTAGTGAGCAGACCTCCCAAGGAAAGCCATCCAAAAAGTGAAGGAGGGGCAGGAAGGAAAGGAGGCTATATCCCAAGATGATTTTCCTTTTGTCAATCCAATGCAAAACTGAATCTTATAGGTTTCTCCTCCCCACTGCCCCCAAGTATATTTTTACACAAATTCTGCCTAGGCAGAAAGTGGATTTTGCTAAGGAATTTAAATTCTGCAATAACAAAGCTTGAACTATCAGAGAGCTATGTCAGAGAAAAATCACACCCCTTAGTGATGAGGGGGACAGTAGTTACAGTGGGACACAGAACAACAAACAATTTAGTTCTGCTTATTAGCACAGAAAAACAGTAGTGTAACTGGGGAGAGGAAGTGTGGATAGCAGTCCTGGGTGCTGCCTTTGGGGAGGCAGAGAGCAAAAATAGCTGTCACTACAGATGGTGGCTGGCTCTGCCACCACTGCTGGCAATGCAGCAGCTAGTGCTGCCACTGCTCAGGGTGCAGAGCCACCCTGTTATGTCTTTGTATCTTAACGCCTAAGATGGAAATGGACAACTATACATTGTATGAGCTTAAGTGCCATCTTCATTGTGCTAATATCTTATCAGCCAAAACCTATCCTTTTTACTTTACTCTCTTAGTGATTAGGGAGGAGATATGCAATAGACTCGAGATTTACTACCACTCAGTATGGAAGTCTCTGCCTAGCATTTACCTTGTTCCTGGATGTTGCATTCAGCTGTACGTGAGAAAGAAAGTAACCAGGTTTGGCTTACTGCTGCACACTACTCCAAGCACTGTGGGTTGAAGTTCATTGTATGGCTCAGATATTTGGTTATTATGTTGAATTATTGTCAATAACTGTATTGACAATGATATTACTGTCTAGAATAGATGGAAATGATTTTTGCTTTCATTTTTTACCCATGGAGCAGTCCCACAGTAACTGGTGAGGCATCTTTTAGCTCTTGTGAACCAATGTTTTTAACCTTAAATCCAACATATATCAATGACAGTTTTGACTGTATTCGGTATCCATAAATTTGGACTGGCACTTGAATTTGGAAAGGCTTCATTCTGAGCCTTTTATATTTCATTTCTCTCTAATATACCATATATACCCATGGGGAAATTGGCAAAAACAATCTCACTCTTTTCATTGCTATGAAAATATATGGCGATTCCTGTAAAGTTGAGGGTGAGTCAGACCTTTCAGGGCTTACAAATTGCGCCCTACAAATGTGTGAAAAAGTCATGTCGTTTTTTCCCCCCCTTTTCTCCAACTCAGAACAAGCAAAAAGAGGTGATGGTACAATAAAAAAATGATTTACAAACCGTGGTGCAGTTGTATCTACGTAGCTGGCATAGGTCTCAGTTCCGGAAAGCACTTAAATACCTGTTCATCTGTCCCTGTTCAAGAAGGCATTAATGGATCTGCTTTACCTTAATATCTTGAAAGTTAAGTGCAAGTTCAAATGTTTTCCTGAATGTTTTCAGGGCCTAATAGCTCAGCCCAGTTGTGTAATTGGCGGTGGGCCAGGGAGGCACCAGTCCCAGGTGCAGGTTTAGAGGCTCCCAGGAATCCCATGCTATGGGGACTGCTGAGGCTGATGTGCGACAGCAGCAGCCATGAGTCCCTGCCTGGTTGGCTGTTGCAGCCAGGGTGAAATGATTCAGGTGCCACAATAGGAGCAGCAGCAGCAGCAGCAGGGGCTTTGAGTCCCTGGGGTGATGAGGTAAGACTGCCTGATAAATCTATCCCCTTTGCCTCCCTTCAGTTGTGTGCATCTTCCCTCCTCTACTTAGTCCAGGAGGCCAGAATAGCTAGTTATGCCTCTGCCTCAGGCTAACTCCCCAGCACCTGCTGCCTCCCAGTCAACCGGGAACTGGGCTCAAAACTGCACTGGGGTTTTAGGTGAGTCCCCGCACCTACATAGGAATAAAACTTCAAGACTCATTGCTACAGCAGGAAGGCCAAATTAAGAAGGGAATCATAAAAGTGTGAATGACCAGTGCTGGCATGTATACCAGTAGCTGAGAACCACTGTAGCAGAATAAGAGTCTATATAGATTCTTAAAGGCTTTATTTGAAGGATTGCTTGTGAAAGTATATAGACTTTGAGAAATCTTTTGTACTGTCTGTTCTTCTAATCCCCTACTGCAATGTTTTATAAGTGCTCTGCCCCACTCTAGAACAATCTCAGCCCCGCTCTAGAAAAGCATTTAAGGGCATGCTTAAATACAGGCTAATAGGACTGTTCACATGCTTAAAGTTTAGCATGTCCTTAATTGTTGGTTTAGATTAAGGTATTAATCTTAACTTATTTTTGGTTTGTGCCATTTGGCCGAGGGCTTTGCATAAACAGTCTTCAGTATTCATTTGTAATTGTGAGATTCGGGTATATTTGGCTATCCCCAATCCAGGATAAAAAAAAAATTAGAAATGCAAATTCATGTTTATTTTACCTACTTTTGAAACAAAGGTTCAGTTGTTTCAATTTGAGTGTGTCGTCTATTATCTACGCATTTATTGCAGAATGCACATGGATTAATATCCTTCAACATAGAGCATCCTTTGTGTGCTTTGCTTTCAACATGATGATTTTCATTTTTCCTTGTCTATGCTGAGCAAAAGAGTCTCATTTTTCACCTCTTTTTCTAAAGAAAAGAATATTCATCTCTTGTGAAGCTTTCACTGAATGATTATTTGAAGCATATTAAGCATTAATTCAATGGAAAGATGCAATTGATGGCTGGAATATTGAAATATAAACCCTACCTCTATAGAATTGGCTTTATGTAGTTTTTTACATTGCTGCTGATAACACAAAATCAATGGTTAATAAAATCAAGATGTTCAAACCCATGTTCCTGAAGTTAGACTCCTACATACTTGTATATCCAAATATATGCAATTCTCAGAGGTACTTAATCCACAAATTTTCTCAAAAATCATTGGGAACTGAAGGTGTTCAGCAGATATGAAGATCCAGCTACTGTTATGTAGGTGCTTAAAGATGGGTTGAGGAAACCTAAATTTAGATATCTGCAGCTGAAATTGTTGGTTTTGAGCCAAATTTTAACAAAAGTGACTCTAGTAAAATGAAGCGGCCTATATTCTGTTCACAGGACTGTCAAAAGCCACACCAGCTTTCTGAGACACTGTCTCTCTCTAGCGCTGATCATTCAAAGCATTTTCAAGATATCTGAATTTATGAACAATGTAAAGTTCCATTACTGATGAGGAGTACAGATGAAGCACTCTACTCTCTTCCTGGGTGGGTTGGCAATTTACATTTTCCCCTTAAACTCAGTTAGTCTAAATCTAAATATCCAGGGCAGTAAAATGTTAGTAGCCTAAAGCTGGTGGGTCTTCCCTGGGCCACCACCATGTGGTTATTTATACACATGAGTTCCTGTATAGTCTGTTTGGCAACCTTAGACTCAAAGGTTGGATCCACACATATGTGGACATTTGGTTTCCCAGGGCTAGCTAGCAGTGATGCACCTTGTGCTGCCGCTAGTTGTCCCCAGGGAACATCTGTACCACATGTGCTCTTGCGCATGGCTAGTTACTCCAGGTGGACTAGGGGAGCCTGAGGCCAACACTTTGCTGGCCCCACCAGCCTTACCTGGGGTCCTGAGGTCCTCCTGGGGCTGCAGCATCGGCAATCTGCAGTATGTGGCACCAAAGATGTGTCTGCAGTGCCTCATACATCACGGCCACACTTATCTGGATATTGCCAAACAGGGTCTAAAAAGGTTAAATTACCCTCTTACAATTTGGACACATATCCCAATGCTTACTTTATGACCACAGGTTGCCTTGCCATTGCTGTGTAGAACAGTAAGAGCAGAATTTCTGATAAAATATTCTTGTATGCTACCACTTGTCACAGGGATGGGGGCAGATAGGATGCCGTCAACCATTATTCCACCACACATCCCATTGTGGCTTTCAAGGAGTAGGGGAATAGAGTACTAGCGTCTCAAACAACAGTACCTTTATCTTACTGTCCTTGTAGTTTCCTAAAGTGGTTTCCAGCTACTAGCCTACAGTCCTATGCCTAATTTGTGCATATGGTTCCTAGTAGTTATAATTTTGACCTTGGAGGCCATGTGACAGATAACAGTTTTAACTGACTGTCTAGACTATATGCATATGGCATTATTGGAATGTGTATCTCTGCCAATCCATGATTAACCCACAACATCACTGTCACAGGCTAGTAGTTGATCACCTCATGTGTTGAGTTGGATTGTGAAACTTGTGACAAATGGTGCTTGTAATACATAGGCCTGTTTACTACTCTGTGTACCCGCTATTCTTTAACCACTCCAATTATGACACTGTTTTCCTAGACCATGATGGATTCATGACAGTGATGATACATCTAACATACTTTTATTGATGCTTAGGTGGGCTGAGTGTTTTAATGTAAGCCCACTGAAATGAAAACTTATTTGTTTCAAACTTTTCTGTTTCACATGCCCTCTGTTTTTAGCTCAATTTGTGCTTCCATTTTTGGCTGACTATTGCCTGACATTAGTGGATGCAGAGGTGCAACACAGAATATGGTTACATTTTGATTCTGAAAAAGAAAAAACTTTCAGGACTAACGGCCAGGAAAATAACTTAGTTATTCTTATGAAATAATCGGTACCTGGAATGTATAAAATCTTTGGAATGTGTGAACAACACCCTTACCTGTATTAGGCAAATACAATCATTTCTAGTGTATGAAATGCAAATAGGTATAACTCTCTTCTGCAGTTTTCTCAGGTCACTGATCTCTGGGTAACATTACCTGACCAGAGGAGTTTCTGGAAGCTTTCATCCATACAGGAACTGGAGAAAGTTACAGGTGTGGTTATTGTACACACGCATTGCCAGAAATAATTGTGCCTGACAGCTTCAAAATTACAGTCCATTAAAAGTACCTGGTCTAAATATCCTGTAGCTACAATGCAGTATGTTTTGGTTAAATACTGAGGTGTTCTATGAATGCGTAAACCTTAGCTAAGGTCTGTGCTATTGAAGGACGCACTGCGGACAGACTGCATATGGTTCATTTAGTAAACCACAGTCACCAGAAGGCCTTTTTTGTTTTACTGACTGATCCAGACAGCAGGAATTCATTCATTACTTTCAATTCATGCAGGTACCACCATACTGTCTCCAGCTGAACACGTGTCTGGAAAAAAACAAAGCAAATTGCAAGTGAACAGGTTTTGGATTTTGCCTATGAAAATGAGCATGTAAGCCTAATGCTGTAAAATAAACATAACCTGTCGTTATCAACAGATAACTGCATCTGGACTGTTTAAGGGCACACAAAAAGAGGATTAAAAACGAGATAAAATTGGGCCCAAGGTCCAATAAATGACACCACAATTAGGTGTTTATTGTGCAGGAAAGGAAGAAAGAAAAAGAGGTGGGTGGTACATCTTCCATCTATCACATAAAGTTAGAGGAAATCAAAGCTGTATTGAAATTATTTTTCTCTCTCATAGTGAAACTTGTTATTTGCCTCTCAAGTTCATTGCTTATTTGGTCTTCAAAGCGAATGTTTTTGAGGGCAGCAAAGAATGGTCTGAAGGCTATTTGAGCAGATGTCTTCTTATTTCAGCCTTCATTTTCCCCTTTGAGCCAATTCTAGCTTAAGTTAAATTGTCTTTCAGGGTTTGGAGACAGGGTCACACCCATCTAAAGAATTAGGAGTGTGGGATATTCCAAGTTCAGTTTCAGCATTTTAACAGAAACAAGTTTTAACATGGTTTCCCTAAGCTAAAAGAGACAATAATAATAATGCTAATATTTATAGTCAGTGAAACATTCTTCAGTGGGGTGGGGAATAAAGAACCATGCTTCCTAAAGAAAGTTGTGTGAGTCATAATTAAAGATGGATGCATTGTTTGTATAGAATAATTGAATTGGTGATTTTCATTTGGTTGTTTCGGGGTTTTTTTTGATTGGATAGCCTGTAAATAAGGCATGACTTATTGAGTCTCTCTGTTTTGTCAAATAAACTGCATGTAACACTATGTGTATGTACCATGGTCATGAGTGGTATCATAAAGCCTGTTGTATATATCTTGTTGTGATTAGAAGTATGGTTCTGAACCTCTAAGGAAGGACCCTAATTATAATAATTTGGTGAGAGACTTCCAGTGAGAAAATTCACAAATATTAATTTGAAGTACTTTTTCTGAAGATATTTTGTAGTATTCACTTGGACCTCTTGCCATTTTTAAAATTTCATTTAGACCAACTCTAAGCCTCTTCTACATAGCCAACGTAGTGAAAAGCAGCCCTAAGATCATTGAAAGTATCTAATAAAGTAAGCCACTGCTTACAAAAGCTTATGCTATGCCTCTGATTTAGATAGTCTGTAAGGTATAAATCTACCCTGACTTTTTGCCTAACTTCAGGCAAAACATGGCTAACTACATCTCTCAATGAGTATTGCCTCAAGAGAGTGGTCCTTATAATCTGTTCATGAGATGCATAGCTTTCTTACGATCACAATAAGTTTAGTGTTGCTTCAGAATGTATCAGCAAAAAGCAAGGATTTTCAGGCTGGCAGACGAGAGGAAATGCTAGCCATAAACTAATGCCCTGACTCAGAGCTGCATATTATGCACCTCTGTCTTGGTAGAGGAAGAAAGAGGAACACTCACCTTTTGCCCAACAGTCTTGTGGTAATGGCACTTGCTTGGAGAAAGAAAGCCACTCTTCCTATTGACCAGTAATAGACTGGACTGAGGACCACCTCCATCCCTTTGCAGCTGAGCCCCATGTTAGAAAGGAATGCAGAAGTTGTGGATTAAGAAGGACAGCAAGCAAAGAGGAGCTATAGCCTATGGAGGTGTGGACTCCCTTGGGAGGCCAGGAAGTGTGGGTTCTACTGCTTATGAATTTTGCATGAAATAATCATTGGATATAATGTGTGTACAACATTAGGAGCTGGGAGCAGAACCTTGCTTATCCTTTAACCTGAGTGGGAAGCAGAAGATGAAAACTTAAACTCCTTCAGGCTTCAGGGAGCTTAGAACCCAGGTTTCCTACATCCTGAGCAATTGCCCCCACTGTAGGCTGCTGGGAGAAGGCTGGGGTGGATGTTCTTACTTGTGCTTAGCCACTTATTCACTAAAGACTAAGGTGAAGGTGCATTACCAGACTAGATATGTTAACAGTTTTCCAGGGAATCAAGGGGCACATCCCCATGAATGTGCACATGAGGTTTGAAGCACTGCAAACCTGTCTTTGATACCACAAACTGCACATGCACGCAGTTGCCATGCTGCTATTTTGCATCATGGTGGGGTTTTTTTGACACTGGGAGATCCTAGAAAACAAAGTAGGATTTGGGCTTAACTCTCACTTGTGCTCTGTCTTGTATTTTAGCATATTGTGTTGATAACAGTGGTGTAACTAAGGTAGGGTGACTGGAGCAGCAGCTGGAGTACTGCCTTGGTGGAGGGATGCAAAAGCAGCTGTGGCTGCTCTGGGCATGCAGTGACATTATTATACCTCTAGCTGCCACTGCAGCTGCCTGATTGCATCTCCAGCTGGAAGTTTCCACTGGCCCCATGTGTTCCTCCTTCCCTGGGTGCCCAGTTGTGTTGTGACACTTATGGTCTACAGATCCAGGCCATGTTATTCTGTTACAGTATCTAACTGTTTCCTGCACGGTCTGCCTCTTGGTCTACCAGGCCAGACTGCAAGTCATCAGCCAAAGGGCATGCTTCATCCAGCAAATGTTTCCAAACATCCTAATTGTCAGATTAGCAACTGTCTTTTTCACAATGATCCTTTTTCATATGATCTCACTCCTGATATGGTCTTGTCAGCTGATTACCAAACATTTCATTTCAAAGGACAGCAATCTTTTGTCAGCTTTTTGAAAGTCCATGTCTCCACTGCATAGAGTAGAATTGAGAAAATGCATGTCTTGAGTAGCCTGACCATATTTTCCCAAGTCAAACTCCCAGTGGAGGTACACAGAACTTCAGATATGCAGGAATGTGGTATCAAGGAGCCAGTGACACAGGACCAGTGAACAGGGGATGATCACAAAAACATCAATGTTTTCATGTTAATGAAATGCACTTGAAAGTCAAGAAGTCACAAAAAATGAAATAGAACTTTTCTGCAACATATTGAATTTTTGTGTATGGGGGGCACTTTAATTAGAGCGGCTCCGAGAGCTGCTCTAATTAAAGCACCCATAGCATCTAGTGTATTAGCCTCTACGCACTTCAGAATGGTGGCAGGGGTGCTTTATCTAAAACTTGTCGAATGAGCCTTAGTTAAAGTGCCCCCACTGCCAGTTTGAAGTGTGGGGATGCTAATATATGACATGTGGAGGTTGGCTGGAGAGTGGTAATTACCATGCTCCAGCAGACTTGATTAATCTGATGCCTTACATCAGAGTAGCTTCCCAGCTCATGTACAGGCATAGACTCCAGTTGGTTACTTATCACCACAGGTTTTACTTGTCTCTATTACCTTCCAGTAGTGTGCTTATAATTAGTGTTCCTTATGTTTGTAATATGCTTATGACATCTATTGGCCACTTATTATTCACTTTCTAAAACAGAACATTAACATAAACTGTTATCACTTTTCAAACCAGTTTTAAGCAGCGATTCAGTGTTTGCATATGGCTACAGGAAGTGGTATGCACAAACATTTTTTGAATAGGAAATGCTGCAATGACTCTTTATGTATGCAGAATCAGAGACTTGGCAGAATCTTGGTTTCCCCTAAATGTGGCTTGTACTAAAAATGAGGGAGGGCAGAAAGATAGCATAAAGCATGCTCTCTGTGGATCCTTTTCCTAAAGGATTTGGCTGGACCCAAACATTTAAGTTAATATGCATGCATGGATATTATAAATGGGATACTACTTTTGGTATCTGTATTAAAAGCAGTTTCAGCTACAGGTTCTACTTTATCACACTTCTAACAAGAGTATTAAGGGAAATGTAATGTTGCAATACACATTACATCAGCACTGACAGTAGATACAGTACCGTTGGTATTGCTATTGCCTGCAAATTGCTGACTTGTAATTTTTCTACTGGATCACTGAGTCAGCAAGTTCAGTGTATTCAGAGATATTTTATTTCTACAGCAGTTCTTCTTTTAAGTGGCTGCAATGAAAATACATCACGACATTTCCTGCATTCCACAGCAAAGGCCATCTCCTTTTTTCTCCACATACAGCTGGCCCCCTGGAACCAGGCAGAGTCTTTTCTTTTTAACAAGCAGTAGAGTCTAAATGTTAACAAATACCAGTGCAGGATGTGGCTGCACTACATAAGGGACAGAGAAATTAATTTCAGGACATTCAGATCAATTATTTTGGGGGATTTGTGTTGTCTGGATGGAATCAAGTATTTGTAGTTAAGATGGGTAGGCCCCTACTGCTAAAAACTTTGCTGATATTGTTTGAATCTGTATGAGGATGCCAATGAGCAGTCTCAGATCCATCGCCTCTCACATCTGAATTATGTCATCAATCCTTTTATGGCAGGGATGGTTTGTGTTTGCTCTAGTCAGGTAGCTGTAAGGTAAAACCAAAAATGATCAGGGGCTTGGAAGGCAAGTCAGACAAGGAGAAGCTGAAGGAGCTAGACATGTTCATTTTGTGGAAAAGGCACTTAAGAGGGGACATGATAGCAGTCTTCAAATACTTGAAGCGGTGGCATAAAGAAGAGGGAAAACACTTTTCTCTCTTGCTGAAGAGAGGAGGACATAGACCAATGGCTTGAAGTTCCTGCAAAGTTTAGATTGAATATCTGGAAAAAACTTCTTCAGTAGGAGAATAGTGAGGCAGTGGAATAGGCTGCCTGGGGAACTTGTGGACTTTCCATCACTGGAGGTGTTCAAGAAGACATTGGACAGCCACTGGTCGGGGATGATTTAGGTGTAGCTATGTCTATTTTTGATCATGGGTATTTCCTAAGCTTCTGGGCTTTGCTGGTTGCTTTTGCCTTACCCAAACTTTTTTGGCTATAAGTAAAGTGACCATACATCCTGGTTTGTCCAGGACAGTCCTGTATTTTATAGGCTGTCCCAGTGTCCTGGCTGGTTGGAGAAAATTGAAGCAAAAGTCCTGGATTGATGACACCCCACCTACACGTGTCTAGCTCCTGACTAATTCTACTGCTTAAGTTGGCCTTTACTTTACACCTTTCACCAGCCCTGTATTTCCAAGCCCCTTTTGCCATTAAGAAGGAAGGGAGCTCCTGCTCTCCAGTTACATCTCTGCAGAGCTCAGAGACTTGTGGGGTGGAGGGGCACAAACTATGTTAGGGGCGGTGTTAGGTGGCTGCTGCATTACTCGGTGATGCCACTAGTAGGGTGGCTTCTCCTGTGGATGGAGGGGCTTCTCTCTAGAGAGCCACATTACGGAAGAGGGGCACTGCTGGTATCAGTGCTCTGGGGGGTGGGAGGGGGGGGTTGCAGGTGGTGCAATGGCATCAGTAGTGTGGTATGTGGCACTGTGCTGGGCACAGCAGAGGCTGGAGTATCTGTGTGCTAATACATGAATGCCACTGCTTACCTGTGCTCCAGTGCAGGGGCTGTAGGGGTCTGACTGGGAAACAGGGGAACAGGAAGGGGCGGTGTCCTGGATTTCACATGGTCCCGTATGGTCACCCTAGCTATAAGTGTCAGGGTGTTTTTTAGCCTTCTCAGAGCCATTGGGTGTTGTCTATAGCCAAGGATGGGAACTTTAACTGGGGTGTGCCAATGCTCCAGCTAGGACCAAAGCCGGAGGTTCCTGGCTAGTCAGTTTTGCCCTTCTGCGCAGGGTCAGACTGATTGCTATTTTTGGAGTTGGGAAGGAATTTTATCCCATGGTCCAGTTAGTATGGATTGTGGGATTTTTTGCTTGTAGCAAGGGGCATGGTCCTCTGTCTGGGACCTCTTGAGCTAGTATTGACAACATTTTATAGAAGCAGGACATTGACTGTGAGGTTCCCCTGCTTTACCCGTGGCAGGTTAGGGTGTTCAGTCAGTGTTCTGCCAGGGTTGAGGGTAGTCTTAAGTAGAGTTTAGATGGTTGTATGGGATAGTTTAGATAGGGATGATCCTGCTTTGGCCAGGGGGTTTGACTGGATGACCTTTGGAGGTCCCTTCCAGCCTTACTTCTCTACAACTTTAAGTATACATAGAAAACAAGGTGAGGATATGGACTAAAACCAAAGTGGCATGTGAGCATATATGCTAGTGACATAGGGTGCCTCTCGGGAGCCACAGTAATTAAAATACCTCAGCATCTCATGTATTCAGCGTCCTGAATTTCAAAATGGTGGCGGGGGCACTTTAACTAAAGCTCGTTCAATAAGCTTTAATTAAAGTGCCCCTGCTGCCATATGGAAATGTGACACTGAATACATGAGATGCTGCACCCGTCTGCTTTAATTAGAGTGCATCGGAGCCCGTGTATAGGTACCCATAGTGTGGGGTGCCTATATATGTGCTCCTTGTGTGGCATGGATAGATGTGGTCTAGACTAGACAAGCACTTACTTCTCAAGTAGAGGGACAAAACCAGTGGAGTAGCTGCCTGGGAAAGAAAGTTTTCTGAGCATAGGGGAGGGGCTGTAGAAAAAGAGAAGTCCCAAGAGGCTAAGTGATCCCTAGAAATAAAGAGAATGAGTGAGGCATATGATTAAAGTGATTACAGAGAAGAGGCTGAGCATATGAAAGTCATTAGCCTCCGCGAAGAAATAGACAAATGCCTGGCAGCTGTGTGGGAGGAGAGGAAATCACAACACAGATAGGGGATGGTGGGAAAAGAGAGAGAAAACACCCATTGCAGAGAAATAGAAATAGGGTACAGTTGCTTGCCAACTTACAGAGCCAACATATCCAACTAAGGAGGGAGCTGTGCATTTGTGATATATTATTTCTGTTTTGGGAAAAGATGTAAAATAAATTTGCAAGTAACGCTTCAGGACAGCTATTGTAATATAGCATCCATATTTGCTGCCTGCTTCACAGAAAAACAGCAAAAGACATAGGCCAAAAACTTGGCCCCACTGAAGGTAGTAGGAATGCCCACAGGTATAACAATAAATACACTGAGAGTAAATATATGACTAGAAAGTTTGGAAAGGATATAACCTAGTATAAATCAGGAAAATACATTTTTCCCATGAAAACTTCTACAAAACTTATTTTAAATTTATTGGTGTCTATCTTGAAACTCCTGAATTTTTTATATAAATGACAATTTTTTCCAGGAAAATATATGCATAATGAAAAATCATTATGCATAATGTTTTCAGTAAAACATTTTTTGCCAACACGAATCTGAATTTCCAGCCTTTGGTCTTAGGCCAGTGACAAAATTAGAAGGCTAGAAAGATAGTACATCCTAAAGCTGCTTCCTCCAAGGTGTCTTGCACCTTCCTTTGATGGAGCCGGTACTAGCCACATCCTTCATAGGATACTGAGCTAGATGGACCACTGCTATGGTTTAGTATAGCAATTCTTATATTTCTTATGTGGCATGACGGACCAGAACAAAAAAGGTGCCCAAGCATAAGGGACAGCATGAAAATTGGCACAGAATCATTTGTACGAGGAATGGATGGATGGGACAGTTATCTATGACCTTTGTTCTTTGTTACGTGTACAGCAATTAGCTAATTGCTGGTTTTGGGGGAAGGAAATAATTTCTTCCAGGTCAAGTTAGTAGCAGCCTTGAAATATTTCCCCCTTTTTCTTGAGCATTGAGTAGACACCAATCATTAAGAGCAAGCTGGAATATTTCAAGTTATCAGCATTTTTAGTTTCTGGAAAATATAAATGGAGAGCACTGGTGATCCTTATTTGTTCTTATCATCATCCACTTTGTATTCTAACCTAAAAGTGAGATACTGTTCAAATGGCACAATGCTGAAGGAGTAGATCATTTTGAAATATATTCCTTTCATGGGTGGTAGATGGCGCTGTGGGTTAATGCTCTGTTCTTTTATCTCCATAAGTTCTGGTGCAAAACCCATTTTGGTTGGATGACAATTTGATATGTTTGAATTACCAATGTGAATGTGGCCTTTGGTGGACCTTACTATTCTTGTATATGCACCATACGATATGCTGTGATTGTCAGACTCTGGGCTAGAAAGACTGAACACTGAAATATTTGAGGTTAGACCAGGTTATGCCCTTGTTAGTGTATCCATGTGGGGAAGCCTTCACAACAACCACCTGTTGGCACTACAGTTCAGTCACTTCTTATCAATCACACACACTTTTTATGGGTACTAAAGTTTCCTGATTAAAAAAAGAAAAGACCAACCCTGACATTTCCTTGACTGTTTGGAGAAGTATTTCCAGTTTTTCAGGCTATTTCTGATACAGAGTTGTTCAAAGCTGGTCAGATGGAATAATCCAAACTTTCCACTGAACTATAAAACCCAATAGACTAAATTGGAAAGCGGATCTCTATATGTAAATACCAGCATGCTGCTTGACCGTATGTTATTAAAACAAAGCCTTGTTCTCTCTTTCTGTTCATGAGCAGAGAGAAAAAAGGAAATTCAGAGAGACTTTATGAAACAACGTAAAGAAATTGGAGCAAGATACTTAAGGTAGCTTTGTCATAAGAAATGCTGTTATGCTCCATTCCAACCATCAAACAGTGCCATACCATGAGAAAAGACTGGATGATTTAGAATTTATCATCTCTAATGGGATCAGTTTTCAGCCCATACTGAACCATTCAATGATTGTTCTGTGGCTATGTGAAGTGGGTGTGGATTGCAGCATAGTTTCCAGTTCATAAGAATCCTTCAAACCTTCACCATTGATATGAGTCTCAATGCTGGCATCCTTGAAGAAAGGCCACGGATTACATGGGTGTAGAGAACAAGCTACTCTTTCCTGTGTGGAGGGCTGTGTAGGGCAGGGCTGGAGGACAGTGACAATGAGTATGCTTTAGCTGTATGTATAAAGAATGTTAATATCCAGTTGAAATTGAGAGCATAGAAAACTATCAGCTTTGAGTTTTGGTTCAGTCCTCCTCCTTGAGTATCTCTTATGCTTAGGGCCAGTATAATCTAGTGGAAAGAATAAGGGCCTGTACATTAGGGGAGTTCTGACACTGAGCTGTTGTCTAACTCTGACCAAGTCATTTCACCTCCCCAGTCCTTTATTATTTTCCATCCTCCTTGCATCCTTTTTCTTTGGTCTATTTAACTTGCAAGTTCTCTCAGACATGGACTGTCTCTTACGATGTGTTTGTTCAGTGCCTTGTACAATGGTGCTCTGATATTTGTTAGGGACTTTAGCCCCTACCATAGTACAAATAACTACATTCACTTTGCTAAAATACAGAAGAGAAAGAATTGCACTAATTTTAGACTGAATGGGAAAATAATGACTTGTCTTCCATCTTATTCATTCCTGCCAAACCACTGAAGAAATAATATGCATAAAACAGAAACATTAATGAAAATGTGGACAAATATTCACATTTTTAAAACTTCACTTTTTCCTCCTATTTTTCTAATATTTGCTGTGTTTTATATTCTCTGGCAAGCAGCAGAGTTCCACTGAAGCTGACTTGCAGAGCTCAGAGAAACACTAAGGAAATATTTTTCCTAGTAACAAGCAGCACATGAAATCATGAAGAAATGCTTGCCCTGCTCATATTTCCTTTCATTTTTTTAGTCATCTGGCACTGAGATAAGAATTGGGCAATCTGGAAAAGAGAGGAAAATGTAAAATCTTTATTCATTAATGCAGGGCATTCTGATCAGAGCTTAGCTGTGTTGGGCACTGTTCAGGCATATAGTAATATACAGTCCGAACCCCAAAAGGCTTACAGTCCAAATATCCAGTGGGAAAGACTGGAGTCTAATGCTTTCTTTGTGCATCAAAGTTGCATGAATTCAACTGTCTTGCTTTTGAAACTGAATTGGTTCATTGTGTGGCCACTCTTAATTTGCTTTAAAACTGCTTTACATTATTATAAATCCACTCTGTCCTAACTTTACCGACGTTGACATAAGACGCTTTCTTAAGATGATGTAAGAGAGCTCATACAAAGCCTGAAATAATAAAGAAATATGGGCAGTCTCATACTATGAGTGAGAGGAATAGTGTTTACATCCTTGGATCCTAAGCTCAGTGTTAACAAAATATTAATTAGTAAGGCTAGGGACAGACGTTCCAAAAGCCTGAGCCTGAATTGATTCAATCTTTGCAGGTTAGTCTAACCTGGCTAGGCTGAACCAGTTTGTAATTGGACTGAAGAAATTAAGGCACATGCCTGCAGTGGCTCAAGATAGAAGCTGAGGATGGCGGGGGAAAGAAGAGCTCTCTCCACTTTTCTGTAGGGAGCTGAGCTGAGGGGAGCATAGACAGGCCCCTGCAGGACTCTCTTATTAGGGAGGTCTGCCTGCATGGTTTTAAGCTTTTCCCTGCTGGCTGCTCAAGAGGAGGGAGTGTTGCCAGCCCTCAGCCCCAGGCTAGCACTTTGAGGAAAGGATGGGGTATACAGTGCATACATCTGTTGATGATAAGGAGCTTTTCAGTCTCCCTCCCTGCTTTGTTATACTGTCTCCAGCAAACTGACAGGTGAGCAAGCGAGCTGGGGGGGGAGGGGAGGGTGAGCTGATAGTCTTTATCAGCCAATGAGCAAAACAATAGCTTCTCTCCACATTACTTCAAACTAAAAAGCTTACTGGCTGACCTGTTGATTAGCGCCAAAAGCCCTAAGCGGTCACTGTTCTGTCTGCTTATCCCAGTGAAATTGGAGAGAGAGATGCACACACGAACACCTCTGCATTAGCTAGCACACCTCATGCTGGCTATGGTCCCTGCTGTGGCAGAGAGGAGGAAGTGGTGATGGAGGAGTGGGGGGACAAAGGGGTGAATGGGGAAGCCGGCAGACCCTGCTGTGCCTGCAAGTGTGTGTTGAGCTCCAGCCAGGGAGCAGAGAGGAGGGACCAACCCTGCTGTGGAGCAGAGAGCCTCACCCAGCCCAGAGAGCATGCTGGGATGCTGGGGGAGTCTGATTTAACTTAAGCCAGCAAGGGGTCTGGGACAGACATTACATAAACTGGTTTGAGCCAAATCAGTTAAGTCTGATGCTACATTCAACCAAGTTTATCTGAAACCAGTTTCAGCCATTTTCAAACTGGTTTATATGCACTGAACATCTCTTCTGTTACAGGTTTAAATCAGTTTCTGATCACTTAAACCAGTTTATGTGTAATGTCTGTCCATAGCCTAAAATATAATTCTACTTCCTCCCCCATCCTTTTTTTTCTACTTTGCAGGCAATGGAGCTCTGAGTTAAAGCAACAGTCTGACTGTGCATGACCACGTCCTTTCAACGAGCACTTTTGAAATCCCCAGTACATGCCCCCCAGCAACTTGAACCTAAATATCTTTAAAAGCCTGGTTCTAAGTGACATGTCCAAAACTAGGTATTGAACTTGGACAGCCTGAGCACCAATTAAGTGTTGTAACCACATGACCATAGTTCCACGCGAGACAATACCTTGTAAGTAGAAACAGCTCAGGTTTCCTATTCTTGCTGGAAACACAAGCCAAACTCTTTTTGGAACTTTCTCTCAGGATCCTTTGGGAAAAAGGATGGGCTTTTTAATTTTGGCAGAGCAAGCAGCTGTAGTCCTAGCGTCCTAATTTTATTACTCCTTGTTGCTTTTCATATTTTTGTGTCTTCCAGCTGGTTGTATTCCTAGTGTCTGTTATGTTTTCACTGCTTGTCTTTCTAGTGTCTTTTGATATCTATGTTTATCTTTAGAAATGAGTAAGTTTTAGGAGTGCTAACCTTGATTCTTTCCTTCATGCTGTCACAGGTCTGACTCTTAGCTGTTGATACATCTTTTAACAGCAAATTGCTTATATTGTTAATGATAATAACATGCTAGCCAATAGGTTATCCCAAACCCGGGAATAAAATTAAACCTATTTTGTCCTGAAGTTTGTAGGTCTTTTTTTTCCTGAGAGCTATGTGAAAAGAACTGTAATGATTTTGGCTTCCAAAGCTGAGAGAATCTGCGTGTGGTAGGGTGTGTCAGTTTGAGGAGAGGGAGAGCCTCATTTTGCACAGCTGAGTCCCCTCTGGTCAATTAAAGAGTGACTTGGTGGATGAAAGGTTTACACCGAGACGCATTCAGTTGTCTGCAGCCAGAAGATAATTCTGACACAGAAAGTTCAAGACCAGGATATAAATGGGAAGTCCTCAGAATTGTTTCTAGCCTTCAAAGATAGTGCAGTAGCATAAAATGTGTCATATTAGATGGTTGCATGTATTGTGTTAATCTGAGACTACCGTTGAGTTGCCAAAGGCTTTAAAAGGTTTTCCAGTTTGTAAATGTAAAGATTTCATTGAAGATAGGTGATGACTTTTGAAGAGAGAAGGAACTTTATGCAAGCATTTAGATATTAAACTATCCATGTACTTTAGCTGTACCCCACTGAAGTGAAAAGGACAGCAAAGCCGAAGGACAGAATTACTCTGTCACTTTTTTTTTTGGGACCCAGTATTGAAGATAAGACTTAAGGATGATTCTTCCTGCACTGGAAATCTAGTGCCCCTTTTCTGTTACTTTCTGTTTTGTTAATCTTATTTCAACATAGAGTGATTTTTGTTTCTCTGATTGAAATATTAGCCATGTGTGGGTAATGACAGGGGCTTGTATCTGCTCATAGATCACTCCCCCATATTTTCTGTCCGTGTTCAGCCATGCTGAAACAGTATCATAGTTGTGAGACCAAGCAAATGTTGTGGTGGCAGGGACTGTGTCAACACCAGCAAATCGTTACTTCCACTATTGCAAGGTCAGCTTCAGAAGGAAACCTGTTGGAGGCCAAAGCTCCTGAAATAGTGAGGATCGTAAAATTTTTAAGAGGAATTTAGAACCTACATGGATTGACAGACATGCAACATCTTTATGAAAGTGCTTGTACGTGAATTTCAGGTCCAGCCATGCTCCTGCTGAAGAAAGACAGTGGACACCTAGATTTCATAGATTTCATAGACATTAGGGCTGGAAGGGACCTCAGAAGATCATCGAGTCCAGACTTCTGCCCTAAGGGCAGGAAGTCAGCTGGGGTCATAGGATCCCAGCAAGATTACCATCCAATTTGCTCTTGAAGGTGTTCAATGTAGGTGCTTGAACCACCTCCGATGGCAGGCTGTTCCAGATCTTGGGGGCTCAGATAGTAAAGAAATTCTTCCTTATGTCCAGCCTGAAATGGTCTTGTAGTAGTTTATGACCATTTGACCTCATCATCCCTTGGGGTGCTCTGGTGAACAAACATTCTCCCAGTAACTGGTGGTCACCCCTGATAAACTTATAGGTGGCCATCAGGTGACCCCTGAGCCTGCGCTTCTCCAGGCTAAAGAGCCCCATGGCTCTCAGCCTGTCATCGTAAGGTCTGTTTTCCTGACCTCTGATCATGCGCGTGTCTCTTCTCTGGACTCTCTCAAGCTTCTCCACATCCTTTTTGAATTGTGGAGCACAAAACTGGATGAAATACTCCAGCTGCAGCCTCACCAAGGCCGAGTACAAGGGGAGAATGACGTCTAGGGATTTGCTTGAGAAGCATCTATGGATGCAAGCCAGCGTTTTGGTTGCTTTACTAGCCGCAGCATCGCATTGCAGGCTCATGTTCATCTTGTGATCAGTGATGACCCCCAAGTATCTTCTGTAGTGCTAGCCAGTGTAGCACTGCCGAGCTTATAAGGATGCTGCAGGTTTTTCCTCCCAAGGTGGAGAACTTTGCATTTTTTGGTGTTAAACACCATCAAGTTCTCATCCGCCCATTTGCTGAGCCTGTCCAGGTCAGCCTGGATCACCCGCCTGTTTTCTGGTGTGGATGCTTTACCCCAAAGTTTGGTGTCATCGGCTAACTTGGCCAGTCTGCTCCTGACTCCAATGTCCACATCATTAATGAAGATGTTGAACAATATGGGTCCAAGGACAGAGCCTTGGGGGACCCCACTGGTCACAGGGCATCATGATGATTGACTGCCGTCAATTACTACCCTCTGGGTCCAACCATGGAGCCAATTTCCCAGCCAGCAGATTGTGGTGGACCCAAGGTGATAGGTCACATGAACAGTGTTTTCCAAGAAAACCCCAGATGCTGCCTTTGTTGGCTATAAAGCCCCAACTCACAGGATCATCATAAAATTCTAGTTTATTGGATGGATGCAAAAGTCAGACCATAAACCTTGGTGCTGATCCCCTCAAACACACACACACACACACACACACACACACACACACAGTAGCTAGCTCTGAACACTAAGCACTAGTGTCAAGATATACCCAATCCCCAAGGCCTGGGGTCTGCTGTCGATGGCCAATCGAGGCTTCTTTCAGTATGAAGGTGCTGCAGAAGGGGGTTGCTGGCTGGTCCTTCTGGCTGGACAGGCAGGGTGCTGGTCCGGTCAAAGAGCGCACCCTTGGGGGTCACTCTTCACTACCTTTTATCCCTCTCTGGCAGCCAATTCTCGGGATTATTCTCAGGATTACCCAATCCAGGGGTCGTTGACCTCGAGGGATGTCCCTCTTGGTAGCTGCTGGATGGCAGCTGTCAGCCCCAGGGGTCACATCTGCATGTATGTGCAGTCTCAGGAGTCCGTTGATGAATTTTGATTGATTCATTGCCATGATAAATAGAGCTCTGGAAGTGGTTGAGCAGGGGGTATTTCAGCCCCAAGGGTCTGTTTCCAGCATTAATTAGTTCAAACGGGGGCTTCCTTTAACAATGAAGTTTCCAGGAATTCCTGGCTCTTTATTGATTCTTTCTTCTCCTTGGTCTCTGATTTTGTAGGTGTTAACTGCTGCTCATTAACATGCTTATCCAGACTAGCTACTGTGTTACCCAGTCAACCATAATTCATTCAGGGACCTGCTCCATACAGAGATTCCTGCCCTTGTTAACATTTTTACATGGTATAACTTAGTTTTAAACTTAAGGAATATTTGTAAAAGCATCTACAAGCTCTATTTTCACTACAAATACACCTTACATCAAAATAATAATTATGTAATAAAAGAAAAAGAGAGAGGAAGGAAGAAAAGGTAGAAAAGAGAAAGCATCCCCCAAAGGGGGCAAATACTAAAAGAGGGACTTTTGCCATATGGAGGAGCTTCACATTGGGGGTGGGGGGATGAGGTGGGGCAGACAAAAAAGTTTCTTGCTACACCTTAAAAATAAAACAAAGTGGCCACATGATGCAAGCCCTTGAACTGAGGTAACTCTGTTCTAACCTTGGAAATATTTGCTTGATTATTCCAATCCACCACATTTTCTTCTTGGTGTAAGGTGTTTTTTTTCTAGCACAGCTGTTCATTTGCACACAGTTGCTCTATGGCAAATACCTCAGAGCTTGAAGTTTCCCTCTACTGGGGCAAGTCCATTTGGGTAAGCTTGGCCTAAATCTTATTTTTGCTGGTAACGTAAGTGGGACTAGATTTGGGCCCATGAAATGATTTTTGGCTATTGCTGAATAGAACAAAACTGTAACAAACATCTGCAGAGTCACAGGGCAGGCTCTTGTGCACTTGATGGCTTCTCCTTAATTTATCCTCTAACGGGTTTTAAATTTTTTTGTATTTTGGTTGAGCAGTTTGAAAGCCTTAAGAGAGATTTATGTTATATTATCCTTCTTTTTCTCTTTCTATTTTTAGTCTAACAGCATGGTATATAGGGAACAAATATAATAGGTAAAAAGTTTTATTGTATGAGATGTAGATCTACTGCATCCTTTGAATAATAGCTTTTGCTTTGCAAGGAAATAACAATATGAGGAAGCAGTGTGGTGACCAACATGTTGCTGACTTTGCTTTATAGAAAGCCAAAGGCCCACCTCTTTCATTTTTTTCTGAGAATTGACATAAACATATCAATCCTATTGGTACTGTGCCTGATATGTACTTAGCGGTGACTTTATTTTTAAGCTACTGCTTAAGTAACCTTAGCATCAGTCATCGAAAGCATGAATTCCTTTCGGGATGGAAATGGAACACCACCTCTTTTCAGCTAATAATAGGAGTGACATTGTTAAACAATTAAAATGAAAAACATTATTAATAGGTTCTTCATACACATTAAACAAAGCTTCAATAAATAAGCACTCTTTTATTGTTTAGTTTTCTGTATGAGTCATAAGGAAAGTGTTAATGTTAAGAATCGGATATGAATCATGTATTTGTGAACAATCTTCCAAGGCCAGCTCTGAAACCCTAAACTAATTTATTCTTTGTAGTTAGTGAGCTCTGTGGAAGGAAACTGAAAGTGTACTCAGAGTGAGAGTTTGTTTATTAACAAGTGTATCCAGCCATTGCACTTACTCCGATTGCAAACATGGGGTGAAAATAAGTGAAAAGCTGATACTGCTAACAGATAGTGTATGGTACTCTTTGGGGTACATGTGACAAATGCAATATGATCTCTAGCGCTGGCATTAAAAGCTGAAAGCACTATGTGACTTTAAAAAGAAATCCCATATTCATGTACAGATTCCTATGGCAGCCTATTCACATAGAAAGGGTGCCTCTTTCTCTTACAACCTGATCCCTCTTGTAGCAGGGGAGCTGGGCAGGGCTGGGGCTGCTGCCCAGCCAGGTAGGGTTTGGGGCAAGGGCTGCAATGGGCAGCTGCAGGGCCCCAGCAGGGAGCAGGATGGGGTCACAGGTGGCCAGATTCCCCACGGCTGCACGGGTCCTTCAAGGCTGGCTCCCTGCTGCTGCGCACACCGTGGGGGAAATGGGGCATGTTTATCTCCTTTGGCTTCCCTGTGCTATGCCCCTGGATGACCCACTGGGCTCTGATTGTCCCATGACCTGGCCCAGCCGGGGCTCCATTAGCAGTGAATGGGGCCCCAGCAGGGTCAAGTCATGGGACAATCGGAGCCTGGTGCCTCCTCCAGAGGCGCAGTGCCAGGCAGCCAGGGAGGGCTGGTGGACCCCCGATCTTTGCATGGGGCATGAGCAGGCTACAGCCGTGAGTTGCACTCTACTTGCTCCAAGCCTTTCAAAGAGGTGTGGCACCATGTGCTTCGCTGCCCAGCCCGCCCAGTGGCAGGACTCCCATGGTGCTGCGCAAAGTAATTTGCATCATGGTAATTTACATAATCACAGATCCTCACAGGAGGTGAGAGGCTGTATACCAGCTATGAACTGACTGCCCAGAAGATTTTCCCATCTATTGATTCCTCTGTGAAATCCTATGAAATATGAACTTTCATTTCTACCCAGGAGGACTTTTACATTTTTTTCTCCAATGCCTGATGCAGGGTGTTTGTGCCAGTAAGCTTCCAATTAAAGAATTTTTTTTGCAAAAATCTTGTTGGTCTAATAAAAGGATATCATTTCTACTATAAGTCTTGATTGCCTTTAAATGACTTGGGGCGCAGCAAACTAAAAATCCTTCAAGGATTTTTTAAAACCCACCGCTTCAGTTTAGGGCCCCCATTTCATGTACACATCCTCTATGGTACAGGAGACAAACAGAAGTCAAGGCTATTGTTAGTCTATGTATCCAAATTTTGGAAATACTGCAAATGACCCTTTTGAATTTTACATTTCAGAATAAATCTATTATCTATTATACATGTGAATCTTTCTTGAGTTCCCAATACTTTCTTATCCAAATGTATTATTTGTGTTTAGGACTAAGCAGGTGCATGAGTCTTTGTTGAATGAGGATTGAAAGAAAGTCATGTGTCAGTTCATTTTACATTGGTTAAAAACACTCATTAATATTCTGACTGGACATCCTTTTTCTTGCATCTAGGGCTAAACATAATTATAACAGCCTCTTTTTCTGTTACAAAGTATACACTAACATTCAGATAGGAATGGCTCTTCAGTCTATGTTGATATCTCAAAGAAGGCATGCCCAACCTGCTCTGTTTACATAGAAGGAAGGGAACTTTCTCTGTTGAAATGAAGTAAAATAATTTGGGGGTTGGCAAGCTTTTAGGGGTGGTGCGTGGGCTAAATTAATGCAGGTGGCTGCATTAGGTGCATAAGGTGCCTGTTCTAACCTGGCCACACTTACCTCTGCCACCGAACTCTTGCTTCTGTGCTTCTGACTTGGCTACTGCTCTGCTCTTTAATTTTCCCCAGTGTTGGATTGCCGCCACTGTTCTGATATTTGTGCAACTGGCTGCTGAATTGACGCTGACATTCTGGCTTCATAGGCTGGATGAAATCATTTTGCAGCTAGATCCAGACTCCTCAAAATCTAATTCATACTCCATTTTTCATACCTTTCTTGAAGCACTTTGTTAGCATGCAAATGATAAATATGCGAGTTAATAGCCTCTGTTGCAATACTATATATGCAGACTGAAATGTTTTTTAGAAATTAATTTAGGTGAACATAGAATATAGATACTGTCTTTGAACATGCTGATACAGGTGCTTGTTCCAATCTCTCTAACTGTAATGGAAACATTTGTAATTTTGCTTGATGTCGTTTGGCAAATGTCAGACAAAATGTCTCCTAATGATGATATTGCTAAATGTACACAAAATTGTTTGTAATTGTATGCAGCAGGCACTATATATAGATGGGATAACAGAAGAGAATGTTAAAAATACCAAGGGCATCCATCTCCACTGAAAGTGCAGTTTGGATACCTAATTCACATTTGTGCCTTTGAAAATGTCATCAGAGTATCGTTACAGCACAGAGGGATCTGCCTGGGTGTGCAGAAGTTTAATGCTTAGCACTTCAAACCCTGAGTTTTGATGTGCATGCCACGTAATGATTTAAACTTCCTGGAATTTTTCCGATGAATGCCAGGAAAATCAAGGACTATTTTGAGCAGGTCTTCTGTGAACTGGTTCAATGCTATGTGCTGACATGGATTATTCTGTGCCTAGTGTCTGGTCAATTCTCCAGGCACCCAACCTGCACCTCTTATCACCCCACTGCAGCTCCTTGCAGAACAACAGGGCTGCTCTGGGATGCAGCCAGGACTCTGCTGGCCAAAGATCTACTGCCTACAGCCACCACATGGTGGGGAAGCAGAAAGCCTCTGTGTCCATCCCTCTTCCCACTAGGAAATGTGAATCGGTGGGGCGGAGGGGGTCCCAGGCTCATTTGGGGAAGGCAGTGTCAGTGGAGGTGTTGTCAGGTGCTAGAAGGGCTGGGTAACCTCCTGCTTGTGGGGCCTGAGGTTGGGTGCTCTGAGTCCCTCTCCTCCACCTCCACCCAAGAACTCCCTAGCTTTTCACATACCCTCTTTCCCCACCTGCCAGCACCTGGCAACCCCTCCACTCCACTCCAGTCCCCTGACCCAAGTGAACCGGGGACCCTGGAGCTACAGGATCTGTAGCAGGAACATGGAATGGAAGCCATGGAGTTCGGGGGCTGGGGAGCAGAGCACCCAGCCCCCTGGGAATCATAAGCAAGCTACCCCTCCACTCAAACCCCCAACCCCAGTTGAACCAGGGACTCTGCTGCCCAGGGTCTGCAGCAGGATGGTGAAACTGGCAAAATGCTTTCCAGTGCAGGTCTTACAAAATACAGAGTCCTTGAGGGGCCCTGGAGCACCCAGCCCTCCAGGCACTGCAAGCAGGGGGCCACAGAGCCCCACTGCATATCTGGCACCCCTTCTGCTCACCACCACACTCCTACCCCAAATGAGCCTGGCATCCTGCTGACTGGGGCCCATTTCCTGTGATGCAATACACTGAACACACACCTGTACCCCTAGACAACCACAGATATTTTGTAAAGGGTAACAATGATTTTTATTAAACCCAGTCAATTTTTTTAAGAAGGGGAGCAGAAAATTACCATTGTGGGCACTGATGTTGTGGTCTTTCTTGGTGTTCAGCCAACATGGGTCTTCCTCCACCTCTAGGGGAAACCTGGGGAAACTCTGGACACTGAGTTCACAATCAGTGACATTTTTGTAATGGTTCAAGTGTTATGTCTGTCTGTACCCCTTGTGGCCTAAAGCTGTCTTAAACTGCCTCTTGTGTTAATGCACTTCCTGGTGGTTAGTGCTCGGGGCATGTCTGGAGAAAAAGGAGGGTGACTACAGCTCTAGTATCCTGTCATGCTCTGATTTCAAGGCTCCAGCCTGCCCCAATACTGGAAGAATTTAAAGATGTCTTAAACAAGGCATGTTGAACTCACTCTGGTCCCTGGGCAATCTTTAGGGCTCCTCTAGCAATGGTGGTGGGGGTCTGGGTGTAATGAGAGTCGTGAGTTTGGGGGTAGTGGCAGTGGGTTGGGGACTTAGGATTTAGTTAGGGAGCTTCTGGAGGGGTTGGACGTATTCAAGTCAGCCAGTCCGGATGATCTCCACCCTAGAGTACTAAAGGAACTGACCGAGGTCATTGCAAGTCCCCTGGCACGGCTTTACGAGCACTCGTGGTGCTCTGGTGAGGTACCGGAGGACTGGAAGAGGGCCAACGTGGTCCCCATCTTCAAAAAAGGCAGGAAGGAGGACCCGGGAAACTACAGGCCGGTTAGTCTTACCTCGATCCTAGGCAAGCTGTTGCAGAAAATTATGCTGACACACATCCAGGAGGGGCCAGCAGGGGACTGCATGCTTAGGGGCAACCAACACGGGTTCATCAGTGGCAGGTCCTGTCAGACCAACCTGGTGGCCTTTTACGATCAGATCACCAGATCATTAGATGCAGGGGTAGCAGTGGATATAGTCTTCCTGGACTTCCGGAAGGCTTTCGACACTGTCTCTCACCCCGTTCTCATTAAGAAACTGGGGGGCTGTGGTATAGACACCCACACAGTCAAATGGGTTGCCAACTGGCTGGAGGGCCGCACCCAGAGGGTGGTAGTGGATGGGTCCTTCTCAACCTGGAAGGACGTGGGCAGTGGGCTTCCGCAGGGCTCGGTCCTCGGGCCCGCACTGTTCAACATCTTCATCAGTGATTTGGACGAGGGGGTAAAAAACACCCTGTTCAAATTTGCTGATGACACTAAGATGTGGGGGGACGTGGGCACACTAGAAGGAAGCAACAGGCTACAATCAGACCTAGACAGGTTACAAGGGTGGGCGGACGAGAATAGGATGGGTTTCAACACAGACAAGTGCAAGGTGATGCACCTAGGGAGGAACAACCGGCACCGTACCTACAGGTTAGGGAACTCCCCTCTTGTCAGCACGGAGGCGGAAAAGGATCTGGGGGTCATCATTGACTCCAAGATGAACATGGGCCAGCAGTGTGGGGAGGCAGTTAGGAAGGCCAACTGCACCTTGTCATGCATCCACAGATGCATCTCGAGCAGGTCCAAGGAGGTGATCCTCCCCCTCTATGCGGCACTGGTCAGGCCACAGTTAGAGTACTGTGTCCAGTTCTGGGCACCACACTTCAAGAGGGATGTCGACAGCATGGAGAGGGTCCAGAGGAGGGCCACTTGCATGATCAGGGGACAACAGGGCAGGCCCTATGAGGAGAGGCTACGGGACCTGAACCCGTTCAGCCTCCAAAAGAGAAGGCTGAGGGGGGATCTTGTGGCCTGTTATAAACTAGTCAGGGGGGATCAGCAGGCATTGGGGGAGTCACTGTTCCCCCGAGCACCGCCAGGAGTGACCAGGAATAATGGTCACAAGCTGGCAGAGGGTAGGTTTAGGTTAGACATCAGGAGGCGCTACTTCACGGTCAGGGCGGCTAGGGTCGGGAACCAACTTCCAAGAGAAGTGGTGCAGGCTTCTACCCTGGGCGTGTTTAAGAGGAGGTTGGATGAACATCTTGCTGGGGTCGTTTGACCCCAGTATTCTTTCTTGCCATGGCAGGGGGTCGGACTAGATGATCTGCTCAGGTCCCTTCCAACCCTAGAAACTATGAAACTATGACAGCAGTGAAGACCAAGTGGCTACATGGCAGATACAACCCTTGTTCCCTGCCCCCCACCTCCAACCACCCACAAAAGTCATGTTTATTGGGGCTGGGGACCCTGAATTCTGCCGCACGCCATGTCTCCCTTCATCCCCACCCCCAATACTTCTGGTAGCTTGTGATAGCCTAGAAGGGCAGATGGCATAGCTCCATGGGGCCACATCTTTGGCATCCCTGTCTTAAACCCTTATTTGGAACCCTTAAATCCTTTGGAGGGATGCTGTGCAGTCCTCTGAAAATTAAGATGCAGCCTGGTATTTTTATTTCTTTTTGGCTTTAGCATGTAAGTTCAGATTTATTGAATTTTCTCTTATTAGAAGATTAACTTTGCCTGTCATTTCTAGTCTACAAAGACCTTCTCAGATTTCTCCTTGCCTGTGGTGGGGTCAGTTAGCAAAGACTGTTGCCTCTTCAAGGCTGAAAATTTAAACTTTACTGCTATATGTTGTCTGTGGGTTAAGTAATGACTGTGCTGAGCTGATTATGATTAATACAGAGCATTCCATTTCATTATTACTGGTGAAAGGGGTATAATACAGGTCCAAATCAATTAATGGAAATCTAGTTATGACTAGTCTATGCCAGATTTCCGTATGGAATGTAATATAAATTCATAAATGTAAAATATTATGCAAGAAAAAATGGTCTTATTTTTAAGTTGATTCTGCACCAATATTAGGAGTTGGACCACTATATTTCATAGATTTCATAGACATCAGGGCTGGAAGGGACCTCGGGCGATCATCGAGTCCAGCCCCCTGCCCAAAGGGCAGGAAGTCAGCTGGGGTCATAGGATCCCAGCAAGATAAGCATCCAATTTACTCTTGAAGGTGTTCAATGTAGGTGCTTGAACCACCTCCGCTGGCAGACTGTTCCAGACCTTGGGGGCTCGGACAGTAAAGAAATTCTTCCTTATGTCCAGCCTGAAACGGTCTTGCAGGAGTTTGTGACCATTCGACCTAGTCATCCCTTGGGGCGCTCTGGTGAACAGATGTTCCCCCAGATCCTGGTGGTCACCCTTGATAAACTTATAGGTGGCCATCAAATCACCCCTGAGCCTACGCTTTTCCAGGCTATAGAGTCCCATGTCTCTCAGCCTGTCATCGTAAGGTCTGTTTTCCTGACCTCTGATCATGCGCGTGTCTCTCCTCTGGACTCTCTCAAGCTTCTCCACATCCTTTTTGAATTGTGGAGCCCAAAACTGGACGCAGTACTCCAGCTGCGGCCTCACCAAGGCTGAGTACAAGGAGAGAATAACGTCCTGGGATTTGCTCGAGAAGCATCTATGGATGCAAGCCAGCTGCATATTCAGTACAGCAATGTCCAAACATTGTTACTGAACACTTTATAGACTAAAAACACATATACATACTGCAAAGAATGATTGAGATCAGCTTTCAATAAGGAGACTGTAAACATAGAGAAACTACAAATGGCCCTAAATGGCATCCCTCAGATAGGCAATTGTAGCCAAAGGTGCTTTTGCATATCCAGCTTTTGGATGCTGGTGGGAGGTTGTTTGTTTTTTCAGGATGACTTAGAGGAACCCCAGAGACTAATTGAATTTACAACTTATCTGCAATAGTACCCAACATAGGTAGGGTACAGTGCGGTTTGGCCATGCTTCTTCTCATCCTTGCCATAGTTGTTCCCACTTTCATGGAGGTGCTGGCAGACCTCTGCAAGAGCAGGGTACCTATCTGGGGAACCTTCACCTGGCTGGTTTTATTGGATAAACCCATGTTTGCTTGACTGGAATGATGTGAGTGAAGAAAACTGAGTTGATAGCATTCTACACGCACCTTGTGCTCATTCTGTGCAGGTCCTCAGTAGTGGAGAATTAAGGCCAGTGCTTAGCACCTGACAAGATCAGACCCTCTTATTCTAAGTAGGGCATAGAAGGAGGAAATTTATTTCCAGAACCCATTAATCCATCCGTAGGGAAGATCTCACTCGGTCATGTCAGAACTTAAGAATGCTTTATCTGTTGGTGAGCATAGCTGTTCAATCAGGGCAAAAAAGAAAATGTTAAACTTCCGTGACAATAATGCAAGCATAGTACCATTTGACAATTCAGAGCTTCCTTGTTGTACCCTTAGTGTAGGATTGGGGCCCTAGCATATCAAAATGCTTTTTTCTTAGGAAACATGAATGTTAAATGTTTAATAGTAATTACATTAAATTATAAGGAAACAATATGAGTTCCCTCTGACTGAGAATAAAGCCTTTGAAAATTTAGTGTAGAATTAAATTCAAATTGATAGCAGTGGAAGAATAACAGTTGTGTTTCATCTTTCACATACTATTCTTAATATACAATACAAAGGATTCACATCTGCAGAATTTATTGTATTAATTAAGATAGAAAATGTACACAATTACTACTTACAAAGTCCATTTTACTGGAAGAGATCAAAGTGCTGACACTGGTTTGTAGGTATGAAAATCAATATATGAATACTCCCGTAATCTTTTCCATCTGTGCTCTTTCTTGCCCATGAATACACTCAACTAACTAAACTTTTGTTAATGGTGAATCTCTTTTAGAAATATAAACAAGCTACATTTAATCCTTTTATAACATAAAACCACTGTGTTCTGCCATAATCCCTCCCCATTGCAATTTTGTCATAAATTAGATTGCAGATTAGCATGTTTAGGATAAATGTCTCTTTAAAAAGTATATTAGCCAATTAGAAATACTTCATGAAAAGTGGAAACAAAATGAAGCAAAGCAATTCTACCAATGGAGGGAAGTGTAGCAGAATACTAATGAGAACAGTGAGGATTGGATCCTGTTGCTGGGTTGCACTGATCGCTGGAGACCCACAGGCAGAGATGGATTGGTAGGGGGGGAAGCGGAGGGGGAGGGTACACTGGTGCACTTGCCTCTCCCTTTGATCAACTGCCTGGCAGTAGCAGCAACATTTCTAATCAGGCTAATCAGGCATGGCTGAGGGAGTCATTTGACTTCATGGGTCATTATAATCTACCTCATCCCTTCTAAACTCTTCATTCCACAGGTATTAACAACTCTGTTCTTTTTAATGGTTTTGATGTTTCACTAGTCAAGCTGTCCTTTGTTCTGTAAATTGTACTGCCGGTCAGCTGCTCCTGGTAGCGAAGCTCCTGTTTCACAATCCTGCAGATTGTTTTCAGCTAATTCCAATGAAGTTCTCTTTGTTTTTGCTCCAATCTCAAACTGAATAATACAGCCCTAGCATATTAATGAAGCTTCTAGTTTATTTTAACTGGAGAAAAATATGTGTTGTTTCATATGCACCTCACCATCTGCACCCCCTTTTTCAAATTCTAGATCCTCCTGTGCCTACAGGACTTTGATTATTCTAGTCTTCACCAATTCACAATAATAAAATTATTAGTAAATTGGAAGAATTTCTGCAAAAGGAACTACAGTGGAGTTTATGGTTAAACAGCTCATAGCAAATTATAAGCTCAGTATACCTTATATTCCGGGTTGATCCAGCCCAAGCTTTTACTAGACCATTAAACACTAATAACAACATAAGACATGACTGATGATTTTCTTTGAATGTGGACAGGACATTTTTTTATTTATTTTCTCTGTGCATGCCCACTTTACCAGCAGTATAAACTTAACTGATGTGTAGCCCAAGTATTTTAGATATTAAAATGATCAATGTTCACATTCCCATAGTTCACTGCAGCTGGTATCTTTTATTGGCCTAGTGATAATCAGTGTTTTCTGTTTGCTTCTTTTTCTTTTTATAGCTTTGTGGTTTTAAATGGGTGTTTGTATACCATTATCAACTTAAGAGCACACATATGCCACTAGGATGTCATTGTGGATAATTATTTTATATTCGTGAACTTTTATTATCACTCTTATAATTTGCTTGTCAGCTTTTAGGTGGAGAAATTTACTATGGTTGAATGTTATAAAAAACTCTGATACTGTGAAACAGGTCAAAGAAGCTTAACAGCTCAGAATAGTTTATAGTGGCAGGTATAAGAGATAAAAAGTAAAAAAAAAGAATACCATATTTACTAGGATATGAGGTACTATTATAGGCCATAAAAGTCTTCCAGTTGACAGAGAAGACAGAAGATTATTTTAATGATAATATTTTAATATGGTATGGCTAACAGTAGAATTTGCAAATAAAAGAGCAAAAAAGTAGATTAAAAAAGAAATGCTTAAACTTCACTGTGGTACGGTCATAAAATTATTTCCTTTAAAAATAAAAAAAAAGCAAAATGTTTCCTCGCTGGGTAAAATGAAAGCTACAATATTTGTGAGAACTTTAGGCTTAAAAAAATACCAGTTGGATGACAATGTTTTGATTCTAATACAAATCTAGATTAGGATTTGGCTGGAGTTTGCATTTGATGCTATTTTCAGGATTCATAACATGTGACCAAGTTAGCTGTAGCTTAGAAAAAATCATGCCTTTCTAAGAGAGTTGGTCACATTGCTTTGCCTTCTGACTTCAGACTAAAATGACTATCTCTCTCTTTCTATTCAGGGTGAAAGTTAGGATTCAAATGGAGAGTTGTGTATGCAATCTCAAGACAAAATGTTTAAGATCCTATTTGTTGGGGACTGAAGCTGGAACCAAAGCTATAGGGTGTGTCCAGAGGAGCATGCATGTGCATTTCCCTGGAGACAAATAGCAGCAGCACATAGTCATGCTGCTGCTACTTGTCCCTGGGGAATGCCTCTGCATGCATGCTCTGCTGAGTGGCAAATTGCCCCAGGTGTGGAAGGAGAGGCTGGAGCCAGCACCTGGGCTGGCCTCAGCAGTCTTGCCTGGGCTTCTGGAGGCCTCCTAGGGCTGCTGTAGTGAGAATCTGGGTATGTGGAGCCTGGCTCACAGCTGGAGCATGGCTCTGGCTGGCCAAGCTCCAGTTTTGGGCACTGCATGCTGCAGACATGTGTTACTCTATTTTTAAAATTTTGTTTTAAATATTGGGATTTCCCGGTAACTAATTTTGACTCTGTGATGCAAATATGCGGCACAGAGAACCTTTTTTATATGAGCTGAGTGCATTTTCTGGCACCTGAAAACCCTCTGAGGCACTGCAAAGCGCATGTATGTACTAATCTGGACACACCCATAATGGCTAAACTGGCATGGTTTAGCTGGGGATGATCCTGCCTTGAATCGGGGGCTGGATTAGATGACCTCATATGCTCCCTTCCAGCCCTACTTTCCTATGACCCTATGGTGGAATCAGTTTCCAAAATTTGAGTTTTATCCCTACCTTCCAAGTTGGAAAAGTCATTCAAGAGGGAGACTCTGGTGTTTCGCAACTCCACTGTGAACTCTTGTTCTCCTACAGGAGTCATTATCTTAGCCTCCTTTTATACAGCCTGGAATAGTTTGCTAGCAACACTTGAATTACATGAGTACAGAGAGGTTAATAAGCATTTGAGCTGGTCAATATTTTTCAAACAAAAAGTGTTTTAAAGCAGAAATGGTATTTTTCCCACATGAACATTTTGTTATTTTCGGTTAAATTTGTTATTAATACATTATCGGAACCATCCTCAAAGTGGTTATTACTTTTTTTCATTTGCCAACAGCTACTTTTAATAGACATACTATTTCTCATGATCTTAATGTTGAGACTTATATGTAGAAGGTTCCCTGTCTGTGTAAGCCTAAATCCTTCTACTTCAATCACTATTTCATTCAGATTATTTCCTTGTTTCTCTAAACCATACTGGCTGAGACCTGCCAGTGAATTAACACAACATATACTAACCCATTTAAAACATGATACATTTATTACTTTGTTCAGATCAAAGGTGCATAGGTTCAAAGACTCTAATTAAATTGTGATGATGTAGAGGTCACCTTAAGGTCTACATTAACCAATGAGAAAGTTTTTATTAAAACCCCCCCAAAACATTGACTATAAACATTGCAAAATCCTTTAAAGATATTTCTGCTTGTAGATAATTGTGTTGTTATCAATCCAAGCATTCAGGGTTTTCTAATGGAACCTTTTATTGTGCCTACATAGCAACATTCAACAAAAATCGGTAGACTTTCCACTTACTGCAGCATCAGATATCCTTCTTTTTCCTGTCACCCTATGCCCCTTCTCTCCTTTACCTTCAGAATTCTAATTAGGGTTTATTTTTAGGCCCATCTGTTTCTTTCTAGTGATGTTAGATGTTGAAGCTTTGCGAAATGGTCATCAGAACATCTGGAAACATATGTAACTTTATCATTAATTTCTATTTCAAATGTAGAACTCAAGCCATGTATACTTAAAAGCTGCAAAACATTTTGGACCGGATTTTGATTCTGATACTAAAAACAGTAGAATAACCCTAACTCAAAAAGGTTACTATTGGCTCTGGTATAAATGAGATCAGTATATCTGATGGTCTCTGGGTACGTTTACATGTGCAAGTAATGCACAGTAAGGTTACTGTGCAGTAAGATGTGGCCGGGACCTAAATGTGTTCCCTGTGGGGCGCAGATTTGTGCCCAAAGGGAACAGCCTGCTTCTGCCTTGCTTTGCCCCCCTACTGCAGCCAGGGGGAGCTCCAGGCTCCTCTGGATGCCAGCCTGGGGGCTGGCAGGGGGCATGGCCTGATGTCCATGGGGCCAGGAGAGCTGTGCCAGCTGCAGGGGCAGCTGTCTTCCGGCCTCATGCACATCAGGATTGATGTGCATGGAGCCAGGAGAGTTGTGCTGGCTGCAGGGACCCCCTGCCCCTGGCTGCTGCAGGTGGGGCAGAGCAGGGCAGGAGCAGCTTTGGACCAGGCTGCTCCCATTGGGTGTATATCTGCACCTGACAGGGCATGCACATAGACATGTTCCCGACCACATCTTGCTGTGCTTTATTTTACTGCTTATTAACCTTACCATGCATTAATTGCACATGTGGCTGCACCCACAGAGTATCAGGTACTGATCTCATTTATACTAGCCCATAGTACTATTTTCATTTAGAGTTATTCTACTGATTTTACTATGAGAATCAAAATCTGGCCAAAATGTTGTGCAGCCTTTAAGTATATATGGCTTGAGTTCTACATTTGAAATATAACTTAATGATAAAGCTATACATGGGCCCAGAGACAGCTGTCCCTGCAGCTGGCACAGCTTCCCCCGCATAGGGGCTTAGGCTGGCAGCAGTGGTCCTCTGCTGCCTGGGCTAACAGGGAACAATTTTGTTCCCAGTCAGCATCTATACATGTGTTACTGTGCATTACCTAATTTGCTATTTATCTAGTACCTGTATGTGTTGGTACTAGCAAATGGTGCATTAGACTAATGGTATGTGCACTGGACTTAGAGTGCATTAAGATGATGATGCTTTACTGTGCATTAGATTAATCTATGTGCAGTAAAGTGCCTCATGTAGATGTACCATGTGTAAATGTAACAATCATGAAAGATGCTATGTTGGAATACAATATTGGAAAGATTTGCTGAAATTGAGACCAGTTTCAGTCAAAATTTAGACTCCTCGTGGTTTTGTGTGAAAACTTTCCGTAACTTATTGATTTTGCAAGATTTTGATCTACAAATAAGCAAACCCCTGGGAATTCAGCTGTGTTTTGCACTGTGCCTGTAATTCAAATGTCAAAATAATGGGTTAGAAGTTCAATAAACGCAAACTAAAGGATCATAAAACAGGCTGTGACGAAAGCTCAATGATTGTGCACAAATCTGTTTAAAGTATATGTACCCCAAAAAATTCCGATCGTAAAAAGGGAGTTATTGTAGAGGGTCAACTCTGGCCCTCTCTAAGAATTGTCTATAAAGTTTATCTGTAAATAGGATTAGTACAGAAAGACAGGAGAACTATGAATGGTATAAGTATTTCAACAGGAAAGAAAATAGATGTGGAATACCAGAAAACATGATAAAGTTAGTAGTCAGTATAGAAGAAGGAGTTCAGAAAGGTGTGAGAGGGTGTGAAATAGCTTTTCAAGTAGAGGTTAAAACAGATTAGGTACTAAACCAATAGAAAGGGTCAAGATGTAGTCCAAACTAATGGAGATTAGAGTGGGTCATGAAATGCAGGGGAAAGTCTCTAAGCAGAGTAGAAGCCAAGTTCTGCCTCAGTGCAACTCCACTGGCTTCAGAAGAATTACATTCATATAGGGCTGTACAATGTGGAAAAACATGAGTTTGTTGCAGCCAAATCTGGGCAAACCCCCTTCCTATAGTACTGTAAAATGATCCCTTAGTGTGAAAGAATGAGATCATATATGACATTATAACCACAGAGCAGCTGGCACATATGAGGTGCTAGAGTAAATGGAGTTTAAAAAATAATTAAACATCAAATCCACGAGTACTGGAGCCTAATGAGAATATTAGGTGTTTCTACATTTGTTTGTTGGTGCTATCTATAGATAGTAGCTTAGAGACCCTGGCAAAAACAAGAGCCATCATGGAAATCCCAACTGTTGTAAGTGAAATGAGTTTGTTCCTTTCTATTTCTGTATTTCTGAATGTTGATTTCTGAAATGTTCAGTGAGGCTCTTCCAAGTATAAAAGAATAAGCAATGAATTACCATTAGTTTTCGTGAAGGATGGATAGACAATATGCTGTGTTTTTACTATAATCAGTGAGATGGCCATTTCATTTATATTGGCTTACTTTGATGCACTCATCTGAATTTTGGATGGAAAAACTTAAGGCTCACTTCTGCAAACAGGCATGAGCAATTAGTCAAATGAGGAGTCTCAATGAACACAATGGAAATACTGGTGTGTGCATTTGCAAGATCAGGCATGCTGATGATTAGACTTATTTATTACAGAATCACGTATGCTTTGGCCAATAAAAAACAGCAATGTTTTGAGAGTCTTTTGGCAAAACTTCTTGCTGATATTCAGCAATCTGGAGAGCAGATACACATCATTTGCTATTGCAGAATTATGAGGGGGCAGCAGTTTTACCGGAATTTTTCTTACAACACACTTATATTTTTTATTTATACTCTAAAAAGTGTGCAAGTGGAAGCCAGCTGCCAACACAGATTTTTTTCTTTTCATGTTTTTCAGATAGCATAGCCAAGTCATCTCCAGTAGTAAACTGCTGGGTCAATACATTTAAAACTCCACAACTGTTTCTTATTTCTATATAACTAGCTGATAAGGACCCATTCAAAGGTTACACCCTTCCGTATGTACAATGATAAGGCAAATATAGTTATAGGAAGCAATTACTGTTAACACTTACGGTGTATGTAATATGCTATCATAATTTTTGTTTGGCCTATTTAATTGAATTGAAATGGTGTTAACAGTGGTTCCCCTTCTGCTCATTTATAAAATAGTTCTGTGTTTCCTTCATTCACTCGTAGGATCTTAGGGAAGTAAGACTGGAAGGGACCTTATGAGGTCGTCTAGCTTATCCCCCTACTTTAGGCAGGAGCATCCCTAACTAAACCAATCCAGCTAAGTGCCTGTCTAACTTGCTCTTGAAAACTTCTAAGGAGAGAGTCGACAATTTTTTTAGGTAGCCTGTTCTAATGCATGACCACTCACCTAGTCAGAAGTCCTCCTAATCTCCCACCTGAATTTCTCCTCCTGCAGCTTGAGGCCATTGTTCCTAGTCCTGTACCCAAGGGTCACAGAGAAAAATCCACCTCCATCCTCTCTGTAATCGCCTTTCAGGTATTTGAAGACTGCTATCAAATCCCCGCTGTCATCTTTTCTCCAGACTAAATAACCCTTATTCATTTAGCTTTTTCTTGTAAGACTTGCCTCTCAGGTCTGTAATCATTTTTGTTTCTCTGTGTTCAATTCTTTCCAAACTGTCCACATCCATAGGCGCTGACTTTGTTTTTTGCCGATGGGCACTTTAAACATTTTTTTTTTGGTGTTCCTGCGCCAAGCCCTGTGCGCACCCAAGGAGGCAGCATATTACTTCAACCCAGCTCACCCAATGTGGTTTGTGGGTGTTGAGCACCTGCTTAAAAGAAATGCAAAACTCTAGAACTCTTGGTTCAGAAATGATACCTTTTATTAGATCATCCAAGAAATCACACACACAAAATATCTTTTTCTGCAAGCAGTCGGGTGCACGCATCCTTTCTCAGGCTCAGGGAAAATTAAAGATGGTAAAAAGTCCCCATAGGGAGAAAATAATAATTTTCTAATAATTTTATTTTCTACTTACAGGGACTTTTTACCATCTTTAATTTCCCCTGAGCCTGAGGAAGGGCGTGTGCCTTAAAGCTTGCAGAAAAAGTTTTTTTTTGGTGTGATTTCTTAATTGGTCTAATAAAAGGTATCGTCTCTGAACCAGGAGCTCTAGAGTTTTGCATTTCTTTTTGTTTCAGACCAACACAGATACCAAATACATCCCTGAGCACCTGCTAATTTTTTTTGGTGGGTGCTTGAGCCTGGGAGCACCCATGATGTCGATGCCTTTGTCCATAACTTCCTTGAAGTTTGGGGTCTAAAACTGGTTGTGATTTGGGGGCCCATGTTCAATTCTCTCTGCTGCCTGAGGAAGTTCAAAATGACCTCACTCAATTCTGTGTTGAATGACCTAATCACCTGGCTAGAGGATAGCCCAGGATTTCACCATTCCTGTTAAAGCTGTTTCTCATTGTGTAGCACACCGAAAATATACAAGTCATTTTGTGTTATAAAGTGTTTCATATCACTGTGCATCTCGTTTGGCTGTAAAGCGTGATCATGTTTTCTGAGGTCATGAGATTGTTGTATATTGTGCCTCCTCTTGCACTGGAGAGGACCACTTCCCCCACCGTCTCCCCCAGACCACTGCCTTACGATTCCTTAAGAGAACCTGTAAAACCAGTTTAATGACTCTGGACAAATCCTGGAATGCCGACCCCCTTTAAAGCCATTGGTCTGCATTAGCAGTGTTCCAAGGAGGCTGCTTCTTGACTGGGGCACTGTGATGAGGTCAGAAAAGTTATTTAAGGCTCAGGCCACCTGGGCTGGGGATCTCTATCTCTGTTTTCCCCCTGGGTCCCCTGTGGAGGGGAGGACGAATGCTGGAATGCTTGCTGGGGCCTGAGGCCAGGTACTACAGAGAGCCAGGGTTTCAAGTCCAGTAGCCGTGTGGGGTTTGGGCTGGGAGTCCAAGGCAGGAGCTTGTAGATCACCCCCGCAGCCACTCACGTAGAAGCAGCAGCTCCCTACTGGCTTGGCGGAGCTACATCAACTCACCATAGGGCCCTTTACATACCAGAGGGAACTGGTGTCCCCAGTGGACAGTGATGGTGAGGGAGATGAAGCACCCAAATTCTCAGGGACTAATCTTTTTTGGGTCGAGACTCCCCAACTCTTGGACTGAAAAGCTTGAGGTTGAAGGCTCCCCAGTAGGGTTAGGGGTGATACTGGGTATACTATGAACCAGGACAGTGTTTTTGTTTTGCTTGACCGTGTGTTGTGTTCTGGTGTTTGTCTCTGTAATAAATCAGGGGTTTGTGTTCATATTGCTTGCAAGGGAAAGGTTGTTGGTTTTATTGGACACTCTAGTGATTCATTTAGTGTTTCCCAGGTAGACTGGGTGCAGGCTTGAGCCAACATAAAATATATTTTAATACCACCAAAATTGAACCTGATCTTTGTTGCTGCTGATAGGTGCTCAGCAGAAGGGTTACATTATGTAAAGAAATTTGGGATCCACTGAGTCGGAGAAAGAGAGTGCAAGAAAATCTATTAAGGCATCTACTTCTTTAATACACAGTGCTCTTACTGTTAAGATTGAGTGACAAAAGTGCAGTGCAGCAGGAGAAGACCCACCCACCTTTTGTATTTACATTTTTTTGGGGACTTGAGCAAGGTGGAATGGAATTGCACTTATGCACCTAATTGGTTGAATAGGAACTTGCCCTTAAATTTTAAAACTAAATTCCCAGAATATTTCATCTGCACTGGTTACATTGTAGCTCATGGCTTCTGTGGCCCCTGTCATATATAGACACCTTCACTGAGAACAAGACTCCCTCCCCACCCACCTGTATTTTCAGTGACCCCATTCCTGACTTTGTGGAGGAGAAAACTGATTGGTCTGAATACAGAAGGACTGAAAAACCTGTGGAGCCTGGGGGTGTGTGTGTGTGTGTGTGTGTGTGTGTGTGTGTGTGGACATGGGATAAAACTGGGTCTAGAGTCCTTTTTTAAATACATAGGGGGCAAAAAGAAGGTTCTGGGTAACGTGGGGCCCCTGCAAGACACGCTAGGAAATTTGGTTGTCACACCAGACGACAAAGCTAACCTATTTAATGATTTCTTTGCCTCCATTTTTCTGAGCAGGGACTGGAACAGCCACTCCTCCTCTGGGCCCCTCTTAGAGCCCAGGGGAGGTGCACCTAGACCAAGGGTTAGTGAGGAACTAGTCAGGGAACTTCTGGAGGGACTGGATGTATTCAAATCAGCTGGTCCAGATGATCTCCACCCCAGAGTACTGAGGGAATTAGCTGAGGTCATTGCAGGACCCCTGGCACGGCTTTACGAGCACTTGTGATGCTCTGGTGTGGTGCCAGAGGACTGGAAGAGGGCCAACCTGGTTCCCATCTTCAAAAAGGGGAGGAAGGAGGACCTGGGAAACTATAGGCCAGTTAGTCTTATCTCAATGCTAGGTAAGCTTTTTGAGAGAATTATTCTCGCCTTCTACGACCAGGTCACCAAATCCTTAGATGCAGGGGTACAGTGGACATAGTCTTCCTGGACTTTCGGAAGGCCTTTGACACTGTCTCTCACCCTGTTCTCATTAAGAAACTGGGGGACTGTGGTGTCAACACCTATACAGTCAAATGGATCGCCAACTGGCTGGAGGGCCGCACCCAGAGAGTGGCAGTGGACAGGTCATTTTCGACCTGGAGAGATGTGGGCAGTGGGGCTCCGCAAGGCTCGGTCCTTGGGCCTGCACTTTTCAACATCTTCATCAGTGACTTGAACGAGGGGGTAAAAAGTATTCTTCATGTTTTGGAGGACCAGTTTGATTTGAAGAATTGTTGAGCACTTGACTATACATAATGTCTGGAAGAGCTGTGTTCAGAAGACATGAAATGCCACATAATGGCAATTACTCTGAAAAAAAATTAGTCTGTAAGTATCTTGGGCAAGCTGAGTGCATAACTCAGTCCTTAATCCTTTCTGAACTTCACGTCACACCTGTGAAATGGGGACAACAATATGTCAGAATCTCACAGCAGTATTGTAGAAATAAAATAATGTTTATGAAGCATTGAGTAGCTGTTGTGATAAGTGCCAAAGATCAGCCCATGAGGAAAATCATAAATCTGTCTTCGTAGCAGGGGTTGAACAATGTGAAGGAAATAAGGCATGGGCACTTTGAACAATGCGAATAAAACAAAATATTAAATAACTGCTCATTAAGTGAGCATCATTCATCCTGTACAGTAAATGAGGCCAGAGTCATGTGGAAAAAATTGTCTGTTATGTAATGAAAAAATAACCAATTATGACTAAAGCCATGGAGCATCTCCATCCCTTGAATTAACAGTCCATTTCACTGTCTACATTCCTCACTGAACAAACTGTTAGGCGGAAAGGCCACTATCTGCTTCACAAGAATTAGAAACACATATTGGCAGTGACTTCCCCATCATTTCAATAAGTATGCACATCTTATTGTAAGGGCAGCATTCTTCTGCTCAGTTATAATGAACTGAAACTGAATGTGCAGACTCTGAGAAGGCACTTCCTTTGGATGGGCAGAGAAGGAGCTGAGTAATGGCTCCAGATTTAAATGCACAAAGGAGGGTCTTTCCATTGATTTAACAAAGGGGGAGATCAGCTCCCAATATGTCTGGCTTCCATTTGCAACTGCAAAATGAAGCACCCAAGAGCTCAACTGTTCGAGTGTCACTTCTCACTTGAATCATTGGCGCTGCATTTGAGATCAGGATCAGCTACATTTCTTAGTGTGCTTCATATTTCTATAAGGGGAGTTACAGTCCCACTGAATGGAGGAGTCTGTCTAGCTCTGGGGACAGTGAATACAAGGAAATACTTGCAGTTCTGGATATGATGGCATCTTCTGGTATTTTGCTGCTATTTTTTCCCCTGACACAATTTCACTTGACTGTTTAGAATTTCATAGGAAATGCTCAGTAAGGTGCTTACACTTCCTTTTTCAATGTCTTAAATGGTGGAACATTGATGCTTTTTCTACTCACTGAATGTTTCTTTGTTTTTCTGAAGGTAAAGCCGTAAGCGAATACATATTGAGGGGCCAACCCCCCTGCCTCCCACTGATGTCTGCTTGTGTTAACATGCCTCATGAGTGAACATCAGCTGAAGACTGCAACGTCTCCCCCAGAATATTAGGCAAATGCACATGCTGTTCAAACTGTTTCTTAAACTTCAAATAAGAAAAATTATTGTTTTGCTGGTCAGCAGTCATGCAGGCACTGGAACATGAAGTGTTATGCTCTACATTCTGGTACAGCTCCTACCTCCTTGTTTCCCCATCCCAGCAATTTCAGCAGCCAGTGAGAAATACTTGGTGTCTACAGAGATTGCTATTCATATTTCTTCTTTAATGAGACACTTGGGATCTATAAGGAATGTTGTGTGGAGACACAATAAATGTAAGTTCCCATGTATTGAGATGAGAAAGACCTATTACACAAATGTTGTGGGCATCATTGTATTGGCTTAAACCCTGACTCTGTACCACTGTGACCTAGCTTCCTGGCAACTTCTGAATCGGCTCATTTTCATTCTGCCTATGTGACATATCTATAGCAAAAGCATGGAATAGACTTAGTTTCTTATTCAGTCATTAAGCTATAAGTGATTGGAACAACAGTACTGTATTGTAAAAGGAAAAACTGAAAAGGTCTTTTTAAATCACCAGTGCAGAAGATGTTTGGATTGAGGCAGAATAACCTGAGGGAGTAATGTCTAGTTTATTATTTCTTCCAATTTAAGGCCTCCTTGCACTTATTAATTAGCTCTTGTCTATTTGCATTACCTATCCAATTCTAAAGAAAAATAAAAATGATCTGTAGTGTACTTTTCCTTCCTTTGGTCTTTATTGCTGAAATCAATGCTTACATGCAAATTAAATAACAAGGGTACTAACCTGTAGTATTTATATTCTGCCTTGTCTATGCATCAGCTTAAATAAAAGCTAAACTTGATTGAATGTACCTCTCATAGAATCATAGAGAATTGGGGCTGGAAGGGACCTCCAGATGTCATTTAGTTCAACCCCCATCCCTACCCAAACCATCCTATACAAATCCATTGTCTAACTTATTAGCACAGCTACACATTCAACCCTGACACTGCCACACAACATAACACCCTAACAGGCCACAGGTAAAGCAGAGAGACCACAGTGGCTAACGTCCTGCTGCTACAAAAGTTGTTAAAATAAACTTGAGACATCCAAGGAAGAGGTCCATGTCCCTGCTATAGAGGAAGGCAGAAACCCCAACAGTTCATACCAATCTAATTGTGGGGTAAAATTTCTTCCTGACCCCAAATATGGTGATCAGTTTGACCCTGAGCAGAGGGGCAAGACCCTGTAGCCAGGAACCTCTGGGTGTAAGTCCCAGCAGCAGCCTTGGCAAAACCCTGTCAAAATCCCTACCCTTGGCAGTCAATATCCAACACTTCTGAGGAAGTCTTAAAAACCCTTCTGACACATGGAGTAGCAGGGCAAGAAAAAATTATCTCCCAGCTCCAGGTGGCAACCGGAAGAGCCCAAAAGTACAGGAAATATGTATAGTAGAATAGAGGTATAGCTACTCCTATATCATCCTTATCCAATACCTGTCTAACCTCTTCTTCAACACCTCCAGTGATGGAGAGTTCACAGCTACCCTAGGAAGTCTATCCACTGCCTTAGTCTTCTAACACTGAAGTAGTTTTTCCTTATATCCCATCTAAACCTACTTTGTTGTAGCTTCAGCTGGTCTGTGTCTTAGTTTCTGCAGAAAAAGAAAAAAATGTATTGATGCACGTTTGAACTATGGTTAACTTTCTCTAACCTCACTAACTTCTGCATGTCCTTTTTAGAATGCGGAGCCCAAAACTGCACACAGTATTCTAGATAAGGCCTAACCAGTGTTGAGTAGAGAGGCACTATTACCTCCCATGTCTTGCACCTAAAGGCACCCCCAAACTGAATTCACCTTTTGTGCAGTTGCATCATACTGCAGACTTATGTTCAGTTTGCAATCTATCATGACTCCTGAATATTTTGCCCTAGTGCTGCCATACAGTAAGGTGCCACCTATTTTGTATCTGTATTTTTGATTATTCTTCCTGAGTTGTAGCTGCTTGTATTTGTTAGCATTGAACTTCCTCCTATTATCTCTAGCCCAGCTTTCCAGTGTATCAAGATCCTTTTGAATTGTGCTCCTGTCCTCCAGTGTGTCCTCTGTCTTTCCTAGTTTCATGTCATCTGCAAACATGTTCAGGTATCTCTCAATTCTAGCATCTAAAACATATTTAATATTTCCTAAAGATAAGTCTACAGTTTTTTGACTAAAGCTGTGTATAAAAATGAGAGTCCCTTTTGAAAGTGGCATGAAAAGTTGAGGACATCAAGAATCTAAGTGAAGAAACTTGTCTGGTATTTACTATTTCAGTGAATATTAGCTATATTAGCCAGTTTTTTTAGAAGCAATAAGAAGGCTCTGTTGCTCCAAATAATTTTAGTTGGACTTCAGGGCTAGGGACAGGCATTCAAAAAGCCAGAGCCTGAATTGATTCAGTCTTTGCAGGTTAGTCTAACTTGCCTAGATTGAATCAGTTTGCACCTGTACAGATACTCCCTTTAGTAAGAAATGCAGGCACATGTCTGACATGGCTCAGGCTAGAAGCTAGGGGGTGCTACAGCAGCCCTACCTTTCCTTCCACAATGCTGAGCTGGGGGGTGGGGAGGGATGGCCAGGCCCTGGCAGGACCTCTGACTGGGGAGGGGTTTAAACCCCCTCCCTGGCATGCACAGTACCAGGCTTTTCCCCACTAGCTGCTTATGGCAGGAATGTCGCCAGCCCCCTGCTACCACTCTGAGGCAAAGGGGGATTGTGCAGTGCATGCATCTGTTGATGATACTGAGCTTCTTGATCTCCCTCTCCCTGCTTCTTCATACTGTCTGCAAACCTGACAGGTCAGGGAGCCAGCAGGGAGCTGATAACACAGCATTTATGAGCCCATCAATGAAACAGAAACCTCTGTTATTAGTTCGAGCTCTTCCTAAACAGCTTTTTCCAAGGAAGAAATGGAGGCACTTTAATAGCTGACCCGTTGATTAGCTCCAAAAAACCCTAAGCAGATATGGTTCTGTCTGCCTGCCCCAGTGAAATTGGAGACACACACACAGACACCTCTCAGCATTAACTAGCATACCACATACCCGGGGTCCATGCTGTGGTAGATGCAAAGACGGGGGGAATCTCTGCTTGAGCAGTGGGGGGCGGAAGGGGGGGCAGGGAAAACCAAGCAAACCCTGCTGTGCCTGCAGTCTTCACCAGAGCTCTGGCTAGGGAGCAGGGTGCCGGGGCCAGTTCTGTTCTCTGGAGCAGACAGCATAGCCCAGGGCTGCAAAGCATCTGGGATGCTGGGGGACTTTGGTTTAACTTAAACCAGGAAGGGGTCTGGGACAGACATTGCATAAGCTGGTTTGACCTAAATCAGTTCAGTGTGATATTACATTTAACCAGGTTTATCTTAAACTAGTTTCAGCCATTTTCAAGCTGGTTTATGTGCACTGAACTTATGTTTTGTTACAGGTTTAAACCAGTTTCTGATCACTTAAACTAGTTTATGTGTAATGTTTGTCCCTAGCCCAGGTGGTGATCATTGCATAGAAAATTAGGCCTTGTCACTGAACAAAGAAAGTTAACCATAGTTCAAACATGCATTAATACATTCTAATGACATTCTAACAATATAATTCCCTTTGATTAGATGATGCTCTAATCAAAGGGAATTATGTTTAATTAATGGGTAAATAGGAGCATGGCAACAAAAATGAGCCATTTGTAGATTGGGTCTCATCGGTTGTTTCTAGAGATGAGTGTAAGCCATGAAGTTCAGACCCAGATGTAAATTTATTCAGATTTAGGTTGGATTGGATTTGGTTCTGGATTGGTACATGCTGTTGAGTGCTAATGAAAGCGCTAGCCAATACTAAAATTAATCCCATCCCATTAAGGTTAGGTGATTAATAATCTTGTCACATAGCACCAAATGTTCCAACAGTCCAGCTAAAATTGCATGTTCATATGAATATGCATATGACTAAATAAGAGATATTTTTTCCTCCAATATAGTTTTACTCAGATAAATTGTGGAAGTAAATGTAGAAACCAGTATCTGTTATATCCCCGTTCAATTCCTTTTTCAGTATCAGCATAAGAGTATCTGAGTGGGACTTTACATGAGTGTCTAAACATTTTATAGAGGCATGTTGTGTGTCTACCTATGATCCTTTAGCCATTTTTTTATGTAATCAATGTGCTGAGCTCCCCCTCTCTCCATCTGTGTTGGGAAAGGGACATATTGTATTTCCCTCTTCTGTAACTTTGTAATATTTTGCCTGGTTTCTTAACTAGTTGAAACTAAAAAATAGGCAGCATAAGTCATTCAGTTCCATCTAGGAAATCCCAATTATATTGCATATGTAATGAGAAAAGAAGTTTTAACCAAAGAGTGTCTTCTATTTTTGCATCATATTAATGACACATTGATGTGAGCTTTCTTTTGGTTTAGCATGCCTCAGCTGAGCTGCTGAGCTAATATACTGAAGAACTGCAGCAGTTTAAAATATGCTACTGCTTCTGTTTTGATGTTCCCAATTTGTGCCTTTCCAGCCTCAGAGCTTTCCCTTGGGAAAATGCCTAAAATGCCTGTAGTTGACAAGGTGGACTTCTGGATAAAAGGGGAATGAAAACTGTGAATAGCATGAACAATTCTTGGTGAAACAGATAGTGAGCAAGAGTGTTGATTGAATATTACTAACTAGACTTCAGACTTTGGAAATGTCACTTCTTAGTACAAACCAAATGGTTTGAAAGAATTAAAGTAGGATTTTCCCTTTAATATAGGCCAAATCTTCAACTCTTTATGGAGAAGCACTTAGTGAAGTTATATTTGTTGTGGAACAACTGAAACTACTGGGTAAAATCAACAATATGCATTATGTTGAGGAAAAAAGTTATTTCTAAATGGAATTTGTAGAGACTCTAATTTTAGCAGTTAATAAACTCAAAAGATAAAAAGTCAAATCAATGAAAATTTATTAAGCAAAATATTGTGCTTTCACCTGTATGTTGATGCTAATCACTCGCATGTAATTGAAGGTAGATTTTTTTCCCTATGTAGTATAGTTTAATACACTGCTCTATATCAGAACTGTTGGTGTATTTGCATGCATTCCATTACAATTTAACTTTCAGCAGTTTGTTTTAAGAAAAATAAAAGATGAAATAGCGGAAACATCTAACTTCCATGTATCAGGAAATCATATGTAAAAGTGTTGTTATTGCTGGCTTCTTCCAACCTGCTGTTAGCACCGAATCCTCATTAGTGACCTGATGAGACCGGATTTCAGCCTTTCTACCTGCTGGGTGGAAATGCATGTCACAGCAGTAAAAGCATCTGCTTCCTTTACTTCAAAGCTTCTTCAGTGTTTTGTTTGACTTTAAATTGGTCTTAAAAGTTGTTTGGCAAGTATGTTTAGTCATCCATATTTTTATTTTTGGTTCAGGTCACCCAGCAGCAGATCTTGGTTACATTCCTTTAGTAAAATTACACAGGTTTGCTTTCTTTCATATCTTTAGAATGTCGATGAGTTTATTGTGGTTAACACCCTGAACACCTGGGTGGCAATATCAAACGACACAGCATTTAATTCATAAAAGTAGAATTAATGTTCTAGTCCTTGGAATGATGCACCAATCACTTTCCTACCTTTTCAAAGAATAGAAGCTTATGAATGGATGATTCATGCTGGCGTAGATCAAGATACCAGAATAAAATCTAGTCATGCACAAATATTTAATGTGAACTCTACAAATTCATGTTAAATACACCTGGTGCCTTTAAGCAAACAAAGTGCAGTGCCAGCCATAAAGATGTAAAACACACAGGATATTGGACTGTTGGTTTTACCTGCTGGTGCATAAAGTACTTCTTGGACATTCCAGGATTAAGAGTTAAGTGGAAACGAAGTCGCTTATCTTTGTCAAGATCATTGTTCCACTTACGTTTACTATGGATGCTCTTCTTTCATGATGTTTGTATTACATATCCTAGCTAACAGCGAGTGCTGAGTTCGTACAGCAAGTCTGTGACTATAGTAGTCTATTTTTTGTTGCAATAGGCAATTGAAGTAGGAGCCCATGGCATACATTTCTTGGAAGATTATGATTTGCCGAACAAAAATTTTGCCCCTTCATCATGGAGACTAACTATATTAATAATTTGTTACCAAAACAGATGATTCAAATCTTGAAAGAATGAGTAAAAATTAAGTGATGAATTCAGAATTTTTTCCACAGTGCTTAGTCAATATATCCCAGTCCTTACATAGGTGATAAGAAACTCATTGCCTAGCCTTGGCTTTTATTGCTGAGACTGATAAGTAGAATATCAATTAATATCTATTATGGTTTTGAAAAAATATTGTCCCCCTCTATTAATGATCTCAATTAAAAAATATCTAATTTAATGGGCCATTAAAAATCATTGACTTCCCACTGGATTAGGACGTGGGAGCCTGGACTGTGTTGAGAGAAAGATCTTGGGCTGGGTGTTTTAATAGTATGTCCAGCAAAGAAAAGATACGGCATTTCCTCAATTTCCCCTTTGGTAATAATTTTAAATAGACAGGACCAAATGTAAAACTGTATATGTAGATGGAAGAAAAATGACCTCAATATTTGCAGCTCTTCTTTGAGGTTGCAAGACCTTTGGGGTAAAGACAATTCCCTGTCTTTGTGTACAACTGAACAGAATGGGGGGCTTAGCTAGAGTCAGGACTTTTGGTACTATTGCAGTGAAAGTAAATAAATAAAGTGCTCTTTCTATCTTGGTGCTTCAGTGGCCCTATTACAACTGTTACACAATATTTACATTTGTATACCTATATACATTTTCAATCAGTAACTATTACATATTATTTTGTTATTGTATAGGTAGGGAAATTAGAGCAGAAAGGTTAGATAATATGGACTAAAGGCAGATCAAGATTTCTCTCTCAAGTACCTCCACTTTGACCTAAGTATCTGGTGCCTAGTCCTAGGAGGTCCTAGGAAATGCCACCTCTTGGGCATGTATATTACAGGGAAACAATCCTTTGAATATGCATCTTACCGCAATCTACAGAAATACTAAAGCATTTTATTTTGGTTTTTTTTAAAACAAAAGTAAACATTTATTTGTAAAGAACTTTCTTAATTCAGCAATTGCTATTTCCCAGGAAATAAAAAAAATGAACTATTAAAAAAGGCATAAATCCAGAAAATCAAGTGCACTATAAATTATTCTCAAGTAACTCAAGCACGGTTTTTAGTGTTCTAACAAAACGTTAATTTTAATGGCAACAGCAGAAAATAAACCATTTAAAACAAACTTTTAGAAAGTAACACAGCAGTCCACATTTTCTTTGTGTGGCAGCTTCATGACAAATCAAATGTACTTCAACTCTTAATCCTCTGGGTCATACTTTGAAAGTCTTTTTTCAAAGCTCGTTTACCTGCTCATTCTTTTTGGTGAGCATCTCTTAAATGTTGTGGTAGGCAGCTGTTTGCTGATATTTCTTCTCTGGCTCCTTTTCAGCTGTAGATAATTGGTCCTGAACCTTGAGTAGGTCATGCTTTGTCATCATCAAGTTCTCTTTCAAGGACTTTTGGTTTGTTTTCAGTGTCTTCTCAAACGGGCATTTAAGAGCAACTGCTGTATTTTCCAGTTCACTGATATCCTGGGTTACATTATCCTTTTGATGTCTCTGAATCATCTGTAAATCTTTCAATGACTCTAGTTTTGATTTTTCTTCCTATGCACTTGATGCCTGTGTTTCTATTGCACTGAATCTGGTTTCAATGTTTCATTTTCTTCTTGGACTCTTGCAATTTCCTTGTTTGGCAGCTCTGAGCCACCTTCATTTAATGAAGCAAGTTTAGGTTTAATGAGTTCTTCACTGAACTTCTTGTTTGAATACTTAAATTCTGACTTTTCAAAGTCATCAACTTTTTCTAACAATTCTCCAACCTAGAGATGCCGGTCTGTAGCTTAGGGTGCCATTTCTCAGCCTGTGAAAAAAGGTTGGCGCAGAAGTAACACATTGGTGTATGTTGTGTTAATGAGTTCTTATTCCACTTCGCTGTGTACCACAGTCTGCAACCCATTCAGCATTTCTGTCACCTCATCTATTGTGAAGGTCTCTTCCACCAGCCTGCTGTTATTACGGTCCTGAAAACAAGAATCTACTGTCTTGAGTTGCAGGCCATGCTTTGAACAAGTAAAGCACATGTAGTTGATCACTTCATTCTGGTAGTGCTCATTCAGACCTAACTCTGCCATGGTGACTCCAACAGCTGCTAGGCAGGGGGAGGTGACGGCTGGTTACTGGCAGATGCCTCTTGTGCCAGCTAGTGTTCACTAATTTATGACTGAGGTGTCCATACTATCAGGATTTGGTTAACTCTCAGCTGGGTACTGATTCTGTTAGCAAGTGGCATAGCTCATGAAAAATATTTGTGGGAGTTGAGAATGCTCTGATATATTATTAAGCATGAGGCATTTGGTTCCTGCTATATAAGAAGGGTCATTGGACTCCTCTAAAAATATGTCAGAAAAAAGAATTCTTTTGTATTATTTTCAAATAGCTATTTCTCTTGACATTATAAAAGCTTCTGTATGTGATTTGCTCTTTTACATTTTAATTACAATCTCAAGACACTGCTCATTAGAGAAACAGTCATATCACAACAATATTTTGAAATAAATATCTTAGAAAAATTCATGGAATGCATTATCCATGTGTAAATGACAGTAACAGTATTCAGACCCTCTTCCTCAGCAAAGAAAGTCCCCTTTATTTAGTCAGCTCTGAAATTAGAGAGATCCAAAGGCAAAAGGAAAGAATTGCTGGACTTTAAGAATAAATGATCATTCTTTAAAAATAAACTTGGAGAACCCCTTCTTCCCCCTCCCCCCCACCACGCCCCAGCCTGAAACTGGAAATACAAAGTGCAGTAGTCCCAGGCAAGGGGAATATTAATGCATTAGTAATTTGCATGTAATATTTCTGAGGCATTTTATACCTGCAGCTTTGCCAGATTGTGTCTTTGATCCTGTTAGCTTTCCTATCAAAGACTGTGCTGCTGCTCAGGCAAGAGATTGCCAAAATAGGCACTACAGGAAGTAATGCTGTTGACTCAGTACAGTGCTGCTTTTGCTTCACAGTAATGGAACAATGCTCTGTTACAGGTTATTATGCTATCTTTCTTTTGGATGAGATCTGATCTTGAGCAACTATGGTAATTAAAGAACCATGTCCCATATTTGAAGGGGTGAGGTATTAAGCTTACCTATATTACCTGTACAAGTTTCAGCTGGTTACACCTCAGGTTGTCTGATCTGTGGAGGCCTAACATTTCATGCTTTAGATTAGTATTTCACAAAAATAGGCAAACTGTGGCTGGAGTAGGCAAAAATAAAGGAATTTTCTAAGAATTGTTATTGTTGTTATTATATGTGGCTGTTTAAAGGAAATCAAGGCACTTGATGAATAAAATCTATGACTCGGAAAAAGTAAGTGTAATGAAAACTTAATAGTTATAGAATTCATATATATTAGTTGTTAAGATTTCACTTGGGTTCTGGATTAGTGGAAGATTATTTTATCATGAAGTCATGCTGATTAAACTATCTGGATCCTCTTCCACCAGAAAGATAAACTCTCGCTCTATTCATTTTAACAACAACAACAACAACAACAACAACAACAACAACAACAACAATTTAGAAGTATAGGCTGTGGAAGCCCTTCACTGCCTCCACTATCTTCATCTATTCCTGTCTGCTCTGTGCCTTCATCCTCCAGTCAATCTCCCTTTAATTTCGGTAGGTCTGACACTACATCATCTAACCATCTTGATCTTCCAGGGGGCCTTCTCCCCACTGGTACCCTGACAAGCCCTTTCTTTGGTATCCAGTTCTCTTCTATTTTTCTGTGTGGCCCTGCTACTTTAATTGTTGTGCTTTGATTTCCCATGTCAGGGATAGGTCACTATACAACTGATATAACTCATTATTAGTACTTATGCCATTTTTGTGTTTTGGGATTATATGGTGCACCAAAGATTTACCATAAAGTATTCCTTTTAAATGATACAAGGACCTTATGAACTCCTTCCCTTGTGTTTATGTTTTTGACAACTTTTCCCAGTGCCAGGTTGAATAAGATCAGAGACAAACTATCTCTCTGTCTCAGTCTGGTTCTAAACATTTTTTTTTAAGACACAACAGAATCTAATCTGCAATCCCCACAATCCTGCCTCCTGCCATGGTGGGATTCATAATTCTGAGATCAGGGATTAGATCCAAATCATGCTTTACTTGCCAGTACAGTGAGAGCTCGGGATCAAGATCCTGAGATCTCGCTGCACCAGAAAGTTGAAACCTGAGTGCCCACAATCAGCTGATTATTAGCTGGGTCTGGGGACTGAATCAAGATCTGGAACTGGCCCAAGCTGACAATCAGCTAATTGTCAAAATTCTAGCTGGGGCCACATGGATTTAACAGGTCCTGGTGCACAGGGATGCTAGGATTGGGCTGCTGCAGCCTGATCCCAGGTTCCCAGTGCCTGAAGTTGAGTAACAATTCCATGTACTGCCCAGCTGGGTAGCACACAATATTTTTTACAGGTTTCAGGGGTTAGGGGTGGTTGGTTCTTCCCCCAGCCCTGTTGGATAGGGGACAGACGTTTCCTGTATTTTGGGCTGCCCCATGCTGTATCTTGACACTCAGATAAGTGTCAGGATCTGTCATGGGCCAGCCCCAATAGGCTACATGTTTAATTTAAGGTGTGATACAAATGAGCCTCAAAGTTGTTAAACATTATGGGCATGTCCACATGAGCGCGCACGTACCTCTTGCCCCACCTCAAACCCATTTGAAATAGGGCAACAGGCACATGCTGGAACAAAAAAATGTTCCCCAAGCTGTAAACTTGCAGTGCAGGGAGAAAATTAGACCCCTGGATATCCAGGGGTCTAAAAAAAAGAAGTATAAAAAAGCAATGCAACTGGAGGTTGGGTCCTCCAAACAGATGCTCTGGCTGCCAGAGCATCTCTATGGTTGCCCCTCACCCTGGTGCTGAAACCAGGGCTTTGGTGCCGGTAAGTAAGGGGTTGGGGGGGGGGAAAGAGACTGTGGAGGGGGACCCCCAATGGTGCTGCCCACTTCCCCAGTCCCCCCTGAGTCCCCCTCCCCCTGCTGGGGATGGACCCTCCCCCTGCCAGTCCCCTCAGGCCCCCAACCCCTGCCCTGTCTGGCCGCATCCTCCCAACCCCCCCACCCCTGCTCCCCCACTCTATACTTAAAAAACAAAACAAAAACCCCAGCACTTACTGGCAGTTGGAGCTGCCGTCCAGCTGACTGGGGCCCTGCCCGCACAGTTCAGGGCAAGCTGACAGCCCCAGTGGTCCCAGCCAGAGCCTTCCTGCCCCTGGGCTGTCCTTTGCTGCCCGGGGGCTCTACCAGGAGGCCCTGGAGCCCCCCCTTCCCTGCTTCTCAGGTAAGCAGAGGCTTTTTTTCCTGTTCTTTTTCTGTTTTTGTTTTTTTTTTAAATGATGGTGCCAAGGAGGTATCCTTGGGGGCCTGGGGGTGCAAGTTGGGGGGTGGGGCTGGGTGGGGAAGCCATTGGGGGGGCTGTAGCAGCTGATGGGGGATGGGGCCAGGTGGGGCAACAGTTGGGGGGCTGAGGTGGGGCATGTGGGCCTTGCAGGGGAGGTGGTAGCCAGTGTAGAATGTCTGCTAGTTAACCCTGAATGCTGAGATTGATTCATATGTAGACAGACAGAGATAAAACTTAAAATTAGTTAAATTTGTTTGTTGGGAATTTCTAATTCAGCTAATGCCGCCTGTATACTTTGTATTCTCCTAAGGACTCAGTTACCATGTATCTGAGCAAAGTTTTGAGATTTGTGCAAAAAGATTATGATTTGCTACCAGCCCACCTTAACAGGCCACATTCCTGAAGTTAACCCAAGGATTCTATTGAAGGTCTTGTCTACAAAAGAATGACTTAGGCTACCTCATTTCCCACGGACTAGGTATGGCTAGAACTACTTACATTTGCCACAGCTGGGGTGGCTTGTAGCTAATGTCAGTCAATTGTCAGGAAGCTGTCGACAGATTAACTTTAGATCAAGTTGAAGATAGGAATTGCTCTTTTCCTTCTATCAAATAAGATTTTTTACTTTCATGAGTTAAAAAAGGAGAAATAATCTCAACTAAAATTCTTATTTTCCTCCCAGCTTTGCATGGGCTAATTTTAAGGATTGCAGATGTTGAAATAACCAATCAGCAGGAAACAGAGTACCAGAAAGTCAGCCATTAGTATATAACATATAAATTAATCAATGTTCCTCTGTTCAAAAGAGAGGAAGGTCAACCTGGATTTTAATAAAGCTTGTCAACTCCTGTCAATAAGTTTATGGGCTGAGGAGGGAAATTAAATTAGATACTTTTAATCATACAGTAATCCTTGCATGATCAGTTAAAGGGAAATAGATTATCAAAAATAGGATTGATATCTGTACCCTAGTGAAGGGCAGATGTATAAAAAGCATCATTCCAGACAAGATGTTCTTTCATTTCTCGATTCTTGTTTTCAGTTTTTTTTAGCTCCTATGTCCTGGTGAGGACATATTTCTCACAGCCAAGACATACATGAAGATTATTATCACAGTGTAGTACAAAACCAACTGGTAAAACAAGTCTTTTAAGCTAAATGCTCAGAACTTGTGATCCCACTTAAAAACAAATGGCAAGTTAGTTCAGATTAAGTGTCACCGTAGGAACTAAGGTAATAAAATGAAATCCTGGCCATGCTCAAGTCAATGGAAGTCTTTTAACGGTTTTGCGGGTGGTCTTTGCCACATGCAGGCAGTCAACATTTATGGTTTTATAGATTTAACATTCAGGTCCTCATTCAGATTTGATTTAGGGAACATTAGCTACAAGGGAAAAAGAATCATTCAAGAAGAACATGTTGGAAGTACCACAAACTATCCTCTTTATTGTTGGAGAAAACAGATCTTCATAAGTTCTGATCTTTTGCATTTTGGCTGTTGGATTCACACGTTGTCTTGACAACAAACACATTTCCCAAATGAATTTTTATTGGCAGGACACATAGTCAATACAGAAAATCAGAATGATCTCAGAAAATGTGGAATGTCTGCTAGTTAACCCTGAGTGCTGAGATTGATTCATATGTAGACAGACAGAGATAAAAAAGACTGTGTTGGCTTGACGGATGATTTTAGAAGCTGACACTAGGGCTATAGATTGATTTAGTATACTTGCTCCTAATAAAAAGAGACATGGGGAAAATATAGTTCATATTAGTACATGATATGGGAGGCATTGGAAAGTCTTCCTTCATATTTATCCTATATATCCCAGGTTCCTGCTATATTTTTAAAAAATCTTTGTTTCCAGCAAAAACATCACGACCACCTACTTGATGAATCCAAAGCTGATCAGATGGAAAAAATATTCTAAACACTGTTAAATTATAGGATTTCAAATATACATATGAAATATGGTTTGTGAAAATATTTTTTCTATTTTTGTTAATACCTGCATAAGGATTAATTTATGTCTTAAAACTACCACCTAAATATCTGTTGCTTATCTCCAAAGAATATAAAATTAGAATAGGTTGAAAATGGAGTACACTTTTGCAAAAAAAAAAGATATCTATTTTTCTCAAAACAATAAAGTAAATTTAATATCAGAACCATAGCTGATTAGAAAACATGATGAAATATTTCAAATTTTCACTCACGTTCCACTGAAATTTTGATGAAAAAATATCAAAATTGAAATTTTATTTTGTAACTAGACCTCTGTATTAGCTTTTATAAGGGCTGTTCTAGTAGCCTTCATAGTAAACAATTTATTTGTTGGTATGCTGTCCCCTCAGAAACTGCTAGTCTCTAGAGCTACATATTGTCTATATTTGTGGTAGAATAGGATTGCTTGCATTGAAAGTAGGTGGGCTTAGCTAAATACTGACTATCTTTCACACCATTGTGCAAAACAGATGGGTTTTTAGATCAATTACTGGGGATAATTTCTTTCAGAACTTCTCAAATAACTAGATTCAAAGGCCCAAAGGGAGCATTGTGATGTAAACCAGAAGAAACCATTAGATCCTTTAGTGTGATCTCCTGTATAACAAAGAATCTTACCCAATAACTTCTGCTTCAATCCTGTAACTTCTTTTTTAGCTTTAACATTTCTTTTAGAGAGATATTATGTTGTGATTTAAAGTCTGCAAGTAATGAAGAATCTGCCACATCCCTACATATATATTTTGAGCAAAAATGCATGCTTATTTATACAATTACATTTGTGTGCATGGTAGCCTGCCTGGAACAGAATGACTCCTTCCATGAGCTTGGCATCAGCCTTTAAACGGTTAACCAATAAATAGACTTACAACTCAGCTCTCCATGCCTGAAAGCTAGTAAACAAATATCAGCTGGTAGTACCTGCTTTGTTACAGAGCTTTGAATGAAGGTCCAGTTCTAGCCAGGATGTGGAGTTTGGACTAAAGAGTTTCTTTTCTGTGTGTATTAAATCATCAATATCCCCCAGAGAGCCTACCTTCACTGGGTATTTTTGAGAGTGGAAGTGTTCTCATTTCACTGAACTGAATGCTGACTTGGTCATCATCCTTCTTGTTGCTCTGAGATGACAGTGGCACTTAATGTGCAGCCTTGAGCAGACATCTAAATGCCAAAGAAGGGAGGAAGTTCAGACACATTCATGTGCCTAGAACTTCCTGTTACCTGTAGGCATCTTCCTGCTGAAGACTTTGGCCCTCTGAATTGACCTTTGGAGGTAGCTAACTCTCCCTTGACTGTCTGAAGATCCTTGGCACTTAACCTTGTCATATGGGATTTCTATCTTATGGCAGAACACATAATATTTAGATATTGTAGTGTATAAATGAAGTCACTTATATAAATGAAGTTGAATTTGGATCTGGCCATAAGTCTTGCTGGTGGCTTGGCTTTAGTGTTTTTATTCTATTTTCCAATGGACGGGCATGTCAAGGGGTTAATACCTACAGTGTGGAGGCAGGATAAGGCTCATAAACATTGTCATGGGAGGTATTTGGCACCATTACAAATTTAGTTTTCACAAATTTACATACAAATAGGTAGCGAGATGTCCAAATGTCTATCAAAGTGCCAATTTTTCCATGGAGTTTTGCACATTTGGTCTGTATCCAGACAAGCATGGATGTGTGGTATGTGGTGCCACAGACACATTTGCAGCACCACATACCACACATTCAGCTATCCTCTGCACTGCAAGGGAATAGTGCGGGTTTTTTTTGACCCCCAGATATCCAGGGGTAAAAAAAAAGTGGAGTGGTGCACTTGGGGGCAGCATGTGCTGAGCAAACCCAGAGCCTGGCCAGCCAGAGTCACACTCTGGCTGTTGCCAGGCTCTGAGTGACAGGATTACTGCTGCTGCAGCCCCAGGAGGCCCCCAGGACTAGGTAAAGCTACTGAGGCCAGCCCAGTGCTGGCCCTAGCCTCCCCTACCCCATTCAGGGTAACCTGCCACGTGCCAGAGGGCACATGGCACAGGCATTCCCCAGGGACAACTAGCTGTGGCACAAGGTGTCCTGCTGCTAGTTGTCAACGGGGAACCAAACATCTATGCTCTTGTGGACACAGCCGTGTGGTAAATATTCACGAAAACATAGTCTTTTAAAGCATTCAGTTTTCTGTGAGTAAACATTGGTTTTAATTTCTGAATACCATACAACTATCTAGATATACCTAAAAAAGTGATAAAAAATATCTAAGCCCACTCTTACCATCACTGTTCTTTAAAATCAGTGCAAAAGGAAGTCTGCATTTTTTCAACAAAGTTATAGTACAGCCTTGAGTATAGCTGTCCAGATGAGGGTGTCCCGGTAGTCCATGCCATGTCCCTGGAAGATACAAGATTTGTTTCCAGATTCAAGTGCCTGGATTTTTATTGCCTTCCAGGTAAGAAACTGATCTTTCCTACTAATTTCAAAGGAGAATTAAAATTTCACAAAGGTGTTTCACCATCTCCTTTCCACCTTACTCATGGGATCTCAACCTATTTCACTGTTTGATGTTGATAAGTAAATCTAGAATATGTTCTAATGACATTCCATGCTTGGCCTGTCATGGATTCTTTTCTCCTTGTTTTAAATATTCTCTTAACCCTGCACTGAATTCCCAGGTAAGCACACACAGATTTCCTTGTGTATTGCATTTGTGTGTATATATAGCTGTATAGAACAATAACAAATCTCCAAATTTCATTAACATCAAACAATATAAATGTATAAATATGTAGTAGTTAAACTGTTTATCAGTCACCATTGCTTTGTTCTGCACTTTTCTTTCATTTTCTTTAGGAGTTCCTTTTGAAGGCATTTTGATTAGTTATATAATTAGCCACTTGTACAGTTAAAAGCAAACTCTCAAGTTGTACACTGTATATTTACTCTTTGGCTTTGGGAGAGTTTCATTCAGAAGAAATTTGCCATTGTTTCTTTGCCTTCCCATGGGAAAGCTTCAGTTTTGGAAACCATTCAACAAATGTAAGGTATGCAAAGAATAGTGTAAAGACAGGACTAGAGTTTGCCAAACTCTTTGTTAATAGACAGTGGTTACCTGTTACTTTATCTCTTTAGTACAAAAGCTCCAGAGATTTTTATGCACACTACTGTGGACTGAGCTTTGATTTCTTGATGACCCATGAAATTGTTAACCTTTTCTTTTTGCTGTTGCTGGTGTCCTTTCTTTCTCCTTAGGTTCTGACATGAGTCTTTAAAAGGATAAAAGGAACAGTGATTTACCTTTAATACATTTTCTGTATTCACTTCTTCCATTCATAGACAAGCAATGTCTATGTCAAAATTATATATGAATATAATGTCCCTCAACCTCATTTACAACAATATCAAACCTATACTGTCCCTGTCAGTTTCAGTCAGGTGCATGTACATTTCAAGGTCACGGAAGTTTTAAGACTGAAAATTAATTGGAAGATTACATGTACTTATGTTCATAGAAAACTAACAAATGGTTTTGACACAAACTTAGATGAATACTTTGATTGTTCATATAATGTAGCCACATGATAATCACTGTCCAGTGTTTAATTAATTGGTTTCCAGTCATGCCTAATATGTTTTACACAATAAATGATCCTGTCCCACAGGGGCTGTCAGGCTTATGGAACTGCTCTGAATTCATACTTGATGTCACTGAAGAGAGAGTGGCGATAGGGGCAAATTGGTTTTAAATAGCCCCAGACATTATTTTATATTAACATCAGGTTTCCGCTAAGTTTTGGTTTCGGTGAGAGGATGTGTAGTGCCTGAATATCTGGTGATATCATGCCCCACTGTTCACATGCCTCCTGCAGTAAATGGACATGGGAAGATGTAGCACTGAGCCAGCTGTGTTGGTTTTTGCACCACTCCAGGGTTTTCTAGTGTAAGAGCAATACTTTTCTATCCTATTAGGACATATATGGTTTTTTGGACTGCCTGAGAAACTGGGGTCAAGATTTAAAGCATTTTATGATGACTTTGAATGAAGATTAATAGAATAGATGAAAGCTGCTACACAAGTATTTCAAGATTAAGGATGTGATATTTTTACAGCCAAAGTTGTAAAATGTTGTACACTTTTCTTGTACACTAGTTGGGTAGGCAGATGATCAAAGATCTAATTTGCTTATACTGCTTTAGGTGCAGGAGCTACAGATGAGTATGTATTTGTGCAGAATCACTTGTTGCATCAACACCTGATAATTGGAGATAGAAGCCTGTTTAATCAATAATCCGTACTGGAACTACTGTCAATTCTGAGCATATCTTTTTTTCACCTAATGATTCTGATGATCAGCTTTGTTGGAAAAGATATTGTATTAATTGCCTATAAAATTAAGCTGCCACCAAAAGGATGCTTGAGTGGAAGTGAAGAGGTACACAGATTTCAAAAGTTTAAGGAAGTATCTCCTTGTTCCCTTTTGTAAATGTTGATGTTTTCACATCCAGTGTGATGATGACTTGGAAGGGAGCTAGGAAAACAGCCAGCTGTTGCATTGCTCAGTGGAGGGAGTGGGAACAGGAACTTCACCATCAGTTACAACGTCAGGGCAAATATAAACCATTACTTTGAGGAAACAAAAATAAACATGGCAGATACACCTCCTACCTTAAGAAAATGCTGCACAAAGGCTACAGATCACGTATTGCCTAACAATATAATACCAATGCAAATGAGAAAAAACCCTCAAGCAGAACAGTTCTCATGCTGCCAGTTCCAAAACCAGACCCTCATGGTTTGGCTGACAGACACTTTGTCATGGGGAAGCACTTGGGAACCAGTATGACAAACTCATTTTTGTTTACAGTATTAGCGCACTGCATTGCTTTTGTACATTTGACATTTCCCTGAATTGTTGCACCACATCAGTAGAACGAGGAATGAATTTGTCTTGGGTGACGGGTTGTATGGGTTATCTCCACTTGGTTGTTGATTCAAATACCGTTGGGCCTTGATATACATGGTATTTTTTTGCATGGTTTCAGTTATGCATGGTTAATTAATTGTGACCTTTATTTTTGTACATGGTATGGATTCACTTTTACATGGTGCAGCCCAATCGCTGAGATGTGCAGATAGGTCTAGAATCAGCTGGTCGCTTCCCACCCCCGCCTCCACCATGCTGCTGTCAGTGTAGCTGGTAAGTGTGTTGTGTTGTGGTAGAAGGGGAGGGAAGGGGCATGTGGAGGCAGATCAACACACCCTGTGGTAAGGGAGGCAGTGGGGTAGGGGCTGGGGTAGGCACTGCCCAGCTGGGGTGGAGTGGGTGTGGGACAGTGTCATGGCTTGTGCAGAGGGCACGGGGGGGGGCAGCTCCCTCCTCTGTGCACACCCCGGGAAGACACGGGGGGGGCATGTGCCCCCCAGATCTGCGTGGGGTGTAGCGGGCTGTAGATGTGGGCTGGAGTCAGGGCTATGTGGGGCTCTTTTCAGTGGGAGCTGAGCTGGGCTGGGCTCAGGGAGGGTGGCGGCAGTGCTGGAAGGAAGCTATGGGGGTGCTACAGTGAAATTTGGGGTGGCTGCAGCCAGTGTAGCCCCAGATCTGGCCTGCAGCTGCAGCCAGCCTGCCTGCCTTGCCCTGTGCAGATCCAGTGGCACAAGCCCCTGCTCTGTGCCCTCCCAGGGTGTGTGCAGTGGTGGGATCCATCCCCCTTGCACCCCTTAGATGAGCTGCAGCTTCATCCTGCGCCCTCCTTGCCCCAACTGGGCAGTGTCTGCATCTGTCCCTGCCCCACTCCTCCCTCACTGCTGTGGGGGGTTTGATCTGCCCCCCCATAACTCTTCCCTTCCCCTGTCCTTCCACCACACCAGACTTACCAGCTGTACACAGCTCTCCAAGCTGCCAGGCTCTGCTCCTTGCTGCCTGTGTGCTGTGCTGTGTTGTGCTGTACCTGTGTGCACGCCAAATTTATCAGCCAAATTATTGGCCACATCTGGAACCTAAACCCTTATTTTCCATAGGCCCTTGATATCTTTTCATGCGATTTCTATTTGCACAGTGTTTTTTCAAAAACTTAACCACAATGTTAACTGAGGCCCGACTGTGCCTCCAGTTGCAAGGAAATTTCATATTTCATGCACAAAATCATTCTCTTTAGCTGCAACAGTCTTATTCCACAGGAGCAGGATCCATTCCTGAGAGAATAAACTCCTGTGTTTTCTGCCTGACTTTTGGCCACAGTTATTTTCTGACGTACTGAAAGCACTGGAACAAGTTACCTGTCAGCTTGTGTTAAGACTTATGCTCTCCTTGCCCGGTAAAGGTCCATGGGAAAGTGTTTGATCCTTTGTTGCTAGAGAGCATCATTGCCTTCATGAGGGAGTGCAGACTGACTACTTCTCTGAAAAAAGCCAATTCATGACCCATGCTCAAGGAACCTATTCCTTTTGTATTTTTGACAATCTTGACTTGCACAAAATATTTTAAAGTTTATTTAAAAGACTGTGGTGAAACAACACTCATAATATGTACTGTCTTCATAACTGACCCCTTGTTTATCTGGTTAATGGGCAGGTATAGTTTCATAGTTTCATAGTTGATAGGGTTGGAAGGGACCTAAGCGGATCATCTAATCTGAGCCCCTGCCATGGGCAGGAAAGGATGCTGGGGTCAAATGACTCCAGCTAGGTGGCTGTCTAGCTTCCTTTTGAAGACCCACAGGGTAGGGGCAAGCACCACTTCCCTTGGAAGTTGGTTCCAGACCCTAGCCACCCTGACAGTGAAGTAGTACCTCCTGATATCTAGCCTGAATCGACTCTCAGTCAACTTATGGCCATTGTTCCTTGTTACCCCCAGTAGCGCTCGGGGGAACAGGGACTCTCCCATTGCCTGCTGGTTCCCCTTGGCAAGTTTATAGGCTCCACCAGATTCCCACTCAACCTTCTTTTGTGGAGGCTGAACAGGTTCAGGTCCCATAGCCTCTCCTCATAGGGCCTGCCCTGCTGCCCCCTAATCATGCGGTGGCCCTCCTCTGGACCTTCTCGATTCTGTCCACATCCCTCCTGAAGTGCGGCGCCCAGAACTGGATGCAGTACTCCAACTGCGGCCTGACCAGTGTTGCATAGAGGGGGAGGATCACCTCCTTGGACCTGCTCGTGATTCATCTATGGATACATGACAAGGTGCAGTTAGCTTTCCTAACCGCGTCCCCACATTGGTGGCCCATGTTCATCTTGGAATCAATAGTGACTCCAAGATCCTTCTCTGCCTCTGTGCTGATGAGAAGGGAGTTCCCCAGCCTGCAGGTATGCTGCTGGTTCTTCCTCCTCAGGTGCAACACGTTGCACTTGTCCGTATTGAAACCCATCCTATTCTCATCTGCCCACATCTGTAACTTGTCAAGATCTAGTTGTAGCCTGTCCCTCTCTTCTAGCATGCTCACTTCTCTCTACATCTTAGTGTTATCTGTGAACTTGAACAATGTGCTTTTCACCCCTTTGTCCAAATTGCTGATGAAGATGTTGAACAAACCTGTGCTGGCTGTCCCTTAGAATGTTAGCCTGGGCCAGTCCCTCAAGGATGGCCTCCTTAATAAACTTTTCTAAGATCTTCCCCAGGATAGAAGTCAGGCTAATGGGCCTGTAGTTAGCCGGATCCACTCTCCTCCCTTTCTTGAAGATCGGCACCACATTGGCCTTCTTCCAGTCTTCGGGCACTACACCAGAGTGCCAGGAGTTTTCAAAGATCTGTGCCAGGGGCTGGGCTATGACGCTCGCCAGCTCCTTGAGTACCCTGGGGTGCAGATTGTCAGGGCCAGCTGACTTGAAGGTATCCAGCTTCTCAAGGTGTTCCTTCACGAGGTCAGCATTGATGGAGGGTAGGGGATCCCCCTCACCCAGATTTCCCTGTCCCATAGCAGGCATGGGCATCCCGTGTGACTGATGAAAGACTGACGCAAAGTACCTATTTAATAGGTTGGCTTTTTCCTGGGCGTCAGTTGTCAGTTGCCCCATCTGGTTTAGCAGGGGTCCAGCATTGCCCTTGCTTTTCCTCCGGCTCCCCACATATCTGAAAAAGGACTTTTTGTTGTCCTTGATGCCTGAAGCTAGTTGGAGTTCAGTTGCAGCCTTGGTGGGTAGGTCTTGTTTGACCAATCTCGTTTCCTTCTATGACTAGGTGACCTATCACCTGGACAAGGGAGAAGAGATTGATGTCATATATCTTGACTTCAAAAAAGCTTTTGATCTGGTATCCCATGATCACCTCTTGGCCAAACTGCCCAGTTGTGGCCTTGGCTCCACCACGATCCGCTGGCTGGGAAATTGGCTTCGTGGTCAGACCCAGAGGGTTGTGATTGATGGCAGTCACTCATCATGGTGCCCTGTGACCAGTGGGGTCCCTCAAGGCTCTGTCCTGGGACCCATACTGTTCAACATCTTCATTAACAATGTGGACATTGGAGTCAGGAGTGGACTGGCCAAGTTTGCCGATGACACCAAACTTTGGGGCAAAGCATCCACGCCAGAAGATAGGCGGGTGATCCAGGCTGACCTGGACAAGCTCAGCAAATGGGCAGACGAGAACCTCATGGTGTTTAACACCGAAAAATGCAAGGTTCTCCACTTTGGGAGGAAAAACCTGCAGCACCCTTATAGGCTCGGCAGTGCTACGTTGGATAGCACTACAGAAGAAAGAGACTTGGGGGTCATCATTGACCACAAGATGAACATGAGCCTGCAATGCGATGCTGCGGCTAGTAAAGCGACCAAAATACTGGCGTGCATCCATAGATGCTTCTCGAGCAAATCCTGGGACGTCATTCTCCCCTTGTACTTGGCCTTGGTGAGGCCGCAGCTGGAGTACTGCGTCCAGTTTTGTGCTCCACAATTAAAAAAGGATGTGGAGAAGCTTGAGAGAGTCCAGAGGAGAGCCACGCGCATGATCAGAGGTCAGGAAAACAGATCTTATGATGACAGGCTGAGAGCCATGGGACTCTTTAGCCTGGAAAAGCGCAGGCTCAGGGGTGATCTGATGGCCACCTATAAGTTTATCGGGGTGACCACCAGGATCTGGGGGATCGTTTGTTCACCAGAGCACCCCAAGGGATGACAAGGTCGAACGGTCACAAACTCCTGCAAGTCCGTTTCAGGCTGGATATAAGGAAGAATTTCTTTACTGTCCGAGCCCCCAAGGTATGGAACAGTCTGCCAGTGGAGGTGGTTCAAGCACCTACATTGAACACCTTCAAGAGTAAATTGGATGCTTATCTTGCTGGGATCCTATGACCCCAGCTGACTTCCTGCCCTTTGGGCAGGGGGCTGGACTCGATGATTTCCCGAGGTCGCTTCCAGCCCTAATGTCTATGAAATCTATGAAATCTATGAAACAGTGCGTGCCCGAGGACCGAGTCCTGAGGAACCCCACTGCTGGTTGAAAATGACCCATCCACCACTACTTTCTGGGTGTGGCTCTCCAGCCAATTTGAGACCCATCTGACTGTGTAGGCATCAATACCACAGATGCCTAATTTTTCAATGAGGTTGGGGTGAGAGACAGCGTCGGAGGTCTTCCGAAAGTCCAGGAAGACTATGTCTACCGCAACACCTACATCCAAGGCTTTTGTGACCTGGTCATAGAAGGCCATCAGGTTGGTCTGACAGGACCTGCCTCTAATGAACCCACGTTGGTTGTCCCTAAGCATAAACTCCCCTGCTGGCCCCTTGCAAATGTGCTCTTGGATAATTTTCTCAAAGAGCTTCCCAAGGACCAAAGTAAGACTAATGGGCCTGTAGTTTGCTGGGCCTTCTTTCCTCCCTTTTCTGAAAATAGGGACCACGTTGGCCTTTTTCCAGTCATCAGGCACCCATCAGAGCATGGCATAGTCACTTCAGATGGTCTTTGCGACTGATTTTTTCCTGACAATTCTTGAACAAATATTCCTGTGGGCAGAGAGCAGTTGTAATGACATCTTGATATCATCATTGTAGAAGTGTTGCTGATTCTTTGCTAACCAAAGAGGGGATAGAAGGCCTGTTTTGGGGTGGCTCTGTTTTCAAATTGTTAAGCAGTCTAAGGTGTTATGTTGAGCCCCATTAGTCTCTCATCTGACAGTGATGTTGGGTGAAGTTCTACTAGGATCCATTTTGTAACCATACTTGTTTAACAGATATATTGGTTCATAGGAAGATTTTCAGGGAAGGATCAGTTGTGGTGTCTTGGGTAGGTTGAGGTATTCTGTTTTTATATCTTCCTTTCCTCCAATTTGACTGGAGGGGTAAAATGCCTGGTCCTGTGGGTGAGGGTCTCATTACCACTGATCTCTGACTTCAGAGCAAGACCAAGGCATTCTTGTTTCTTGCCCTTATCACAGGGATAGCATAAGCTGAAAACTTGGAAGAAAAACAGCAGCAAAATACAATAAAGGTGTGGTGTTTGTGTATACAAATCAGGGGCTCCATATCAAATGACCCTCAGGGAAAGCAAACCATTCCCAGGCAGAGGTGTGGTGGGAACTCAGATAAATGCTTCCATGTCGCCTGCAGAAAGAAAAGCTCAGTGTATTCCAATACAAAAACTAATATTCCAAATACTTCATCATCCTGCAGTCTCTAATATCATAGCCAGCTCATCACAATAAAGCAAGACCCAGTGTTCTCTCCTAGGCAAATCCTTATTAAGTAACACCCTGGGAAGCGGTATTCCTTACAACCGGTATCATGGATAGGGATGGAATCCTTCCTATCTCACTTTGCCCCTATAGAGCATTTAGCATAGATACTCCACTGCTATACTGTTTTCTGAACACACATGTTTTATTTTTATAGGGAACTGTGCATGATAGCTCTTCCTATGCCCTTTCCTTCAGTCTGCTCAAACTCTTCCTTGCTTGGTGAAATTCAAAGAGCCTCTGTAGCTCCACTGTACATGGAGATACAGAAGACTTCTCATACAGATTCTCCACAGCTGAGAACACACTTGCTATAACGTACAGTCAAGTTCTCTCACCTTTAAAATCATCAGTAGTCAACTGAATTTTTGTGAAATTCTGATCAATGTATTGAATACTTGGGACAAGGCAGCAGCCTTGCTCTCCTCTCATCCAGTTGGTTCTTCCCAGTCCTCAGTAGCCTAATGCCACTAGTCTTAGCAGAAACATACTAGCTAGGCTGGGTCAGGGACAAAAATATAATTTAAATGTACTTTTCTAGCTATCCATCTCCTTTATGACAAAACCTCAGCATCATTATACCAGGTCAGCTGAGAGGTCCCTCTTATCCAAACAGTGGCCACTAAGATAGTGGCTAAGAACAACAGGAGTTCCATAAATGAAACAACGTAAGGACCAGGTTGTTTAAGAGTCCAAGGATGTATCTGAAGCTGCTAAACTGGAATAGTAATACTTTAGAATGTGCATTAAGTTTCCTGGTTTTATAAAAAGCTGAGGTTTATTATATCAAGATGTACAAAGAATAGGCCAATAGGTTTTATCTCTAGTAAACTTGAAGAAGTTGAAAGACTTGTCTACCTAACAAAAAGGTCATTTATAAATGAAACTGAATATTCCTGATGGGAGCTGGGCAAATCTTTTTGGCAAGGGGAAATATGATATCATGGTTCAGATCCTCCCTAAATTGAGTAAAGAGTGAATGTGAACTTAGGTCTCCCACTTCTCAGGTACGTGTTCCAACCCCCAGTCTCTGGTGTGAAGAGATAGGGTTCATTCAGTCCCTGCTGTTGGGGTTGTTCCACTTTACGTGAAATATTCAGAGAGAGAGGTTGTATGTGTGGCTCTCTAGCTTGGTGGTTAAAGACCTCACATGGGAGCTGTGGTTATGAGTGTCCGCTCTAGTAAATTATCTGTACAAAATGTAACAGCATCATTAGGAGAAATTTTACTTCCTACCCTCCAAACCTTATAGAATAATGGCTAGGACACAATTCTGGGAGATGTGGGTACAATTTGCCTCAGGCAGAGCAGAGAAATGAACCTGGGTCTCATTTTCTGGATAAATGCCCTAACCACTGAACTGCTGGCTGTACCTTTCGGGGGAATTTAAAAAAAATCCAGCCCATTGCTCCCAAGATCCTGAAAACAGAATGTTTCATATTAAATTGAAGATTTCATTTGAAATGGAACAAAACATCAGCATCTTATTTTGATGAGGAAAAGCAAACATTAAAAAATATTTGTTGGACTCAAGCTGAATTTTATTTTACAATTTTTTGTTCAGCAGTCAGAATAAAAAACCAGTTATTCACACAGCTGTTTTTGTGACATCATTAGACTGTAAAGGCTTATTCAATTATTATTTTTTCAACTTTAAGAATGCATCTCTGTATGGGTCTGAGGCATCAGTTAGAACTGTTACATTTTGAAGGCTTCCCACAAATGCTGATCCTATCAAATTAATAAAACATACTGTGATTCATTTTTAAGAACATGTGCATCTTTTTTCTATTAAAATGGACTTGCAGATCCATGTAGTTTACATATTTAAGCCATATGCTTAAATGACCTTGTTCATCTCCATTTCATACTCTTCATTCCACATCCTGTAATCTCACCCATATACCTTTACCTCAGACAGGCTAACTTCAAAAGCACTTTTTCCATGCTGCATATAAATGTGATTGTTCCTTATTGTGAGCTAAAAACATAAAAACTGAAACACCAAAATAAACCCTTCACCAAAATAAACCCTTCACAAAAACACATGAACTATACACTGCAAATCAAACGGATAGGAATTCCATTGCTTTTTTTTGCATTCTTTCCACTTTCTTACATATTTGATCCTGTCACAAGGGTCCCTTTTAATACCCTTTTGTATGATTCCATGTACTTTTCTCAGACCAGGGCATTATGATTCCTCCTTTGCCTGCAAAACCCATTGCACAGATGAACATATTATCAAATATATACAAATGAAAAATAAGAAATGGCAAATTATTAAAAAAAGATTCAATTATTTTTTCATCAAGATGCTCTATTAATGTCCCTGGAGGTTCAAGTGCTTTATTTACTTCCTGGACAGCACAGGTATTAGTATTGGCAGCTTTCCCACTTTGGGTTGGCTACCTGAAGGAGCAAGAACATTGGTAAATCTCTAAATCTATTTGCCCATTCATTCCTTGGGTTTGTTTTCTTAGATTGATAATTAGGGCTGCATTTAGTACCAGTGGCCACTGTGATTTTTTTGTTTTGTTATGTGAGTAGCAAAAATAATTTCATATAAGTCACTGATGAGTTATAACTACTGTGATGGCCTTGACTTGAATCAACGGCCTAAAGGTCAGAGGCTTTATGGCCCTTACAAATCTAAAGGGAAAATATTTATTCTTAAATATAGGTTATTTGTCAGAAATTAACACTCCTAGTAAATAACCATGTGTATGAATGGATTTCTTTTGCGATCTCTTACAGGAATGCCCATGCTGTGTGTATTGTGTCTGTTTTTGTGTATGAATCCGGCTTAGGCACATCACTTACTGTACTCATTTTGCTTCAGAATTGCACTTCTAATATATTTCCAGCTCTTTGAGGACAAATCTTTGGGGAACTTCATGATATTTGTATCAATGCAATATGTTTGTGCATGCAGAAGGTAAAAGCATTTCAGTACCACAAGGAGGAGAGAGAGTGTTACCTTAACACACACACTCACTCCTTTCTCTTCTGCTATAAAACTGGATTGTTCTCTGAAATGTAGTTATGTGATTTTGCTGCAGGCAGCTGGTTGAGTTACAAGTAAATTACTGCTTTCTTCCATACCTGTCTTTCAAATGAGTTCACATATTACTGTAGATTAAGATAAACAATGGAGGCTATTAATGGGAGATGGGAAGGAGGGTGAGGGGAAAGCACAGGACATCTTGATTTTTTCTCCCCCTCCTGTTATGTTTTTCTATGGAATGAATATGTGCAAAAGGGGATCAGCTGTTAAGTAAGTGCTGAGAACCTTCAATGAGTTCCAACTGCACAGCAATTGGCTTTTGAACTCACTAGACATGTGACAGAGTTGAGTTGGCAATCTCGCCAGCAGAAGTCTGCGTTGCATAAACTTGTGTACTTCTCAGCTTCCTCTCATTCTGTTTTAAAGTGGGCTTTCTAGAACAAGATTCACTGTGTGTATGTAAGGCAAACTTTCCAGACATTGGTTTTCACTGGCCTGGAAAGCAAGACCTTTAAATACCCATTCCTTTTCCTTCAATGAACATTACATATATAATTGAATGTCAATTATTTATGTTCTATGCACTTGGACCCAAAATGATTCTTGTCTTCGTTAAAATTTCTCCAGATGTAGTTGACTGTTAATGACTAAATCAGTTGGGATATATTAATAATATGGTAACCTGTGGAAAATCTATATATGCTAGGATATGCTAGTTCTTTTTTTTGCCGAGTTGTGGGGATAATGCATATCTTATGCACTATTACAAAGTAAGTCTTGACTTTTGAATGGCAGGTACTTTAAATGGCTTCCAACTGAGGATCAAGGTCTATTCAAACATTAGTTTTCACATCTTCTATAGGAGGAAAGTTTACGTGACTTAATGAAGGATACTCAGGAAGTCTATCACAAACTGGGAACAGAACCTAAAGTGCCTGACTCCCAGTTCTGTTTAATAGCCACAAGATACTCTTCCTCTACTAGGAGCTACAAAAATTTTACTTCTTAACAGATTAAAAGAGGACTTTGGTTTTAAACAGTAATTTTTCACAATATGAGCAAATAATAAATGTGATGTAATAAATGTAATAAATAAACGAAGAAAGCAATTCTCCTCTATTCTATATACACAGTATTACACTGTATCTCAGAGTACTGCCTCTTATAAAATCTATTGCAGAAAAGTCCCAGAATGTTGCACCCCCATATTAAAATAAACCTATCCAGTCTTAAAATTAACATGAGGCCAGTACTGAGGTAACCTGCACTAAGTTTTGAACTAACATGGGCTAATTCATGGTTTTGCTTTGAAACCAGAATAGAGTTTGAACCAGCACCCTAATCTGTATAGCCTTGAACTTTGAAAATGTTTGGATCAGAATACAAACTTTGTGGCTTGAGCACTTTCTCACAAGTTGCAAGCATAGAAAAAAATGTAGTGTCATGCGGTTTTATTGCAAAATAAGGTTATACACTGTTGGTTTGGGAGGACTTTCACTTTAAGTTTTGGAGTTCATTCAAATACCATATTTTGTAGGCAGTGAGGGGAAGTAGAGGAATCAAGCAGATTAAAACATAATCTAAAATTTGTCTCCAAATATTGCTAAAATAAAATAGGGAAGCTTCATACAACTTAGACACCTATACATGATTAGAAATATATTTGCAACATAAGCTCTAGAAAAAGCCTGTTTGCAGCTGCAAACCAAGAGCTATCCATTCAGTGCCTGTCATACCCTGTTGCTACTGAAGTCATAGGAATAAAGCTTACAAGTTCTGGGGGTTCCTTGCAGTCATCAACCTAACTAGCATTTTTATACAAGTGCAAAAGCAAGGTTCATGAATATAAAAAACCACATTCTAACCTCACAATCCAGTTTATTTTCTTTCCAATGCTGTTGGAAAACCTTGATAATATATTTGTCTACAGATGCTTGTTGGAGGGGTGAGCAATGAGCATGGTGAAAATCAACTGTCTGGGGCCAGTGGCAAACTGACAAACATCTCTTCTCCTCAGCATCCTGGAGGAAGTACTTAGTCATAAATGACAGGCTGCATTAAATGGCCAGTCTAGCTAGGCTTTGTCCAATGAATTCCACATATATGGAAACTGACCCTTGCCTGCCTTTAGGGTCTTATTTAAGTGAAACCTAAAGATGTTAACTTCCAGTCATAAAGGAGCCTTACATTCAAATTAATTTTTCTACTCTGCATTATGATAAATGACATTTATTTGTGCTGTTCTTTGGGCACCCTGAGGAATTAGATATGTGTAAGTAAATGTTTCACAACAGTTCCATATTTTTTACTAATTTTTTTGGTTTTGATATAAATTTTGCAATGGGGTCACTGGAAAAACAAAGCAATGTTTTCCTACATAATTTCCCTCTGTCCTCTATTGATTGAAAAGCTTTACAAATTCCTACACTGATGCAAAGTCATAAAACGCACAGTAATATAGTTGGAAATCTTTGGATTTCCAAAGAGATATTCAAAATGCCAAAGATTAAATAATCCAGACTTTAACTTCTTTTTATGAATTTTATATGGAAAAATATGTGTAAATAATATGTACACAGCTATGGTAGCAGCATGGACGTCTGTATTTACCAAGGCAGTCCCAGTCATGGCATGCATAAATTATGTATGTGTATTTTATACACATTCTGAAAATATGGCTCTACATTCACAATTGTTTTCATCATGATCATTATTCATTCCTTTCAGCACTCTAATTTTCAGGCCAAGAAATACTAATTTAGTGGTATTTTATTATTGTATATTTTGACTCAGCACTTTCAAAACATAGTTTCATAGTTTCTAGGGTTGGAAGAGACCTGAGCAGATCATTGAGTCCGACCCCCTGCCATGGCAGGAAAGAGTACTGGGGTCAAACGACCCCAGCAAGGTGTTCATCTAGCCTCCTCTTATAGATCCCCAGGGTAGGAGCCAGCACCACTTCTCTTGGAAGCTGGCTCCAGACCCTAGTCGCCCTGAACGTGCAGTAGCGCCTCCTGATATCTAGCCTGAATCTACCCTCTGCCAGCTTGTGACTGTTATTTCTAGTCATGGGGGGAAGGGGAACAGGGACTCCCCCAGTGCCTGCTGGTCCCCTCTGACTAGTTTGTAACAGGCCACTAGATCCCCCCTCAGCCTTCTCTTGTGGAGGCTGAACAGGTTCAGGTCCCATAGCCTCTCCTCGTAGGGCCTGCCCTGCTGTCCCCTGATCATGCAAGTGGCCCTCCTCTGGACCCTCTCCATGTTGTCCACATCCCTCTTGAAGTGTGGCACCCAGAACTGGACGCAGTTCTCCAGCTGCAGCCTGAACAGTGCTGCATAGAGGGGGAGGATCAGCTTGAGATGCATCTGTGGATGCATGACAAGGTGCAGTTGGCCTTCCTGACTGCATCCCCATACTGCCAGCCCACATTCATCTTGGAGTCAATGATGACTCCAATATCCTTTTCTGCCTCTGTACTGATGAGAAGGGAGTTCCCCAACCTGTAGGTATGGTGCCGATTGTTCCTCCCCAGGTGCATCACCTTGCACTTGTCGGTGTTGAATCCCATCCTATTCTCAGCCACCCACCCCTGTAACCTGTCTAGGTCTGATTGCAGACTATTGCTCCCTTCTAGCATGCCCACATCCCCGCACATCTTAGCGTCATCAGCAAATTTGAACAGGGTGCTTTTTACCCCCTCGTCCAAGTCACTGATGAAGATGTTGAACAGTGCGGGCCCAAGGACCAAGCCCTGCAGAACCCCACTGCCCACATCCCTCCAGGCTGAAAATGACCCATCCACCACCACTTTCTGGGTGTGACCCTCCAGCCAGTTGGCGACCCATTTGACTGTGTGGGTGTTGACACCACAGTCCCCCCGTTTCTTAATGAGAACGGGGTGAGAGACAGTGTGGAAGGCCTTCCAAAAGTCCAGGAACACTATGTCCACTGCTATCCCTGCTTCTAAGGATTTGGTGACTTGGTCGTAGAAGGCCACCAGGTTGGTCTGACAGGACCTGCTGCTAATGAACCCGCATATCTCTTATACCAAAACTAGAAGAGGGAAGAAATAAAGGGAAAAGAAAAGGAAAGAATTGATGACAATCTGAGACTTAAAGAAATGACACAGAAGGATATATGGAAGTAAAATCTTCTAAGTATAGGCTGATCATATGGAAATTCTAGAAATCTGAGACATGATCTGGGAAATCTGGCACACTGCCCTCCTGCCTCCAGACTCTCACAATTTGGGATAGGGTGGGGCTGTGCCAGGCAGGCAGTGATTCCTGCTGGAATTACTTTATTAAATCCAGGTGGTATATCTTTTTCTTCCTATTACTTCAGTGCTTCCTTGAATCTCAACTGGTTTCAATGGTCCTCTTTGACATGCTACAATTTGCATTGCATGAAATGTTTGTTTTTAGGGGCGTGTAAAGTGGACCCTATTCAATTTGGATTTGGCCTGAATCGGGGACAGTGATTCAATTCGGGGACCCTGATTCAATTCGGTCGAATCTGAATCTGAAGATTCGATGCTGATTCAAAGAATCAACAATTCAGACATAGACACAGCTTTAAAAGTTTTTTCTACATACCTTGAGGTAGTATGCACGACTTGTGATTGCTGTGATGCTGGGGCTCATAAAGTGTCCCACAGGAGTGTGTGTGTGTGTGTGTGGGGGGGTCTTCCATGTGCTCAGGGGTGAATTCAGAAGTGAATTGGAAGTACTTCTGGGTCTGCTGGGGAGTGCACTGGGTTTTTCCCCCACTGCACCTCCCCAGCGTGGTGATCGGCCGCAGGGGGACCCTGGGTGTCCCCCCCCAAGGTCCAGGAGGCACCAGTCACTGAACTGGGGAGGTGGTGGGGATGGCCCCAGCACGCTCCCCAGCAGACCCAGAAGTGGACCAGAAGTGCTTCTGGTCCACTCCCGGGTCTACTGCTGAGCACACTGGGTAGCCCCCCATGCTTCTGTGGGACACTCCATGTGCCCCAGCACTGCAGAAATCACGAGCCCTTGCTACCTAGAAGTATGTAGAAAAAACATTTAAAGCCGACTCTATGTCCAAATCTCCGAATCTTTCCGAATCTCTCTGAATCAATTTGGAGGGTTCTGATTTGATTCAGAGAGATTAAAGGGTCCTCTGATTTGATTTGGATTTGGCAATTCAGCCACTGAATCAGCCAAAATCTCTGCCAAATTGAATCAGGGACTGATGCTTCGCACAGCCCTATTTGTTTTCCATTCAACGTTGTACGAGGAAAACTGAAAAAAATGACTGAGAATAAGATTCCTTGCTAACAGCTCCATTTTCCTGAAATTCTTTTAAGTTTTTCTCAGCAATGGTAGTCTTGATACAATGAACTGTGTCATACATATGCTGCATCCAGTAGCATGGAGACTTTGTACCAGCATCTTATCTTTTTGCATGACTTTCAACATTTGAGTCATCACTGTTATCTTTCAAAAGCAAATGGATCAATGGGTAAAGGCTGTCAGGAACACGTTTTTCATTCAAGTTGCTGTATTCCTTCATGCTGACTATACTTTCAAATCTTCTTTGATCATGAGAGCAGCATAGTACAAGCTTCGTGTATCCAAATAAGAGTTTCTTTGAACTGCAGACCAACAGCTTCTTCATCAATTATATGTGAAGTTACAACTTCTTGTATGGCTTTTGCTTCAGTGTGGTCAGAGGATGTTCACCACCTTAATCTACTAAATTGTAATAACTTTCAAGTATATCTTTCATACTGTACACATTTTCCAGAGCAAAACCAGCATCTAGTTCATCAGTCACTTGATGCCATACTCTTGCTTCAGGAAAAAGAAAAATATTATCTTGCACAATTTCCACATGAGAGACTTGTTGCTTCCATTATTCCTCTTGCCTGTATTCAGGATGGTAATGTGCCTTAGCAGTTATTAGATCTTCAACGTCAATTTGGCCACACAACACTTCATTTTTCTCTGCCAGTTTGTGCATTGCATTGGCTGCTTCAGATGACAGCCCTTAACTCAGCCTCCTCTTATTAGAATGTTTATGGCTGAATATGCACATCCTCCAGTGAAATTCTAGAGTAGACGATCTGCTTAATGCTCTAGTATGTTCTTCATTTGATGTTGTTGGCAGGGTTTCCCTTTCATTTTCTACCTTGCACAACTTTCTTAAGTCTCTCAATATGTCCTTTGTATATAAAAGAACTATAGCAAGAACAGTGCCAGTTGAGGCTTTTGGAATGTTGCAGTGCAAGATCAATACATCGTGATAGCGGTATTCTTGACAGACTATAACAAGTGTTGAATTCAGCAACTGTCCTACACTGAATGTGTCTAACTTATTCATGAAATCCCAGTGGTGTACTCTGGCTAATCATTGACTGTGAACATACTTTGAGATTCCGAGTCATACCTTCCACACTTCACTGGACTCAGTGATGCTATCGGCTCCATTGTAACATTTGCTTAAGGGTGATAAGGGTAAGTCTCTTGTTGATAAGCCCCATCAGAGGTTTTTATGTTAAAGTAATCTGAAACAGAACAGAGTTGATGAAGCAATTTTGAAATCTTTTGGGCATCTAAAAATGAACAAAACTGTAAATTTGCAGCAGCTATCTTAGAATCCAATATGGCTACCTTGAAGGAAAAGTTATGATTGATTTCTTCAGTTCATACAATGTTGGTTTCATCATCAGAATTAATTTTCTAACCCTGGTGGGGGCTGAAATATTGACCAAAACATGAATTCATGGGAGCCATCTTGGATTCCAATATGGCAGCTCCACATACTACTTGTCAGATTGGCAACATGACTTTTCTGACAATGGTAGACACTGTGGCAAAGCGTTGCCTATGAGGTGAGACTTTTATCCTTCTTCATTACCCTACTAATATTCTAGCTTCCAGCTTTACCATGAGCAACGACCAGCTTCTTTAGTTATTCCAAAATCCTGTTCAGAGATTTGGAGAGGATACAGATAGGATGTGTTATGGGTTAGATTTTCAAAAAAACCCAGGTCCCATTTAGGCAACCCACCAAATGCCATTGAAATTGGTGGTAGGTCCTGGGAGCTGAGCACTTATGAAAGTCTAGCTATATGTATGTACTGAAAAGAGGCATGGGGAAAGGGAGTTCAAGAAGAAGACCTTTCTCAATAATGTACTCATACAGAAAAAGCATATAAGTGGAATCCTTATTAATTGAAAGAAACACTATTAGCTGAAATTTAGTCTGTACCCCTGGAAAAATGTACTCTATAGATTACCCCACGTTTTGAGTATAGCCAAAAGGTTTTAGCTGGCCTTGCAAACTGGATGGTAACCATCTCATTGTACTTTGAACTTGAAAAATCTTGAATTCACATTTTTGCAAGGTTGCTGGTTAGTTTCCTTTGTAGTGATCTTTTGGTTCAATAAATGCAGGCATACACGAATGAGAAAAGCTAAACAACAATTTTAATTTGGACAAGCAGAGGCTTTGTAATCCTTTTCCCTCTAATTAACTATTACCTAACTGAGGGACTATCTTCCAATTACCAACTTCCTAAGTCTTCTTAGTCAAGGAAGATTTCTAAATTATAACTTCTATCACTATATTTGTCCTCTTAACAACATACTTCCCATGAGACCAAAAACCAATTCACATATTATACACATCTGCAGAGGGGAGAGTCTAACACATTATTTTTGAGTGAGTCTTTACCACTTACTTTCCTATTCCTCCTGTTCTGCAGCTTCCTTAGCAAGTCTCTGTAGGTGGAAACAGATGTTGCCTTTCCTCACCTTAGGGCTGCAATATAAATTTTTTAGGTTGGCATAAAGTGAAAGCAATATTCATCCCTTTTGTTGTTGGGACAGATTAAGGTTGTAATAATTTCTGCTCCTTTATTGAGACAGATGCCTATTTGCTTTCTGGCAGAAGAGTGCAGGCAGCCCGGGCTGTCCTGGGCAGGGATTCAGGGACTTGAGGGACCTGATCCTGTGCACTCCAGAAATCCTTGCATAGGATTGGCCCCTCAAGCCCTCGCAGAATCTGCTTGGCTTTCCCTACTTACTGGGTGCGTCTACATGAGATGCTGTAATGCTCAGTACCCAGTTCTACTGCACATTAGCATGTCATGGCAAAAACCATGCTAATGCATTAATGCACAGTAGAATTAGTTTACTGTGCATTAAGTATCACAAAAAACCCATTCACCTTTACTACTGTGCATTAGCATGGGCTAATGCACCTTTGCAGTACCTCAAATCAGAGGTACAAAACTTAATGTGCAGTAGCAAAGTCACATTAATGAATGTGTAGATGCACCCACTGAGATGCACCCCTGGGATCTCCAGGGAATGTCTAGGTAAATGGGGAAAGTTGGGGTTTTACATTAACTGTGGCTGTGTAGGCAGATCACTCACAGGTGTGTTTGTCTGCTCACATGACTGCATTACTCCATTTGCTCTCAGTTTTCACCTTCTTCAGTTTGACTCTCAAAATCTTTCAAACTCCCTCTCATTCACTGCTGCTGACACCATAGAGTGATCATTGGGTTCAATAAACATAGACTTACATAAATGAGAAGAAAAAAAGAACTTTTATTGTGGAGCAGCAGGCAAGCCTCTGCAGTCCTTTGTCTCTTACTAAATACTGCATATCTGAGGGACCACCTCCTAATTACCAACTTCCTCAGTCTCTTTTGTTAGGGGCCATCTTTAAATACTCCTGATTTTTTTTTGGAATTGCACTTATCAGAAAGTTTTCAGTACAGCTGAAACAGCCTCAGAAGCCACAACCTCAGAGATGCAGACTAGAATAAAGGCTGTAATACAGTCTTCTATTTCATATCAGTACATCACATCGTGCTCTGATAATTTATTTGTGGTATCTACAATGATTCCCATTTAATTAAAATCAAGTTATTTGACAGCAGAGATGCAGGTAACATTATGGTTCCTGATAATTAAGGTATCTTAAGTTTGGAATTTCTATATTCCTATGATAAAATTCATTCCTATGTAGAACACCAAGCAAGGCCTAAGCACCACATTAATCCATCCTAAACTCTCAGGTCCCCTGTACACATGCATTGAGCCTGCTCTGATGAGCTGTAATTACAGCGAGTCTGAGAAGACTCGATTAATTGAGTCTGTTTGACTGTGGTAATTACTGCACTCCAGCAGACGCCAGCAACATGCATATCAGCATCCCTGCACTGAAAAATGGTGGCAGGGGTGCTTTAACTAAGCAAGCTTTAGTTAAAGCTCTCCTGTCGACATTTTTCAGTGGGGAGGCTGATACACATGATACTCTAGGTACTTTAATTAGAGTGGCTGTCAGAGCTGCACATATATAAATGCCCTCAAAGTAGGGCATAAGTAAAACTTAAGTAGAACACAAATTATGTGCTGACCCTCTGTGAATTATACTCCTGCTAATAAATTTGATCAAAGTTCTGACAGTATTTTATAGTCTTAAGAGCAATTTGAGGTGGTCTGGGTTCATTACCTGAGGTGCCAGCTGAGTTTGGTATAGTGCTTACTTGAAAGTCCTGGGAATATAAGAGTTCTGAGTATAGCTGCTTCAGACAGGGAGACAAGTAACTGCTTGAAAAGTGGATAGGCAAGTCTCCCCATGAGGTTTTCAACCAGTTCCTTAGAACCACTAGGAGAAATTATTCCTCAGTAATTTTATTTTACCCTTATAAAAATAAAGTTCATTTATTACTTTCAACAGACCAGTGTGTTCAAGTGACAGCTGCAAAGCAGTGCATGAGACACAACAAGGATATGAATCAATAGTTTTATTAAAGGAAGGAGTTACACCCTTCAAAGATATTTACAATGAGGAAGACTTTCCATATGAAATACAAACAGTGATTGCTTGTTTCCTCTCTTTCGATCCACTCACTATAAAGAGAAGAAGTCAGGTAGGGTACCTGGGCCTCTTCCTGCAGTTCCCTGTGTTACTCAAAAGTGAAATTCATCCCCATGCCAATATGTAATGAGGTGAATTCACTGCAAATGCCTTACCTTCTCAGCTTCTGATGCGGGGCCACTTAAATAGCTGATATGATACAATGACTATAACAGGGGTCTTTTTTTCCACAGTACCCCATGTAGCAGGATTATGAGTTTCTGTGCAATCACTTTTCAGTATCATTCTTTCCGATGGATTAACTGAGCAGTTACCATGAAGTTACAGAAAATACTGTGTAATAGTTTTGGTAGTTATGTTTTTGGCACCACTGTAGAATTCAGCTCCCGGTTTTCAAAATGCCAGTTAATTTGTAGTCAAGCTAAGAATATAAATACTGTATATATATATTTTCTAATTTCATGAACCAAGAACCATTTAGATTACCATGTATTGTGGCCTAAGCCTGTGTTGTGGATTGTCTGAATATACACTTTATCCATTATTAAAGGCACACTATTTATGTAACGTAGGATGTTTAGTGGCATGCATACTAATTTACAAAAAATGCATCAGATATTACCCAATAGACTAGAAGGGCTCCTTCATGGCTGTTATGGTCCATCAGGTAAATACATATTTTGGAATGTGCACTAATTTCAAAAAACATGAATTATTTACTCAAGAGATGCTGTTCCAGTGTGCTAGTCAAATGTGTATCTATGTATTTTTTTAAACAGCTGATATTTTTTTTTGCCTGAATAATGTATAGCACCTCTGAAGGAAAAAGTATCATTTATTGGAAAAGTATGAATATTTTGCAAAACTAGCATGTACCAGACTGCTAAACTGTATGGTGTTATTAATGTACATTTATATAGCACCATAATGCATGTAACAACCCTTGAAACCAGGTTCCTAATAAGACAATATATTACTGTAGTCTGATGTAATATTGGCTTTATTTTGCTAGTTCTTGAACAGATGGATTGTTGTTGCTCAGTCAGAAGCCATATGGGTTATAAGTCTAGTGCCAGGTCTCCATGTTAATTCCTTAATGTTGCAAAACCTTATGACATTTGTGTTGAGAGATTTTAAACAGAATCCATACATAAAAATTAATGTAAATGAAGTTATTTAGAAACATTAAGTACTTCAGCATCTTCACAGAATGGGTTGTATTAGGCATCTTTTACAATGGAAGCATTGGAAGCACTAAGGCTAAAAACCAATGACTTAAGTATAGTGCAATCAGTGGTGCCGCAACATGTTGTGGGACAGCTGATCTCTCTCCAAGAATGTCTATAGCTGTCACTAGGGCTGTGCAAAATTTCACTGGCTGTTTCATTTTGATGCTGTTTGACTCATTTTGAGCTCAAAACAGTGAAATTGAAATGAAATGAAAGGCTTCAAAACAGCCTTGAAATGAAATGAGGGCAGTCGAAAAATGTTTTCAAAAGTTTTGAAATGTTTCAAGTTTCTGAAGCTGAAGCTGGGCTTGCCTGCAGGAAACAGAAAGTAAGGAGAGGGAGGGGGAAAGAGGGGGAAGGACTGCTCTGATATTGACTGTGTAGCTGGCCAGTGACTGTGATCCTTCCCTGAGGTCCCTTCCAATCCCAGTGCTCTGGGGGAGGGATGGAAAAACAGCATAAAAAGCAGCATTGTTTGAACTGAGCTGCTTTCTGCCTTGGGGTCAGTTACTGAGCTGTGTCTTCCAGCAGCTCAGCAGCGTCAGACAACAAAGGCTACCATTCATTTCCTACTTGCTAGCCTGTTCCTAGCAAGTGGGATTCATCAATACCTTTTGCTTTCTATACCCTTTTATTTTATTATTATATTCATTGATTCCTTTCAATTTATTCCTCCCCCAAAATCCTCTTTTTGTTTTTGTTAGTCTATTTTGATTCTTTTCCCCCAGAAAATCTGTGCTTTCTCTCACAGTGTGCATTCCATTCACTGTGCAGGGAAGCACAGCATATATTGCATATTATAATATAGAATTTATTCAGGAACACGTACTACATACATTTATATATTTTATTTATTACATAAATGCATAAATACAGACATACATTACATAAAATATACACACATACATATTATCAATTATCTACATATATTACATAAATCAGATTACATTACAGAAGAACACACAGATTTTCCAGCACACCAAGGCAAAGACACTATGAAACACACCATGAAGTGTGGCTGGAAAGGCAGCTGGCAAGCCTTCAGGGAGGGTGGAAGAGGGGTAGAGGGAGAGCTGTAAGTTCCCTCCCCCACTCCCAAACTGAGATGCAGCCTCTTTCCTACAACTAGCAGGCATGAGGCTTCCAGTTCTACAGGCAGCAAGGAGAGGGGAGCAGTGCCACTGCACTGCCTGTGCCTGAGTCTGCATCCCCTCCAAGAGCACCAGCCATAACCCCCCACCCCCCACCACCATGACAACAAGCAGCAGCACCAGCATGACAGTCTCCTCCACCCCCATTTCACTTCCCATGCTGAGCCTTCCAGTGCCAGAGGAAGAGGAAGAGCTGGAGCTGGATCTGAGTGCCATAGCAAGGGAAATTCTGGGGAAGGAGGGGGAATCATCTGAGTTTGTGCTCCACACCCCTCAAGTTTCCCCTAGAGCCAGGTCTCCTTCCCCAGAAGGCACTTCAGAGGAGGTTGAGGTAGAGGTTGCAGAGGCAAGTGGCTCAGCTGAGTCTGCTCCTCCTGTTGCTGTGCCTCTGCCTGCTGAGGAGGGGGAAAAGGCAGCATCCACACATGCACCTGCACCCCAGAAGTGAGTGGGTAGTGTGGTCTGGGATCATTTTGAGCTGGCAGATGATCCCACATATGCTATCTGCCTGCACTGCTGAGCCAAAACCAGCTGGGGCAAGGGAACAAAACACATGAGCACCATGGGGATGCTGATGCATCTCTGCAGGCACCACCCCCTTGCCCTTGCTCCTCCTCAGCCTGGCACCAGTGGGAGCATGCCCAAAAAGAAGTCCCCCTCTCACTCCAAAGCCCCCTGTCCCCCCAAAGCAGAGGCAGGCCACCCTGGAACAGTGGGGGAAAGGCAGACAGAAAGCAGGGGCACATTGCAAAGGTGAGTGAGATCACCCAGAGCATTGGGGAGATGCTTGCTGTGGATGGCCAGCCCTTCTCCTTAGTTGAGTGGCCAGGGTTCAGGTGGCTCATGGTGCTCATGGCCCCATCATACCAAGTGCCCTGCATGCACCACCTTCAGCAGGATGGTGGTGCCCTCCCTGTATGAGGCATGCAGGGAGTACTTGAGGGAGGAGCTGCACAAGGCAGGTCCACAGGTGGCCTTACACTTCACCTTGGACATCTGGAGCAGCCAGGGTGGAGATCATGCATACCTCTCCCTCACAGGGCACTGGTGTGACCAGTCAGGCCATTGGTGGGCTCTCCTTCAAGCCAAGGTGATGGATGAGTCCCACATGGCAACAGAGATCATGGGGGCCATGAACTGCTTGGTGCAGGGGTGGCTCATTGGGCAGGGCGAGCTCACCCGTGGGTTCATGGTCACTGACAATGGGGCCAATATGGTCAAGGTGGTCCATGATGCCAACTTTGTTGGCATCTGCTGTGTGGCACACAAGTTCCACCTCATTGTCAGGGATGCCTTGGAGGGGGACAGGGCTGCCAGTGATGGCACCAGCACCACCAGCAAGCTCATTTCCAAATGCAGGAAGGTGGCAGGCTACTTCCACCGGAGCATCAAGGGGGGCAAGATGCTGTGGGACAAACAGGCAGAGCTGAACATCCCTGCAGCACAAAATCATGCAGGATGTGGAGACTCAGTGGAACTCCACATACCTGATGCTCAAGAGGCTGGTGGAGCAACAGAAGGCCATCCATGAGATGGCCTTGCTCGGGGAGATTGGGATCAGTGGCCCCCTTAACAGAGCTGAGTGGGATACCATCTCCCAGATCTTGGTGGTCCTCAAGCCCTTCCTTGAGGCCACTGAGACCCTCAGTGCTGGTGATGCCCTCCTTAGCCAGGTGATCCCTGTAGTGAGGGAACTTCAGAGCCAAATGGAGAGCTTCCAGGGGATCAATGTTCCTGGCTGGGGCAAGCCACTGTCACCAGACATGTGCAGGCACTGGTGAGGTGGCTGAAGGAGGGCATCAGGAAATGGCTTGATCCCTTGTGGTCCAGTACAGTCCATGTGCTGGCTGCCATGTGACCCAAGGGTGAAGGGCAGTGTATGCAGCAGCCAAAGCCTGAATCAGTGGATGGAGGTGCTGGTGAAGAGAGTCAGGGAGGCAGAATGGTGGCAGAGGTGGGGGGACATGGAAGAGGGGGATCCACTGTCCCATGCCAGCATGCCATCCACCAGCCAGTCTCCTCCTCCACCACAGGTGCTGCCAATGTGGGCCAAGGGCATGGCTTCCATGGTGGGGTCCAGAGGCACCAGACCCCACCATCAGGCAGGTAGTGCTCAGGCCTTGGTGGCTGCCTATCTCACTGAGGATGTGGAGCCACTGCTGTGTGACCCCTTGGCCTACTGGGCAAGCTGCAGCCAGATGTGGCCAGATCTGGCCACAGTTGCCCAGGAACACCTGTCCTGTCCACTGACCAGTGTTCCAAGTGAGAGGGTGTTCAGCATTGCTGGGGATGTAGTGACACCCCACTGCACCTCCTTGGATCCTGGTTTGGTGGAGCAGCTGGTGTTCCTCAAGGTGAACCTCCGCTGCTGGGGTTCCCCAAGCTCCAGGTGCAGATGGAGTGAATGCCACCCTCCTCACTCCATCCACACCTATTTCCTTTTTTCATTTTTAAAAACCATTTAATGCCCCACTCTCAGAGCTGGAGGGGGCACTCACTGCATCACCAGCCAGCAGGGGAAGAACATGTCCCTGCTGAGCTCCCATGCCAGGATGAACTTGGAGGTATGGGCTGGGGCTATGGGGAAGGAGGAGGCCCCAGGTCCTGGGCATGACCACTAAAACTGCACTCTGCCAGGGTTGGGAGGCCTGGTGGGACTGCTGGCAGTGCAGCAGCCCCAGGAAATGCCAGGACCAAGGATCTCCCTGGTGAAAGGTGGGTAGGAGGCACCATAACCTCCAGCACCACATGCATGCACACAGTCCTGGCTGGGGAAAGCCCAGACCTGTCATGTCTTTGACAGGCCTGAGGCTTGCTGGTTGCAGTGGAGTTGTGAGGCTCCAGGTGAGCTCAGCTTAGCTGCCTGGGATGCCAGCTTTTGGGTTGAAAAACCCTTTGTCAGGCTGAGGAAGCACCTGCAGTTGGTGTGTGTGCTGTTCCTGGATGGAAGGAATAGTAAAGAAGCCAGAGGCTGGCATGCAATGCAGGCAAGAAAGCCAGTCAGTGAAAATGGAAATGGAGGTGTCAGGGGGTGAGGGACAGGCTGGGGTGGGGGGAAGGGGGATGTAGCAGCACAGGTAAAAGTGGAGAGGTACCTGGGGAGTCAGATGTCTGGCAGGTTGTAGTGTGTCAGAATTCCACTGTCTATATTGAGTCCATGAGTTTCTGTACCTAGGAGGTTGATGAAGTGCAGTTCATAGGCTTGTCTGTGAAAAGTGGTTTGTAAATTCCCTTTGAGGATCAGGCCTGAGAGATTGGAGACAGGTGGTGTTCTGTTGTTGTCTTTGATAGATTTTCAGTGTGCGCTCATTCTGGTGTGCAGTTGTTGCTTGGTGTCTCCTATGTATTTTCCATCAGGCACTTGGTGCCCTGATGGAGATATGTATTGTATTGTGAAGATATCTCCATACTGGAGATATTGTTGGCAGGTTTTGCATGTCTTGTCATGGCATGGCCTGGATCCATTTGGTGTGTTTTGGGCTGTAGGAAGTTGGCTTCTGGTGATGAGGTTAGCGAGGTTCAGTGCTTGTTTGAATTTACAAACCACTTTTCACAGACAAGCCTATGAACTGCACTTCATCAACCTCCTAGGTACAGAAACTCATGGACTCAATATAGACATTGGAATTCTGACACACTACAACCTGCCGGACATCTGACTCCCCAGGTACCTCTCCACTTTTACCTGTGCTGCTACATCCCCCTTCCCCCTCCCACCCCAGCCTGTCCCTCACCCCCTGACACCTCCATTTCCATTTTCACTGACTGGCTTTCTTGCCTGCATTGCATGCCAGCCTCTGGCTTCTTTACTATTCCTTCCATCCAGGAACAGCACACACACCAACTGCAGGTGCTTCCTCAGCCTGATGAAGGGTTTTTCAACCTGAAAGCTTGCTAAGATATATTTCTTCTAACTATTCAGTTGGTCTACTAAAAGATACCAGATTGACCCAAAGAACCTTGTCTGCCAGTGCCATGTCCTTAGACCAACACCCCTAGCACCTCCCAGTCAGCTGACTGGAAGGAGGCAGGGCCCTGGGCACATCTAAGCCCCAGGGCTGGGGCTGGCAGGGAGAGTTCTCTGGCAGCTGCTGAGAAGAAGCTCCTGCAGGAAAGGAAAGAAAGGCTCTGTGACAGTTTGGCTGCCTGAGATGCTGCTAGTGCTACTGTGCTGCTTACTTACCTGTTGTTATTTAAAGTGGTGGATGGAATGAGGCTGTAGGGGAGGAGGAGACCTCATTGGGGCACACTACTGTGTCATGTAGAGGCCCCGGTGCCAGTGAGGGTGCATGCCTTAACACATACACATGTCCCGAGTTCTGCTTGTCAGCAGCTTGAGGTGCAGTTCCAGAAACCCCTGCACCTATCTCCTTGAAACTTGTCAGGCTTCATGGCCTCAGCAGGGGCTCATCCCTGCTGTTTTCACCCCCCTGTGCCTTCACACTTACAAGTGACATGAGTTTTGCTTTCAAGACTTGAGGTGCAGTTTCCCAGAAACCCCTGCACCTATCTCCTTGAAACTTGGCAGGCTTTCATGGCCTCAGAAGGGGCTACCATCCCTGCTGTTTGTCATTTGAATCAGGCAAGAAATGACAAAGTTATAGGCAGTTTCATGATTCCCCATTATAGCCTATGGGCGAAAATGTCAAAACGTTGAAACAGTGAAACAGTTTTGACAAAATGAAATGGAACAGTGCTTCAAAATGAAATGAAACATCAAAATGAAACACTGTCCCTTTGAAATGGTGAAATGGAAGTCAAAACAAAACGGTGCTGTTTCACAGCCCTAAATTGAATAGTATCTGCTATGCCTCTAATTTTCTAACAAAACATAAATCCTATCTTGACTTGCTCATTAAGTTTCATTCTGCAGCAAAAAATTTATGGACACATTACAACATCTAGGGAAAAAAAGGATCCATGATAGATATGCTGATACAGCTTTCTTCAGAGCAGTGCCAACGGGATGGTTATATTAAATTATATAGCATTAAGCTGAATATGTCATTAAATTGGTTTGAAAAGTCTTGCATTGCAGAGTTATAAAGATAACTAAACCCTATCTATGGATGATGAAACTATGAATTTCTTTCATGTGCCAGCCACATACTACAATAAATATAATAGTAAGCTCATAAAATCAAATTGCTGCAAGTACATGCTAGAGCTCAGCAGATGGAAATATATTTATCACTCAGACTCAAAAGAACTAAATTTGAGGTATTTTGAGTAAAAATGATGGTAATATTATGGTAAATGTTCTAACTGTCATTACAAACTGGTAATTTATGTTTTGCATGCTAACTGAACTGCCTTTCTAGTATGTATTAGTTCAAACGACAATGCATTTTTTCATATGGGAGGAAGCAACAAAATAATAGAGTGAAATTAACCAATCAAAATCATGGTAAATAAAAGTCTCTCTCTCTTTCTCTCTTTTTAAGACTCAAGAGGCAGCTGGCACTCTTGGGCTTTGTTATATTGAGGAAAGAGAACAGCAAACTGCATGCAGTATAGATTCAGTCTCATTGAAACTAATGGCATGAATGATCTCACACTATTGTAGTAAGACGGAGATTTACTGTGCTTAGTAGAGAACCCATATTATGGAGAAAAGCATCGATCTACTTCCACATTTTATTCACATGAACGACAAACAAGTTATTCAGTACTATGCAGTCACATTCAATTCCTTAGTGTCTAAGTCACAATGGCCTCCAAGTCCTTCATACTTTACAGCTGTGTGGAGCACCTAGCCAATAACTACTTGTCTCCACTTTACAGCGAACTGAAAAGGTTTATTAACCCCTCTTACTTGATCAGTTTACAGTTTAGACTTGTACTTACTGGAACATTTTAACCATGAACTTTGATTCCTACAATAACTTATTCACAGCCTGTATTATAATCTATTTACTAAAGCAGTGAATACGTTGCAGTGGTACTTTTGATCACGTGATATAATTTCCAGAAACTAAAAATTCTGCTTCTGAAACCCTTGAACTCAAATAGTGAAATCTGTGCTGCATGCAGAGCACAGGTAAAACAGTGGAGTTGGTGCACAGATAACTAAGCCTGACAGATAAATATTCAAAAGCATTATATGACCTTGTTCCTTGATTTACAGTGAATTACCATTAAAGTGATTTGGCAAGGCAAAAGTGGGAAAATGAATGACTTTGATATCGCAAAAAATGCAGAACTTAAAAATTTTGTTCCATTAAACAATTCCTGCTAATTTTTCTAAAGTGTTTACTATTTTTTCTTTGTCCTAAAAGTACCTAATAGTTTGTATAAAGTGTCTGAAAGCGTATGCAATTAGCTAAACAGTAAAATACTATATGTTCTGATTCTGTGAAGCATTTCAGTTGCTCTGCACCACAGAATCAGACCAAAGCATTTTCAACTATTGGATAATTCCCTCTATGTAGGGGTGGAGACACTATAGTAGATCCTATTACCTGCCCATGCAAGGGTAGTGGTTTCAGAACAGGGATCTGACTGTGTGTTCCTGTGTACTATTGATTCTTGGCTGGGGCCATAGGAAACTGGTCATCAGAACAGAGATATAAATTCAAAACCATCTTTACACTTCTTTCATCAGTAGTACTTCTGTCTGTCTATATGCATCTCTGTATAGCTCCATAGAGCTTAAAATACTGCATAGCTGGCTTGTTTCAACAAACCATGTCATGCATTTCTTAATTATACTTTTAAACCTTTCCTTTAATATCTACATATATTTATACAAGAAAAAGAGTGATAAAAACAATTTACTTCTAAAACGGAAAAACCCCAACAGTTATGCCAAGCATACTGTGTTTGTTATACAGATTTTTGACTTATCTAATTACCTTTCACTGCAGGACCTTAAATCCTTCATTCTAATTGACTTACCCTCACAATTTGCTAATGAATAAGATTATTACAGCTTTCAGGTATAAGAATGTTAAGTTATTTGTCCATGGTCAGAAGATCATGGCATTCAGAAAGAAAGTCTACGAGCCCTAACTTCCAAACTCTTAATTTGTCAGAGCCACCCCAAGATGAACATGAGCCACCAATGCAACAACCCAGCTGGCAAAGCAAACAAAACTCTTTCCTGCATCTTCCAGTGCATCTCAAATAAGACCCGGGAAGTCGTCCTCCCACTTGACTTGGCTTTGGTGAGACCACAGTTTGAGTACTGTGTCCGGTTCTGGGCTCTGCAATTCAGAAAGGATGTGGAGAAGCTCGAGGAAGTCCCAAGAAGAGCCACACAAATGATTAGAGGACAAGAGGGCAGGCCTTATGAGGAGAGACTGTGCGACATGGGACTCTTCAGCTTGGAAAAACATAGGCTCAGGAGTGACTTGGTGGCAGCCTATAAGTATGTAAAAGGTGTGTAGCAGGAACTGGGAGAACTACTGTTCACCAGAGCACCCCATGGGAATACTAGGTCTAATGGTAACAAACTTTTGGAAGACCATTTTAAGCTGGACGTAAGGAAAAACTTCTTTACTGTCTGAGTTCCCAGGGCCTGGAATAAATTCTCCCCAGAGGCAGTGCAGGTGCTTACTGTGGATTCCTTTAAGAAACACTTGGATGCCTATCTTGCTGGGATCATCTGACCCGTGCTGACTGCCTGCCCTTTGGGCAGGGGGCTGGACCCGAAGATCTTGCGAGGTTCCTTCCAGCCCTAATGTCTATGAAATCTATGAAATGACTGGACACAAATCTTGAGCATACAACTGGGAGCCATACAAGAGAGTATGTACTTGTTTACACTACATTTGCAATCTACCAAACTTTTCAGTTTGGTTCTGACTTCTTTGCTGATTTGTTTCTCGCATCTTATTCCTCACAATGGCACTGAATAAAAATAGTTTAATATATAAAAAAGTTTTAAGAAAGGAGCCGTTTAGATGATTTGGCTTCTCGAACAGAATCCTTCTTTGCTTGGAATAGAGTGTAAACTTCTATATAGAATTGCTTAATAAGTAAGACAGCATTATTTCTCAGCTTTAAAGAAACAGAAAAGGTATTAGTTGGGTGGTTTGAATTACTGGCAGCACAATTTCATAATTTGGAAATCCATGTGGACACAATAGAGCAGCAACTGGAGACAGGGATAAAGAGTTTCCAGGCCCAGGAAATGAAGGTTGATTGCACAACGACCTTATCAAGTAGTATAATAAAAGAAAATAAACAGCTTCAATACCAAGAATTTCTGGGAAATCAACTCTAGGCACACACAGTGTCTCATACTTGCCCTTCCTGAGGGAGAGAAGGGCTCTGACCCTTTCCTTTTGCAAGCAGTGGAAGTTCAAAGTTTTAGAGCTGGATGAATGTAAGGGCCTAATTTTCAAATGGAAGTGTCTTAATTCTTGTACCTTGTAACTTAAGATACGAGCTGGCAGATGGGTTTCTGTCAGAAGAGAAAACTTGCACAAAATATGGACTCTGTTTTAAGGCAGTCTCCAAAACTGTAGATTCAAGGTTGTACCTGTTATTTACCACAGGTACTATTATTTGACTGTGTTTCTACAACCACTCAGAAGTATAATTACCTGACTTCACACACAAAACATACTGACTTTCTTCCTTCTTCCTGTGTGTTTCACTCCTTCAGGAAAACAGAAGCAAAATTAATACAGTGAAGTATTGCCAAGGTTGTGCTTATGCCACAGAGATGTTATGTATCACACATGCAGGGCAATTTTTCCCCCTTCAAATCCACACTATGGGTTTCAGGGGTTTGCTTGCTCCTCATGACCAGGGATCCTGGTTTTCTTTGATAAAAACAAATCCCCAATTTTCGGATTTAAAAAAGTAACCCCAAATCCACATTTTTCTGTGATTATGATGAAACATCACCATATATATTAGCGGTGTTTCATTTTAATCACGGAAAAATGTGGATTTTTGGTTACTTTTTTAAATCTGAAAATAGGGGATTTGTTTTTTATCAGAGGAAACCAGGATCCCTGCTCGTGACACAATTATATTTCTCTCCTCTCTTGGTTGTTATATGCTGGTATATGCTAATCCAAAAGTTGCTGTAACAAGACAGTTCAAGTAGTCGCTATTTTAAAGGTCATATTCTACACCTAGTGAAATCAGTGCAATGTTTTGACTGCAACATAACCAGAATTTGGCTGTCATTATATGTTATTACCAGGGACCTACCTAAGTTGTGGTGAGACAACGGGTCTTGCATGGCCTGGTCATGGTGTGCAGAACTGGACATTTTGTAGACATTTTGTGGGGGTTTCGCCCCTTGCTGCTGATGGAGAGGGTGTCTTCACTTGGTCTGCCTCACTACCGCTTTTTCTTTGGTTGATGCTGGATTTCCCAGAGATCATGGTGATTGTAGACTATGCTGTTTTTCATGGTTTCCATGAAATCCATGAAACAGAGGTTTAGTCGGGTCTCTAGCTATTATGTTTTCCCGGTGTTCAATTATTCTGTGTTTGTTTCCAACCTCCGCACCATGGTGCCATAGTATTACCTCTTCAGATGAAATTAAAAGTACCTTGTTTTATTACTCATTTAATGTGCCTAACTTGGTAATGCTAAATTCATTAACATTTGTAAAACACTTTGAGATCCTTAATTAAAACCAGAATATTTAGCATGCATGATACATATGAAGCTTTTATGTCAAGGTGAGTTCTTTTACTATTAAGAATGCAGCATGATTAAAGGTGATAACTGAAAGATATATAATGTTTTTCAGATTGAAAGATTCCAAGGATGAATCAATCCTCTTGGTGTCTCCTCTTCAAGGGAGTTGGAATGATGGGCACTCAATTTCCTTGATTTTGAAGGTATATAGGCCATTTAAGATGCAGATTTGTGCTTAATAATATTGTCAGTGGTGTATAGGTGCCTAGGTCCCTTTGACTTTATGCAAAATCTCACTAGGTGTCTATATCTTTATTCAGATCTCTATTACTTATTAAGACAATTGGACCCTTAGATATTTATTTAGTGAACTCAGGGTACGTCTACATGTTGCCCTATGGCAACACTGTTACAGTGCCATGCTTTAATACTTCCTATATATGCAGTGCACAGTTATTTTTAGCAGCTACTTTGCTGTACCAGTGCACTGTAACAGGGGAGTTCTCCACTACGGCAAACTAGCTGTTGGTCATGTGTAGACCCCTGTGGATGCTATGTTGCCATATTGCTTCACTGTGGTGATGTAGTGTAACGTGCACACTTGCCCTCAGTTCTCTAAAATAAGGTTTTAAGTGCATAGTTCTAGACTGAAAATCTGAAAACGTTTCAAACCATTTCATTTTGAACAATCATCAATCTTGTAGCAAATATACCAAAGACAACCAATGGTGATGAAAATGTTGCCCATGGTCATTAAAGAAGCACACACAGGGTGCATCCATACAAGTGCACACAGATGTTTCTCTGGGGACAAATAGTCTACTTGTAGTCTACTTGTCCCCAGGGAATACCTGCAGCAAGTTTCCCTGCGTGGGGTAGGGGCGGCTGGGACCAGCATTTGGGCTGGCCCCAGCAGCCTACTGGGAGTCCTGGCAAATTTCTGGGGCTCCAGTGGCAGCAATCTGGGCATGTGGAGCCTGGCAGGTAGCTGGAGTGTGGCTCTGTCTGGCCAGGCTCTGGTTTTGGGCAACTCATACTGCTACAACATATGCTGCCCAACTTTTTTTGGCACAGGTGTTTTGGCATTGTGTTATCTTCTCTCTATTAGCAGTACAGCAAATGCCTCCATGTACAGCGCATGCAGTTTGTGGCATTGCAGACCTCCCATGTGTGCTCGTCTGGACATGCCCACAGTGTTTTTCTTATACAAGTTGTATTGCTCATTCCTCAACATGCCTTTGAAATGAATTTATCTTTGAAAAAAATTGTTTGAAAAATGTTTGATGTCAAAATACCTCAGTGTGTCCTTCCAACTAATTTATTGATCTCTTTGCATTATTTTTGCCTGTGTAACAAATTCAGAAATAATGCATCAATAATAAGACTTCAGCACTGGTGTGGCATTGTTTCCATAGTGGGTGACTCAGGTGACCAAAACATGGATTTTCATTTTCTGATAGTGGAATGATACGAATAATTGCAAATTCATTTTGTGGCAAATATTTAAGTATGCTAGATTCACTTTTTGATAACTATTTGCTCAAGAAAAAAAATAAGAATGTGTCTTGAGTATGCCTTTATCACATTTCTGTTTGAATTTGAGTTTCCTCAGCTTGCACCATCTCTGTTGACATGACTCCAGATTTTACTGTTACCCATATAACATCTGGACTGTGAATTTCAGATCCTCATTCTGCTATTCTAAACTATTTTCTTTCATACCTCTTTCAACTTTTATTCATCATCATTATATAATAAACTAGAAGATGACATTTCAAATATTTGTTATTTGAACACTAAAACCTAGCCCCTGTGAAGCTGACATTTTGTTTGGGATGTCACCACTGTTTGAAACGAATTACACAATACTCTTTCTCTTATTTCTCCATCACTATGATTCAGGATTTCTGATCTCCATACCTTATACCATTGTATTGCCTCTAAGTTAAATTGAAAACTCCTTGTTTTAAGTCTTGGTTTATAAAACTTCATGCACGAATATGAGGTGGAGTAAGTCTTAATTGGCTGATAATCTTTGTTCTGCCCTTTCTGCAGTAGTGAATTTCATCCTTAATGTACTGCATCTTTTAAAACTTTACCTATATTCCTGTTCACAGTTCTTCTTGCCTTTGATTCCCAAAATTAGTTCAGTCCTATACTGATGCCAAATGCATGATGAAACACAAATATAGATTCAAGAAACTTACATGTGAATACAAACTCTCACCCACTCTGCAGACACAGCCAAGTTCCTGTTAGACAAATGTGTGTATATAGGTGCTCCAAATTTTATAATGCAAATATATATAGAAAAGCAGGGCATTTGTATGCTAAATATAGAATATTTGTAGTTTTCAGTGGGCACATCTACATGTACCTCTATGGCGCCTTTGTGGCTGGACCATCATTTAGTACTTCCTATTGGGGCAGTAAAACCTTATACTGAGCCACACTAGTGGTGCACGGTTATTTTTAGCTATTATGTCACCATGGCAATGTGCTCGCTGCTACAGCGGTGTAGCTGTGGTGTCACGGTTTGTGCCCATCAAAGCTATGTTGCCATAGCGTGTTGCTATGGTGATGTACTGCCACATGTAGATGCGCCGTTTGTTCTTAAAGTGATTTGCACTTAGAATTTGATATCAGAAGTGAGCTGTAGCTAATTACAATAGCCATAAGAAAACAATATGGATTTTCCAGCTTAACTCAGATATGGCTTGTCAATACTGTGAATAAAGTTTGATAGTTTTAGTCTGGAGGGTTCCTGGATGTGAATAGCTTATTTTATTAATTTCTGGAAATATAGCAACCAATGTGAGAAACTCATTACAAGGGAAGAAAAATTATCATGTATTTGTCACATGTTAAGGGAAAAGTTACTGTAAAATAATTCTAATCCCACCTGTTCACAAATGTCTGATGTTGCCATGAAACTTGACCTTTACTTTCAAGAGTTCCTAAAAAAGCTTTTATGCATGACCTTTTTTCTGCATGCAGAATGGGAATGGAAGTGTTTTCAGTGGCCCTCCCTAGTACTCCTTAATGTTGTACAGAAATGCCTGCAGGCATGTACAAATTGTAGAAATGCGCAGGACATACACATATTGAGTCCAGGCAATGGATAGGGAACTCTTTACTTCTTACATCCACTCTAGTCAATGTCTTCTGGGCAGCATCTGACAAAGAGTATATGAGGTAGGTACCCTGAAGCTATTATCCCTCTTATTGCTTTGAGTGCCTTAATGGTTTGTTCAGTGGTACAGGAAAGGAGAGGATAGATAAGAGGAGATACTGTTGATATTATACAGTATTGTAGTATGTGTGACTGGTTTTCTCAAGCTACCACTTAGCTCTGACACTATGATGCTTTGCAGGAACTGTTCTTTGGATGGACAGTAACCAAGTGATGCTAGCCAGGAAAACAACACACTCCTGTTCTACTTTGGTTTGGTTCATGAATTGGAATAATCTATATGTACCACAGAAAGCAAATGGATCTCTCTAGCTTGATGCTAGCCCTCATATTTTTTTCTTTTTTTTCTTTCATTGTATATGATATCATTTCAGATTGACTTTATTAAAAAGAATGGACTGGTAGCATCTATGTTAGTAGAAGGTTGGAAAGATACATTTTTGTTGGAAGGATATAAAATGTATGTGATGTGCTAAAAGAGTAAAAAAATGCTTCTGGCAAAACTGTTGATGTTTCTTATCTTGGTTGTCAGAAGTGGCTTGTGAAATGTAGGGAGGTGAAATCTATGTCCAATGTCCAGGCAATACACATATTTCTTAGAACTATTCTAACCATGTATTCTGAGGCCCCTGGCAGATGTCACATTTAAAACATGATTAAACTGTTAATTGTGCTGTAAATAGTCACACTGCCACATGTTCAAGGAATTAATGGTGTGACAAAATGGGAACCAGCCACAAAAATATTCCACAAAAGACTTGTAATATTTTTATGGCTGGTTTCCATTGCACCTTAAATTGAACATGTGGCAAGGCAGTGACAAATTGAGCCGGTGTGATCATTGGACTGGGAACACCAGTCAGCTCATTGTTGGTTCCAGGCTTGGGATTGTACAAGAGTCTGCAACTGGCTTGTTTGTCGCTATCCTGACACATGTTCAGTTTAAGTTTCCAGACTCTGGCATGCAGGCAGCATGTGATGTCCCAGACCAAACCTTCGTGCCGCCTTCAATGAGCATGCAGTGAGCACAGCCCATGCAGTGCACATCCCATGCAGTGCACAGGGCCAAGGCCAGCTCATGACACTGATCCAGCAGCCTGTGGACTGGATCATATGGCTTCACAGGCTGTATGTTTGACACCACTGCTTAAAATAATACCTTTAAGTAATCTCTCCTTCATCTTCCTCACAGCTTTTTTCACCTCACTAGTTTTTTTCTTCACACCTCCTCCATGCATCCTGTCTATATGTGCACATTTTCCCGTGCTTCTGGAAACACACTTTTACCCCCTCCCTAATATATATATTCCTATGCAAGGTGTCCAGTTTTGGGTCTCCCACTGTAGACAGTCCAGAGGAGGGCAACGGGAATGGTTCGTGGGCTAGGGTACATGACTTATGAGAATAGGCTGAGGGAACTGGATTTATATATTCTGCAGAGAAGACTGAGAGGGGATTTGATAGCAGCCTTCAACTACCTGAAGAGGGGTTTCAGAGAAGTTGGGGCTAGACTTTTTCTCAGTGGGGGCAGATGACAGGACAAGGGGCAATGGTCTCAAGTTGCAGCAAGGGAAGTTTACCTTGGATATTAGGAAAAATATTCTCATTAGGATGGTGGTGAAGCACTGGAACAGGTTATGTAGAGAGGTGGTAGAATCTCCATCCTTGGAGGTTTTTAAGAGCTGGCTCTACAAAGCCCTGATTGGCATGATATAATTAGATTGGTCCTGCTTTGTGGAGGAGCAGATGGCCTAGATCACCTCCTGAGGTCCCTTCCAACCTTCATTTCCTATGATTCTATTATTCTACTCATGAAATGGAAACCTTAGATGTATTGATGTGTTTGTAATCCTTGTATTTTCTTATGTATTATGTTAGTTCCCACAGTGGGCTAGGGGCTTTCTAAATGGAGAAGATATGTTCCCTGATCCAAGCAATGTGTTGTCAAGAATCAAAGCATCCATGTATTTAAGTGTACTAAAGCAAAATCTCCATATGGATGTACTAATGAATATGTGTAAGTAGATCATGAAAATTATACCAAGTTACTCCAGTTGCAGTTAGTGAGGTTCTTATATGGTAAACACCATGATTCAGATTGTCTCTAAGAGGAACTTGCATGTGGGGAGACTAGAATATTTGTGAATGAATTCAGAAAGTCCCTTCCATGTGTAAGTGATGGCATGAAAATAGTTACCAAAACATTAATGGATGCAGCTAACAAAAAGATAGTAAAAGATGGAATCACTGCTGAAGACCTAGCTATTTTACCTCACCTTTAACTCAAAAATGAAAGATGATTAAATAATTTCTACTTAGGTGCTTCTTGCTGTTTAAGCTATTGGAGTTACTGTAGGTGATGATGCTGGATCAATAAAACAGAAACAAAACAAAGAAAAATCCATTTTTCAGTGCCTAGATCTTCCTTCAGGACAAAGAAAGTATGGTTTGTAGTAAAGGTATATAGCCATTTTCCTGGCTAAATGAAATCGTGAATGATGAATGGGAGCACCTATTGAGCTTAAGGTACACCCTCCAAGCTGTGTGATATGATCTGCACACAACAGTTGGTGATGTAAGGGAGAGCTAGGACTAAATTTTCAACTGTGGCTTATCCTGACCTTCCTTTTGTACTTTTTATAGCCACAAATTAACTGCAAGGGTAAGTTTTCACACATCTAGTTGTTAGCAAACTAAGTCCTGAAATGTGTGCCTGTTGTTTATTTAATGGTCCAAAAAGATAGGGATGCAAATTGTACTCACAAAAGGGGAGGCCAGGCTTTTGAAAGTTTAAGCTATAAAATCCACTCTGCAATTGTTATGCAATCAAAATTTGCAATTATTTGAATTGTTAATCTAGATGTAAAGACTCCATAAACCATGACTAATTCTTTCAGCTACCTATCCCACCAATATCTTTTAACAACGGTAAAAAATCGTATCTTGCAAATACATTACTTAAAACTTAGCAATGGGACATGTAGTGTATTAAATACAAAATTCGACCCTCAATTTATTATGCATGTTTGAGAACAGATTTTTGAATGACAAAACAATATAATTTAGTTCACAAAGACCTATTTGAAAAAAAAGGTCTGGTTTGTACGGAATCCAGAATGTGGGCTGCAACATATTTCAGAATTTACCCTCTGGCCTGTGTATGCTAGGTATAAGACCCATGCCTGTCACTGGTTGTCACATATGAACAAAAAGAAGCAAAAGACAGTGGCAAGACTTCTCTCTATGCTGCAGCATAGCCAGTTGGAACCTTTAGAACAAGGCTGGAAATAGAAAGAGAGAATAAGAGCAAACTCCTCCTTGTTTCCCTCCCAATGCCATTTAAACTTCATTTCGAAGTCAAGATCTCTTAGAATAAATTTTGGCAAAGCTTTCTGTATTTTAGAAGGCTCCATTTATAGTTTTTTTGAATTTGCTTTGCTAGTCTAGAGTGCAAAGTCAGTATTGCACATATTGTACTCCAGACATGCATTAGGACCCAAACCCTGAAGTCCTTGCTTAGAACAGAAGCCTATGAGCTTTGAAGAAATGTTGATTTCGAAAAGGGATATTAACGGGTGCTGAATTAACAGTTACAGAAATAAGTAAGAGGTAGTGGGTGAGCTTTTGCTCATGAAAGTGTAAGCATCTCTACCCTGCCATCTGAAAGAGTTAAAGGTACGCAATGACTGACTCACAAGGAACTCTTAACCTACAATGAAATAAATTCATCACAAGGCAATTTGAACCAATGGTTCTTTATAGGCATCCAGTGAGTAGTGCACTGGTACTAAAATGTCCATTTCAGACATAGGTTGGCAGCTGTGCCTACATCTTGAGGAATCCAGTTTTTTATGTACCTTTTTGCCTCATTTCTAATTGAAGTGAAAAGAGCAGTTCTATCATTCCTTTTTAAGACTTCCTGTAAAATGACTGGCCACCTTTTACCTTTATGAAAACAGTGTTTTGGGGAACTCTAAGAGTGTGATGTAGCAAAGTTCCTTTTTTATGGGCTGTACCACTGAACCAGCTTCAAAACAAAAGGTTGAAACATTTCTTTGAATAACAATACTGTGTATTTTGCCGTTGTCCAGTACTTCATAACACACAGCTCTTTCTCTTTTTCTACCTGCATTATAGTTTTGTCAGATAGTGGGTCTATCAATAAGAGTGCATCAGCTTTATTTAAGATCTCTTTTTATTTGTTGGGGTGTGGGGAAGTTGAGCGTGGCTGAGAAAATGTGCCTGCAGTTGAACCCTGGCTTAAAACGAAGTATGGAGGAGACTGTTTACAGAAGAATTTCCTGTGACCCAAAGTCTCACTGTGGAATGACGGTGGAGTTTCAGACTCTTGCGAGGAAAGAGATAGCCTTTTAGCTGGTATATGAGCCAGTGTCGGAAGGGCCGTGATCTTGGGTGAGGCCTGCAGAAATTACCATGATGTAAAAATGTCTACTACTTCTAGTGCTGCTACAATGCTATTTATAGTTAAAATATAGGTGTAGAAATGAGGAATTTTGGGTTGTACTCCAACTTTTGATGTAACTTATTGTTCAGCACTGAGGATATAGCCATACTACTGTAATGCACAGGTATAATTGAGTGATGAAATTTCATCACTCTCCCTTCCTCCATTTTCAACATGTGCCTCTCACACACTACCACCAAACTGTGTATAGGGAGATTTGTTTCTACTCCTCACAATTTTGTGAGAGAGATTATTTCTTGGAATATCTTATCTTCTTTAAAACTGTTATCTTAGATGCACACACTTCATTCAAGTTGAGTGAAAAGGGGTTTTTACAATCGTTCTCCCTGCTAAGTCTCAGTTATTGATATTTTTTTCTGTATGCATATTTTACCTGCTGATTGTTTAATGCTGTATCAGTTCTGAGAAAATCAAGAGAACTATTCAGTGTGATTCATTCTGTCAGCATTGCATGTGCATCCACATAAAAGACTACACAAGTCTGCTTCACATACGTTAGTGCTACTTTCATGTACATAATATATCCTTTAGGTGGTGCCATTGTGTCTTCTGAGATAAGGCTGTAGAATCATACAAGAAGGTGCAAGGATACAGTAACAAAAAGGATGCAATACACAATATTTCCTTGTACCCCAAATGACTCGGAAACATCTGAGTGTGGAGAGGCACCTCACTGTACAGGATGTAATGAACTTGTACAGCAGCCTTCCTCTAGCAATGTTTCTAGAGGTAAATATAGAACAGCCAGTGTTAAACAAATCAAGAAAGCCAAAGCAAAGCAAAGAATAGTAGATCAAATCTCATCTGCAACCATCCAGGGATAACCATATGAAACCTTTTTAAAGGTCAGATTTTGAGTTCAGAAAAGTTCATATGAGTGAGCAGGAAAAGAAAATAATGTTGTTGTTATTATTGACAGGACTGAAAGTGTGAATCCAGATCCAGTTCTGAATTCATGTAAAAAGCAAAAGTTTGACTATATGCAAATATAAAGGTTTGAATCAGACCCAGCTCAGAAATTTGGCTGGAGAATTTTTCTAGGCTATCTTCAAAGCAAACATAAAATAAACAACTTCCAATGCTCGACAGACTTAGGACAGTCTCATTTCTAGGTAGGCAGTGTTGTCTACTGGTAAGGCAAAAAAGTTGAAGGCTCAGGACTCCTGGGTTCATTTCCTGGATTGGTTATTAGCTTACTATATGACCTTTGGCAAGTAATTTAACCCATTTGTGTCCTAGCTTATCCTTCATGAGTATTAGCAGACAATGTATTTTGAAGAAACTGGATTAAAGGTACCACATATATTCAAATTATTGATGGCATTTAAATGTTGTTAAGAGATTTTTTCCCCCTGTAAAAATCAAGGAGTCCAACATCTTACTTTTTGCCACAGTGCACAGGTATAAAAAACACATGGAACTGTGTCTCTGAAACATTTCAAACAGCTTCCATTGACCTACTTCCAGAGCTCGTTGAAAATATCGTTAACAAAACACGCTACCTCCCTCCAATACCTCACACTGACAAACAGCTTTGAAGGCCTAGACTGAATAATGAAGGAAACAAACAGGGCATCTGGGGTCCATTATTTACCCTATTTCATAAGGCGTTTCTACAGAGCCTGCTGCCTGCCTTTTCAGATCCATGACAGAAATAAATACAAAGCCTGGAAAGAGTGAGCAATTTGAAGTTGTCTGTCTGCCCTTCCCCCATCTCTCTTTTTTTTCTGTTTCACATAAGACATTAGTTCTAACTCAGCCAATGTTGTTCTCTCTCTGTCCAAGACACTTGTTCATTCCCATTCACAGCTTGCTTATTCCTAGGAGCTCCTTTCTTGTTAGGGATGATGTCTGGGACTCCTTGCTGCTGTTTCCAAAGCACGCTGCCAGGAAACCTCCGAGTCTGGAGTTTTCTCGGATTTTGTGTAGTCTAAGTGACAAGGAGTTAAATATTTTAGTTGAAAACAATGGGCACATCAAGACGAGCATGCATGTGCAGTTTGTGGCACCTCAAAGTTGTTTGAGGCATCAGAAATTGCATGTGGTGCATGTGCAATCATTCATTGCACTGCAAATTTGTAGCATGGTGCCAAAATTTGATACTGGGAACTCCTGGTATAACCCCCCCCCCCCCTCCCCCCCCAAAAAAAGAAAAAAGAAAAAAAGGCAGCAACAACAAAAAGGTGGTGCGGCGCATGATCCAGGAGCATGTGCTGGCAGACATGGAGGCTGGGTCCTCCAGGGAGATGCTGTGGCTGCTGGCCAAAGTGTCTCCCCTCCTCTTGTTGTCTCCTTGGCTCCTCCAGCATGGCAGTAGCTGGGAGGAGTGGGGAAATGTCTGTTTCCCCAAAGTGGGATCTTTTGTCGTACACCAAACCCCATGTTCAGGGGCATGCACAGCAGCAAAAAGCAGTGGCACAAATTTGTGGCACTGCTATTTTTGCCACAGCGAATGCACACCACAGTATGTGCTCACTCATCTGGACACACTCAATGGCTGCATTCGAGGATCAAACAGTGGCATTCAGTGCCACTAACAGTCATTCCTGTTTAGACCCTCTAATTTTCTACATGGTATATTAAAATTAATTAGCATGAAATTCAAGTACATCCTGAAAGGCTGGAGTTCCTGCAAAGCCAAGGCACCTACGAAATTTCTGCCAGGCATCTTAGTGCCATAAAACAACTGGCTCTGAGTGCCTACATTATTTTTGAAATAATCACTAAAATAATCACTATTTTTAAAATCCTTAATCACAGGCTTTTGAAAAATGTGCCTTAAATAAACAATTTAGACACAAAAATACCTTTCTTTTCAGCATATTCAGGAAATACAGAGCTATCAGCTTGGGCGATTGCATGGATCTCATTGCTAAATTATCTAGATTATTGCACCACTGATGGAACTCTATCCATGCTAAAGTTTTGCTGTACTAAAGCTTTTCTTCTGTCTGTGATTTTATTCACGTAGAGGTCATAGTATGTGTTAATTTATGTGAAATTGTTTAAGAAATCATTTTTGCAAATATACCTGAGCTTTAGAGTCCTTCTGCTACAAGGTGTGTGGATAATGTATCTATTTATATAGAATTAATTCACAGTGGGCTTAACAGTATAATTAGTGTAGCCCACAACAGCATTTCCACTGCCTCTAATATGGCATGATTAGATAAACTACATGGTAATCTCTCTGTTCCCTGATGAGGTTACTTCTTCTTTATAAAATACTTCCACTTTGGCCCAAACAAATTTAATTTGTTGAATAAATTAATTTCTGCAAATGGTCTGAAATTTACTTTCCACAACTGCTGACTTTCAACACAACTTAGATGGTGCTAAAGTTAATTAACAGTGTCCAGAAAAGGGTAAGAACAGGCTTCATGAAATAAGTGCCATAAGTACTTAAAGTCAGCTCTACCAAATATATGCCTATCAGACAAATCAGGGTCCAAGCTTGAAAAGAACCCAGAGATGAAGTACCCCAAATGCTGGAATTGCTGTGATCTAGTGGTTTGGTTCGACCCCTTACAGAAAACAAGGCCAGTTAAAATCTGGACTTGACTTTTTGTTTCACCATTCCTCCCCATTGTTCACAAGGCGCATAGATCAAGAATTTTGGTTTGGGATTAACTTTATGGGATCTTATGTATCCAAAGTCCTGTCCAAAAATAATGTCTGAGACTCATATAGACTCTTTTTTTTTAAGTGCACAAAGCAACTTCCTGATTATGTTTATAAAGCAAGTGGGTAACTTTATTTTACCAAAGAACATGAAAAGTCTTAAGGCCCTCTAGCACTTTTTTATGGGCAATTACTACCCTGTGATCATGTGCATATGTACTTAATGAAAGAGACAGAGAAACCTCCCAGAAACAACTTGAGTACTACTTTCTCCCCTGTTATAATTGTTTTTGTTTTATCCAAGGAAATATCCCACAGGAACCAATAACCCAGATTATCAGCTATTTCTGAATAATTCAGATACTTTGCCATCCCCATTTCTCCAGGTATTATAAGATAGGATGGCTTGCCATTAAAAGGAATTGCCTACCGTATTTGCTTGATTATAAGATGAGGTTTTTCCCCCATTTACCCTGGAGGAAGGCAGCAGCTGAGACTCTGGAGCTGTACCTGGAGCCACAGCTGCCACTTGCCCCCTGCCTTCCCCCACCACTGCCTCTGCACACCCTGCCACTCCTCCCCTGTAGCCTCCAGCCCTCCCTTGCATGTTCATAGATTTCATAGACATTAGGGGTGGAAGGGACCTCAGAAGATCATCGAGTCCAGCTCCCCACCCGAAGAGCAGGAAGTCAGCTGGGGTCATAGGATCCCAGCAAGATAAGCATCCAATTTGCTCTTGAAGGTGTTCAGTGTAGGTGCTTGAACCACCTCCGCTGGCAGGCTGTTCCAGACCTTGGGGACTCGGACAGTAAAGAAATTCTTCCTTATGTCCAGCCTGAAATGGTCTTGCAGTAGTTTATAACCATTTGACCTTGCCATCCCTTGGGGCGCTCTGGTGAACAAACGTTCCCCCAGATACTGGTGGTCACCCTGATAAACTTATAGGTGGCCATCAGATCACCCCTGAGCCTACGCTTTTCCAGGCTAAAGAACCCCGTGGCTCTCAGCCTTTTGTCGTAAGGTCTGTTTTTCTGACCTCTGATTATGTGTGTGGCTCTTCTCTGATCTCTCTCAAGCTTCTTCACATCCTTTTTGAATTGTGGAGCCCAAAACTAGATGCAGTACTGCAGCTGCAGCCTTACCACAAGGCCAAGTACAAGGGGAGAATGACGTCCTGGGATTTGCTTGAGAAGCATCTATGGATGCAAGCCAGCGTTTTGGTTGCTTTACTAGCCACAGCATCACATTGCAGGCTCATGTTCATCTTGTGGTCAATGATGACCCCCAAGTCTCTTTCTTCTGTAGCGCTAACCAGCGTAGCACTGCTAAGCCTATAAGGATGTTGCAGGTTTTTCCTCCCAAGGTGGAGAACCTTGCATTTTTCGGTGTTAAACACCATCAGGTTCTTGTCCGCCCATGTCAGCCTGGATCACCTGCCTGTCTTCTGGTGTGGATGCTTTGCCCCAAAGTTTGGTGTCATCATGAACTTGGCCAGTCGGCTTCTGACTCCAATGTCCACATCATTAATGCAGATGTTGAACAATATGGGTTCAAGGACAGAGCCTTGGGGGATCCCACTGGTCACAGGACACCATAATGATTGACTTCCATCAAGTACTACTCTCTGGGTCTGACCACGGAGCCAATTCCCTAGCCAGCGGATCGTGGTGGACCCAAGGCCACAACTGGCCAGTTTTGCCAAGAGGTGATCATAGGATACCAGATCGAAGGCTTTTTTGAAGTCAAGATATATGACATCAATCTCTTCTCCCTTGTCCAGGTTATAGGTCACCTGGTCGTAGAAGGAAATGAGATTGGTCAAGCAAGACCTACCTGCAACAAACCCGTGCTGGCTATCCCTTAGGATGTTGGTGTTGGCCAGTCCATTAATGTTGTTTCTCTTCCTCTCCCCCCCTCTGCTGCACTCCTCCTTACCTTTGTTATGTGCTGCAGCCTGGGGCATGAAAAATGACTCCAGCCTGGCCCCATAGCAGTGGTGTGGAGCCAGCACTGCTCTTCCAGTCCAATCCCATAGCAGCAGTGCTGTCTCGCTGCTGCTGCTGCTGATACAGGGATGAGCTGGAAGACCAGTTCCAGCTCTGCACCACTGCTACAGGGCACACAGGAGCCATGCTTTATGCCCTTGGCTGCAGCAAGGATGCAGCCTGTTAGTGTGGAGTAAAGGTTGAGGGGTTGAGTGGCAGGCGGTGGGGGAGAGACTTTGGGAGAGGGTAGAAATGGGTGGAATGGGGACAGGGACCTAAGGCTGCAGGTGGCAGAAGCGGTATGGAGAGGGAAGGAGGGGGAAATAGGGGAAGGGGGTACTGGAGAAATCTGAGGCTGGGGGTGGGGGGGGCAGGCACAATGGGAAGTGCCTGTCTCACTGTCTGCCCCCACACTGCCTGCCCCCTACCACCTGCGCCCTCAATACCCAACACTGCCTTTCCCATTACTGCTCCCCTCGACACCAATCTTTCTCTATCACCAGCAGTAGTGGGGGAGATTAATTTAAGATGATCCTCCAATAATTAGATTACATACTTGGAAAATTATAATCAATTTTAAATTTTCTGTATGTAGAGTCTGATTATTGCGGGGGGTCATCTTACATTCAGGGTCATCTTGTGTCTGAGGAAATACAGTACCATGACAATTGAATCATATTTATAAAAGGCATATTTAAAAATGTATTTGAGACTTCTAAGTGCCATCTCCAAGTGGGTTATCTAATGCTTCCATCTATGCCATTTCCCCCTCTTTACTAAAACCACTCTTTAGGACAGAAGAGCGGAGAGTTAGTATAGCAGCACCTTATCGCTCTTATATGTCTAGTACAAGGGTTCCCCAGGGGTACTGAAAATTGGTGGAGGGAGGTTTATGAGGAACCCCTCTTGGTCAGATGACATGGTTCTGTGAGCTGGAGCAGGTCCACAGACCATCCCCACACCACTCTTTGGTCTGAGGCCAAATGAGTTGGGCACCACTGGTTTAGCATCTAGGAAAAACAACACAATTCAAAACCTTCCTGGCTCAAAGACTGTTTACTTATGCATTCAGCTTTGGCAGTATCTGTTGGGGCTATTTGTATGAGTGACATGAATAAGGGGTCCAACTTCTCCCACTGATTTTGAAGGGACTAGAGGGCAGAGCATGAGGAATAAAAACTACAAAATTCTTTGAGCAGACCACTTCCCCTCTCTGCCTCATTTCCCCCACATCTAGCATGTCCATAATAATTTTTACACACCTATATTGCAAAGGTGTCATGAAATGCAGTGCATGTTTGAAAAGTGTGATAGAAATGCTAGGAATTTTTATTATGGATTATGAAAGCGATCACCTTTTAACTAAATCCTGTTCTATGACATAAAGTAGCAGGTGGTTATAATCCAGTGCTAATTGACTGCATGCACAGTACTGGTCTGACTTCCAAATAGCTGCTAGTGTGTACCACTTGCTCTTTACATGAAACTATGTGGAAGTGACTACAGCATAACTACCCTAGAACTGGCTTTGCAGGCACTACTGCATTATCTCCTGGTAACTTCAGTGGGTAAATACTGTAAATCCTGTCACTGGTGTAGGTTAACTAACTTCCCTAGGAAACCTTACCCTAACAGGTGTCTTGTCACCTTACTGTTGTCACTTTAGTTCAACTTGTCACCTATCTTGTCACCTTAGTGTTCTCATGTGCACATGTACTACATTCTTAGGGTTACCATATTATTGTGAAAGAAATCCAGGATGGAGCAAGAAAATCTGGGGCAAGACGTGCCACATACACATGTATGTGTAAAAGATACTGCCTGTAGCACAAGGGTTTTGTCTGACACACTCACGCACACACATCTCACCCCTGACCTTGAGTTCACTCGCGCGCACACCCCTGCTGACCCTGCAGCTCTCAGGAGCCCTGATGGTGGAGCAGGGTGGGGTGAGGCAACACAGAGGCCCATAGCCAGGATTCATCCCCTGGTTGCCAAGACTGGACCTGGCTGGGACTGACCCCTTTGCGGTGCATCCTTGGCTCCTGTGCTTCCTTGGCTGCTGTGCAGCCTCATGGCACCTCCCTCCCTACCGCCACCCAAGGCTGCCATGCACAGCCCGGGCCTGACCAGGGGCTGCAGCAGCAAATCATGAGGATGCCAGTTGGAGGTGGCCATCCTGGCTCACCTCGCACAGGTGTCCACACAGGTGCTCAGCCCAGCCTGCCCCCCACCTCTAGCTACTGCTCAGGAGGAGCCAGGCTATGCAGGAGGGGTGGCACCACCAATCCAGGACTTTTGCTTCAATTTTAGTCAACTGGTTGGGAGGCTGGGATGGCCTATGAAATCTGGGATTCTCCCAGCCAACCTGGGATGTGTGTGGTCACCCTATACACTCTACATCTGTTTTTCCTGCAACTCTTAGCTTCTGACTTGCTCTTTCATCATATGATTTCTCTCACACCAGTTCCCTATATTTCCTTTCTTGAACTTTTTATATCAGTCTCTGGAATAAGTTGAACTCTTCCTCCAGATCCCATACACTCATTGCTTACCTTCTCCCACTTGATATAGTTCATTCTGTGCCGTTTGTGTCACTAAATATATTTCACTAGTTTAGAATTAATTTGATAGCTTGAACAAATTTGGCCTGCTTCTTAGAGACACAATAAGGTTTTGTGACTAAAGCCAGGGGTTGAGAAATAAGTTTTTTGGGTTCTGCTCTAGATGCATCACTGATGTCTCAGTAGGTACATCTTCACATGTGCCTTAGTGCTCAGTAGACTATTTTACTGTGGATTAAAGTGTCACATAAAAACTATGACATTACATTAATGTGCAGTAAAATAGTTTACTGTGCATTAAGCATCACTAAAAAATTGTGCCCTTGCACTACGGTGCATTAGCACAGCCCAATGTACATTAACTTAGTATCTAAGGGAACTTTTACACATGCTCTGGGAGTGGGAGGGAGGCACTTTAATTAAAGCAGCTTTGAGAGCCACTCTAATTAAAGTACTGCAGCATCTCTTGTATCAGCCTTGCACTTAGAAATGGTGGCAGGGCATTTGAATTAAAGCTCATTCAACAAACTTTAGTTCAAGTGCCCCTGCCATCATTTTTAAGTGCAGGGACGCTGATACACAAGATGTGGGAGACTGCTGGAGTGTGGTAATTACCAAGCTCCAGCAGACTCAATTCATTGTAATTACAGCGCGTTGGAGCAGCCCCCATGTTCATGTATAGGCACCTTCACATTGGAAGTACTAAATTTAATGTGCATTAGAAAAGGCAAATTAATGCATGTGTAGACATACCCAGTGATGAAGAGCATTAAGCTGGCTTTCTTTTATATCTGTATGGAATGAATTAATTAACATTTTCATCAAAAAGATGTTGTGAATGCTATTTACTTTGGGCTTTGAGATGCTCAGGTGAGCATGTAATGCTATTAGTAGTTCTATGAATTATGACTGTTAAGAGCCCATCTTTTCTAATCTCAGCTCTGCAACTGATTCCTTTTGTGGTCTGGGCAGGTTGTTCAACCACTCATTTTCAGTTCCCCTGTCTGTAACATGAAGATCCTAGTACCCCATGGAGTGTTGTAAGGATTAATTAGTTATTGTAAACGAAAAATGATCTGAAGATGAAAAGGGCCAAGTGTTGTTTAAATAAATAGTCCACTTGAAGGGGTGAGGGAAGGAACGCTGAACCTCACTGGATTCATCCCAACCATAACTGCTGGATCACATTTGCTGGCACATGGATTCTTCCTTTTTTCCATTCTGTGAGGCATGTAACTTGTCTTCTTATATTTCTGTAAAGCTCCATGCACACCTATGGACCTAGACAGAGTACAGAAATAACCAGCTGTAAAAATGACACAAGAAAATCTACAGCAGTTATTGTTTATTTTGTATAATACAGAACAGGGTCCCACAGTGATAGGTGCTATACAAACAGATAGTGAGAAACAAACCTGTCCTTACAATCTAAATAGATAAGGCAAGCACATAAGTATTATCATTCTTATTTTACAGATGAAAAATTGAGGCACAGAGAGGTTAAATAACTTGCCTAAGGTGTCACAAAAGGTCTGTGGAAGACCTAGGAATTGAATTCAGGTCTGCATACTAGACAATTGCATAACCACAACATCAGCCTTCCTTGCTAAACAATATTTCCCGTTAGAGCTTATTATATATGTTTGCATAGCACTAACACTTTCTCCCACTCCCCCTCTTCCCCTTTCTTTTTTCCCAGCTAGGGGATGTGTGAATAATTGATTTTTCAGGTTGGTGTTTAAGGGAAAAAAAAGACCAGAAACCAGTATTTTTTTTCAGATTTTCTTTTTCATGATCCAATTTTACTTTCAGGCACTTTTAATGAAGCAAGAATCTAGATTCACAATGAGGCTTTCACAAAACCATTGAGAAGTAGCATAATCCTCCCTTATACTCGCTATTTCTAAGGCCACTCCCACAGACTGTTGGAGGCTGGAATTCAAAACCCCTCTCTTCCTGATTCAGGGCAGGGACTGAAGTCTGTCATCCACTGGAAGCATGTGCTACAAGCATGGCTTTACCACCAGGATGTTGGATACTTAAAGCTGGGAGAGCTCCTAATCTTCCCTGTTGAAGATGACCACTTTTTAATTTTTTAAAAAAAAAATCTTTAAATAATCATTGGAGTGGGGACTGGCATCCAAGTCTACTCATTGGCAGTTCCTTGCAGTCAGGGATGATTGTCTTCCATGTATCAGAGCAAAGTTTTGATTAAATGCTGCCAACACAGAAGATTGAGACTGACATGCATATTGGACTCTGTGAGTGGAAAGTTCCAAGGCTTACCCAGCCCTTGCCCCCGGGTGACCTGCGGACCTGTCAATCATTGTTGACCTACTTTCCCCGCAGACACATGCTCAGATTGTGTCAGCTTCTGACTGAGAGCATGCTCAGTCAGAACCTGACATGAGGTAATCTGACTAGAAATTTCTCTGCGGAGAGGGTTCTGATTGGCTACCAAATTTGTATAAAAGTTCAGTGAACCCCTCCCTCGGTGGGAGATCGCGTTAGCTGAGGACAGAGGCTGCTGCTGCAGGGACTGTCTCTCACTCAGGCTTTAGGGCCTATCGATCTCCTCCTTCGCCTCCTTCGCTTGGCATTTTGTATTGCTTGTGCTGTATTACGGCTTTGCATCGACTCACCTGGCTTCCAACGTACCTTGGCACTTCGTACTTTCGGCTACGATTTTTGGATCACCCTTTCGGACTTTGTTTGCAATCTCAGCTCGACTCACCTGGTTTTGACTTCGGCTTCCGACATCACCGCTTCTCACCATTGTCCTATGGGACTGGCATCACGCGACTTACCGTGTACAACATGTTACAGTTTTCGTCTCGTTGTTCATATTACCCATTTAATGAGCTGTTGACCAGCCCTGGGACTAGGTCTTCGGACTGAACCTTATGGGCCAACAGACCCCTTCGTTGTTCATTGTTGTAACTGTAACTGAAGACATCGCTGCCTACACCTAAAGCGTAAGTTAAATAAATTCATCTTCATTTCAACCCACTCCGGGTCCATATCTCCTGACTCTATGCCAATAATCCCACCTATCCGTATCTGATTGCCACCCCGGCCCACCATGACCTTGGGGCCCGATTCATTCTGTTCGGTTTACCCCGACACCATGATTGCCTTATCTGCAGGTCCGAAGATGGATAACAAGCCCAATCCAAGATCAATAGATTCTATTGAAACTCAGGCATGTGTTTCCAGTGTGGTGGGTGGTTCCAGATTCTTGATTTGGTCCAAAACGCACTGTTTTTGTAGCTCCTACTGTTTCTGTTATCCCTGGTTTTCTGTCTCGTGTTGTCATTGTGAGGTTTCAAAGTACTGAGATCTTTGCAGAAGACTCTTCCTCCACTTGGGATGATCTTGGGCAATAGTTTTCCATGAGTTGATATTGATTCTACATTTTTTTCAAGTTGGCCTTGAAGATGTCCTTGAAGTCCTTTCTCTGCCTTCCTCTTGAGCCTTGACTGAGTTGGAAGAATAAAAGTTGCTTCAGGAGTCTGGAGTGGGACATCCAGATGATGCGGCTGGTCCAGCAAAATTGATGTTGGATGATCATTGCCTTGATGCTTATGGTGTTTGCTTGTGAGAGGACCGTAACATTGGTGCATCTGTCTTCCTACTGGATTTGAAGGATCTTCCACAGGCAGTGTTTGTGGTACTTCTCCAGTGACTTGACATGTCTCCTATACATTGTCTATGGCTCAGCTTTGTACAGTAAGGTATGGATCACAACTACTTGATAAACCACGATCTTGTTTTTTAATCTGATGTTGCAGTCTTCAATCACCCATTTCCTCAGGCACCCAAAGGCTGCACTTGCACATTTGAAGTGATGTTGAATTTCTTTGTTGAAGTTAGTAAGAAATAACTTCCAAGATATGGGAAATAATGCACTCCAAAAGTCTCATAGTAAACCTGAATTAGTGGAGCTGGGGACTACTCATTAAGAGCTTGTTGATGAAGGACCTTAGTCTTCTGAATTTTAAATGTAAGTCTCATTTTCTTATATACCTTGGTGAAGACATCAACAATTGCCTTAAGATCTGCTTCTGAGCGAGCACACACTACAGCAGCATCAATGTATTAGAGCTTGATGATTGGGATTGGGGTAGTCTTGGTTTTGGTTTGGAGTTGGCTGAGATTAAACAGTTTACCATCCACTTAGTAGTTTAGCTCCACTCCAATGTAAGCTTTTGGTGGTCAGATATAGCATTGCGGTAAGGAATATTGAAAAGAGTGCTTGAGTGATGACACAGCCTTGCCTAATTCCAGTCTTAACCTCAAGGGATCTGTGATAGATCCATTACTGAGAATCACCACTTGCATACCATCATGGAGCAGGCAAAGAATGGTGATGACTTTTGGTGGGCATCTGCACTTCAGAAGGATCTTCCACAGTGCTTCTTAGTTGACAGAGTCAGAGGCTTTTATGAGGACAAAGAAGGCCATATAGAGAGATTTATCTTGTTCCTGGTATTTTTCCTGAAGCTGTGCCTCCTGATGCCTTAAGGCCACACTGATATTCTGGGAGGAACTTTTCAGCAAGTAAAAGGAGATGGTTCAGGAAGGTTTTTGCAATGATGTTTCCTGTGGTGGTCAAGGTGATCCCTGTGTAATTTCCATAGTTGGACCTGTTGTCTTTCTTGAAGACTGTCATCATCATGGCATCCCTGAGGTCATCTGGGATTTCTTTCCAGATCCTTCAGATGAGGGCATGGAGCTGTGATATAAGATCCTCTGCCCCCTGCTTGAAGATTTTGGCAGGGATTCCCTCTGCCTTGTCATTCTTCATCAGCTTAATGACTGTCCTCAGCTCTTTAAGGGTTGGGGGGATTCCAAGATTATCTCTGACTGGGTGTTGTGGAATGGAATTGAGAAGAATCTCATCAACAGTAGAGTCTCAGTTGAGAAGGTCTTCAAAATGCCCCATCTACTGGGTGTAAATAGCTCCTCTTTCCTTTATCAGGTCTCCATACTTAGGTCTCAGGGGGTTTGGCCCCTCAGTGCTCAGACTACAGATGGCTTTGGTAGCACTGAAAACCCCCCATGAATATTGTTGATGTCAGGAAGATGTTGAATCTCCTTTACCTTGTCTTCCTACCATCTCTTCTTCATGTTGTGGGTCCTTCTTTGTATCTCTGCCTTGGCTTGTTAAAGATTCAATTTATTTTGCTTGGAGTTGGTGTTGTTTTGCCAAGCACAATAGGACTTGTGCTTGAGATCGATCAACTCCTGGATCTCCCTGTCATTCTCATCAAACTAGTATTGATGTTTCCTGGTACAGAATCCAAGTATCACTTCATAGGCACTGATGACAGTAGACTTGAAGGCACCCCAAATGCTGCTGACATTCTCCCATTGTTGTTGATTAGCATTCACCTGTTTTTTTATTGTGGCGTTGTTGGGACAGGTCTTGCTTGATTGGGTCCTTGAGTCCTTTGACCTTCTGTCAACATTGCTATTGCTTCAGCTGTCATTTGGGAGCTAGTTTGAGTGACAACCAAGTGGATGAGTTGGTGATTGCTCCAGCAATTATCAAGCTCCTAGAATAATTCAAGTGATGCAGGCATCTTTGTGATCCCAGGCATGAACAACGACGTAGATAATCAAGTACCAATGTTTAGATCGAGGGTGTTGTTATGACGTCTTGTACTTGTTTTTCTGACAGAACAAGGTGTTGGTGATGGTAGGTGTTTCTACACATGCCCCCCTAAGTGCAGTTGTTACTGCACCATCATTTAGTACCTGCTTTAAAAAAGTACTAAATGATGGCGCAGTAATAGCCATGACTGAGTCATCCCAGTGTCACATGGTTATTTATTAGCAGGTATGTCATTGTAGCAATGTGCTATATATAGTGAGGTAGCTCATCACTACAATGACATAGCGCCTGCGTCATGGTTTGTGCCTGCAAATGCTACAGCAACAATGATGAGCTTTGTCACTGTACCGCATTGCTATGGTGACGAAGCATCATGTGTAGATGCGCCCACTGAGTCCATGTTCTGCACATTTGTTCAGGGAGAGGATGCCGTTGGAGTTCACCCTTCCCTCTGCTTCCTTGCTGATGGTTCCATTCCAGAGTCCTGTCTGACTCTGGTGTTGAAATCACTCAGCCAAATAAGCCTGCGTCCCTCTGGAACATCAGAGAGGACTTGGTAAAGGTTGGCATATAATTCTTCCTTGGTTTCACTGGTGGTGACAAGAGTCAGGGAGTACATACAGATGACAGCGGTCTGTTGGCTCCCTGTCACTTTGAGATGGAGAGTCAGGAGGTGCTCATTAATTCTGCTAGGGAACTCACTGAGTTGGTTTATGAGTTCATTCTTAATGACAAAGCCAACTTCATGAAGTCAGTGTTCTCCTTCCTGTTGACCCTTCCAGAAGAGGGTAAAATCACCTCCTTGTTCTTTGAGCTGCCCACCTCCTGCTCTCCACATCTCACTCAGTACAACGATATCACTGTTGCTTTGCCTGAGCTCTGGAACCACGATTACAGAGCAGTGCTCTGGGCATTCACTATTAGGATTGTCCATGAGGGTCCTGATACTGCAGGTCCCAAAGTTGGTTGTGTGTCTACATTGATTTTGACTGCAGTAAAGGTGATCCTACTGCATGTGGTTATCTCTTCAGGAAAAAGGTAGACAGACTATATTTAGGACACCTTTTCTAGCCCCTTCCCCATGTGGGGAGTGCAGAGTGGATCCTAAAGATGAGCTGATTGGATTCAATCAGCTAGTAGATAAAAGCACCAAAAAAGTCTCACTAAAGTGACTGATCTATACAGATGTTAGATGAGCTGGGTCCAACTAACACGATGCCTCTTTTGGGCATGTGCTGGGCTTGGTATGGAGCATTATGAGTTTATGTAAAGCACCATTTTTTTGTTTGTTTTTAATGTCTGTAAGCAGCTCATATTATTTTTAGGCCTTGGATCTCATAATTTCTCTAAATATATGTATGCAACTATAACCGATATAATTCTACCCCTTTGAAAGCCTCATCCACTGTAATGTCTGTGAGCAATTAGCCAACTAGTAATGGTTTGAAGTTAAGTACTATGTAAATTTCTTAGATTGTAATCTTTTCTGGTAGGAACATGTCTTTGACTCTATGTACATACAGTACTTAGCGCAATGAAGCCATAAACTCAGTTTACATTATTCTCATCAATCATATTTATCTGCATATACATAAAGGTATAAGTAGGGATAATGTGCATAATGAACCTGAATTCAGTATAAAAATAGTATGGACCTGAATCATATTGGTGAGAACCCTAATTTATGAGTAGTAATCTCACTTAAATTGGCAGGAGTATCTAAATAAGATCTGACCCACGTTAGAAAGGGGTGGCAGAAAGCTGGCAAAATAGCATAATATAAAGTAATGCATATTTATGCAAACTGTAATGTATTAAAAAATTGTATGGTCATTGCTAACAGCAATTACTTGCATTGAATAGGAATCTTGCTGCTGTAGTGATTCAAAGCAGGTATGCATAGTAAACAGGTGTTTTCCTATAGGCACTGCTCTCATGCAAACGTGTATTACTAGATGCACCATAGATCTGCCATTATTCATAGTAACTTGGAAGGAGAATGAAGACTGAGGAGCAGCAGAAACCAATCAAAGAAAGCAGTACTTTTTATCAATCATATTTGATGCTCTTCTCTCTCTTTCATCACTTTGATCTCTCATATAAAGCTGATACTTTGGACAATTTCCAAAATCTTAGCAGTGCAGTCTGAGAGGGCTCTGGGTTAGCTATGAGGGTATGTGTTTGCAATTATGCATTTGAAAGTATTTTCCCCTCCTCTGAGATAACATTCTTTTTGTGTTACCACACACTTCTGCTGTCTCATTTTTCTTCTCCCATGGCACTGTAGGCTGAAAGGCCTCACTGCATTTTTCCCCTCTGATCCTTGCAACTGATAGCTGAATAAAATACTTTACTCTGCTGGTATTTATCCTGCTGAGCCATTCACTTTCTAGCTGTGAAACAGACAAAAAGTATATCGTGAAGCAACATTCTGGCAGTTGCATTTCTTAATATGCCTCAAGGTAAGGCAAGATCGAACAGGGGTGGGAAAATGTGTGTCTGAGTGTGGGCCCGAAGTAACTTTTATGGAACTTGAGCATTTTTTGAGTGGATTTTGTTGTGTAGTCATAGCTATCATTTTCAAAACAGAATGAAACAAAAACAACTTAAAGAATTGTTTACTGTGTGTCTAACTGCATTCGTTGGATAAAAGTTTATGGGTTAGGTTACATTCCTTTTGCAGTTCTTTTTTTATAATATATCTTGGACTTCATTTTCAGCCGGTACATTTTGGTGTAGCTCCATTGATTCCAGTAGAGTTATCCCAGTTCGCACCATCGGAGGATGTAGTTCTTGCCATTTCCCTGATGACAGTATGTGTAATAGTTTGCATGAATTTATAAGCCCAATTTCTACAGCCTATTTTACCAGATGTGATTTATTTGACTTGGGATTTTCTCATTATGTCTAAAAATGTCTGAACTTGTGCAAGAAGGAAATCATATTGAATATAATAAAAAATATACTATGCTTAAAATTACTGAGGTTGATAGGAATGTGAAGATTAATATCTTAGGTTTGTTATAGCACATCTTAGTCTCAATTTTTAAAGAAAACTAGAAGGTATGCGTGGGGGGTCCAATCTTACAGAGGTAACAACACAGTTGATAAAGAAATGCTCTTCAATGGACATTCAATATGGATGTTAATTTTACCAGGGTGAGGGACTTCAATGAGAATTAAGTACTCAGAGCTCTGTAGGATTGCGTACTAGGAGTGAGATTGTTCAAAAGTGTTCAGCAATGAAACTCCCACCAACTTCAGGCAGGAGGCATAATTAGGCCAATTCTGAGGCCTTTTGTAAATCCTACCTAGTAACATACAGAAATTCTGTCCAATAGTTTGGAACAGGAAATGAGGAAGTACACTATCTGTAAGGTACTTGGGACAGAGACTTGTGATTTTATTTATGTCAGTGAACTACTGAGGGTACTTAACTATATAAGAAAATTATAGGTCCGAATTCTGTCCTTGGTTACATGTGTGAAACCTAGTTGATACCAATGGTTTTTGCATAATGTAATATCAAAGTTGAGGCCTAATCAGGTAAACCCTTATACATATAAGTAGCTATTATACTTGCTAAATAGCCTATTTACATAATGGTTTGCATGTCTTAGGCCCAAAATAGCAACTATGTGATGAATCTTCAAAAGTAAGGCTGACAATAGATAATTGAGTTGTCTTTAATTTTCTTCATAGCAGGATGGGTTGATGGTCATTCTGCACCCATATTCTTCTATACTTACATTTGCACTTGATTTACTTCGGAAAAGTCCCTCTTTAGTATGTAAGCAAAGTCCAGCACTTACAGAACAACGGGGTGAGTGAAAGGAGTAAGCATTGCCCAAAGGGACCCATAGGGTGTTTTTACATTTGCTCCAGTAGTGGTTGAGGGGGAGGGGTGCTTTAATTAAAGCACTCAGAGTGTCTTGTGTATCAGCGCTCCCTCACTTGAAAATGGTGGCAGGGGCGTGTTATCTGTTTATCTATTTTAAAGCACAGGGATGCTGATACATATGGCATGAAGGTTGGTTGGAGAGTGGTAAGTACCACGCTTCACCAGAATCAATTAATCAAGTCTGCTCCATGGTGCTGTAATTACAGAGTGATGAAACAGCCACCCAGCTTCTGTATAAGCACCATTAGTGCCTGATATCAGTGAAGGGTAGAATGCTATTGAAATTCTAAGAGACTTATCCCATTCCTATTCAAGTCAATGGGTGGCTTTTAATTGGCCTCAGTGAGTGCGTCTACATGTTCATTAATGCGCAGTAGGCTACTGTGTAATAAGTGTCTTATGTAGACATGCCCACTGAGAGCATAACTAGTTTGGAAAGGAATTGAAAGTGCTCAGGATTTTGCAGGATATGCTCCTAATTGCATAAGCTTTTGGTGCCTGTAGACATGCCGGGAAGCTACTCCGATGCACTGTAAGTATATCATGTCAGAGCAGACTCAATTAATCAAGTCGATTAATCAAGTCTGCTGGAGCATGCTAATTAACACATTCCAGCCAGCTTTTACATCTTGTGCATCAGCATCCCTGTACTTCAAAATGGTGGTGGGGGCATTTTAACTAAAGCTCATTCAATAAGTGTTAGTTAAAGCACACCTGCTGCCATTTTGAAGTATAGAGATGCTGATAGGTGAGATGCTGTGGGCGCTTTAATTAGAGTGGCTGTCAGAGCTGCTCTAATTAAAGTGCCCCGTTCCCCCCAATCCACATTTAAAAATGTATAAAAACGCCCTCGGTGGACAGGAGCCTTATCTTTTGCATGTTTCACGTAATGCTGTTTAGAATGGTTGTGCTCTATAGTTTTACATATAATAGTCATTTTCATTTACGTTTCACAAGACTGGCTAGATCCCTACAGTGAAGACACCAGATCCTCACTTGGTGTAACTTGTTCAAAGTGATGGAACTGTGCCAATTTGCATAAACAGGTGATCTGACCTATTATCCTGAAATGCAAGCTATTTGGGCTTGGTCTCATTCTGCAATTGCCTTTACAGTACTAAACATGATCAGGGAGGCGTTTCTGAGTACTCTTTGAGCTCTACCCATTTCTGACTAATTTCTTTTCAGCATAGGAACAGAATTCTGATACGCGTGAGATGAGCAGAATACTTTGGAATTAGTTCCATTAAAGCCATGCCATATGCCGTATAGGGCTCAATGTGGTGTAGTATCAATATTCTGGCTGACAGCTTTTCCCTAAGGATGGGGTCCATGCACATTCCACATTCCTTGATTTCTTTCCTTTTTTTAATGCATCAAGCAGGGGTAGACTTTTAATTAAAAATGACATCATCACACCGTTCCTAGCTCCTTGCAGGCAGTCCACATATTAATGCTGCTTGTTTCAGTTTTCAATGATCCTATTATGAATCGTAACCTCATTACACAAGCCTTGCTACACAGTGGAATTTCAAATGGGGTTTTGTGGTTTTTAGAACTTAAACAGTACAAAGGCAGTTGTGGTCAGGCTGCTTCCTCTCTTACCACAGCAGTTGTGGAGATGCCATTCCAGTGACCACTATTTCTACAGTGAGTCAGTTTCATTTTTAACAGTCTGACTCAGTTCTCTTCAAAGGGGGCAGCATGTTATTTCTGCATGATTCTTGTGTGCATGACTCGGTACAAAGGGGTCAAGGCTAACATTAACCCCTTGGGATCCAGCCAGAGGAAAAACCTTGATCCGTCTGGCAGTTGGAATCCGTCTTCTTTAGAAATTGCTGCGTTCTGAATGTGCTGCATGTGCATTAGTTTTGCTAAACATGCCCTCTGTTTTCAGCCATCAGAAAAACTGCTGTATAGGACAGTTCTTTTCCCCAAAGAGCTAGCATTATGGGAGAGGCCATCAGAAGTCAGACATGAACTTCTAACTTCTGAGTTACTTCTCCAAAGTCTTTTGCACATGCAAGCAAAAGAATAAGTTAAGAGAGATAGGCCAAAAAATTTTTAAAAACCCCAGAGAGTCAGGTGTAAACACAAACTAATCGATAACAGTTAATAACAATGAGTACAACCTTTTTATGCCTAGTAAATCTTCAAAACCCTACCAGTGGTTGCCAAACATATGCTCTAATAAATAAACAAATACATAATTACACAGGAGTTTGAGAAAGTTCAAGCTTAGGAAAAGTTCCTCTAAGCAGCAGTAGTCAGGAGCAAGCTTGACAGCCCATTCATGTGAATTTCACAAACAAGGAATGCAGCAGTTTTGAACCTTAATGAAATGTAAGAATGTCTTTTTCTTTCCATATGACTCACAGTTTCATTTTGAAGTTTTTGAGCTTCTCCTAAGGTTATGGAGTGGTCAAGCGAAGCGGAACAGGGTTTTTGAAATCAGGAAGCCTGGGTGCAGTTTCATTCAGAAAAAAAAGCCCTATTCCTGTGTTTGATTGAAAAATAAAACTGCTGCTCTCAGTGAACCTTTGAAGTCCCCCAGCCCAGTAATTGTTTCACGACATTTGCAGCTTGAGGCAGCAAGAATGTTTGTGGTTGTTTTAAAAGGCATCTGAGTGTGGATTCCATATGGTTTATTTTTTATTTTGGGTTTTTCTAATTTTTTTCTTCCCCGTTTGGAGCCTCAAGTCCTCATGCTTTGCCCTAGACTCAATCCCAGCCTATACTATTACTTCATGAACTGCCTGTCTGTGAAAGAAATGAGTGCACACATTGTGGCACAAAGATTCAGGCATGCTTAATTCAGACAAAATCTGTGAATGCCTGTTTGAGCAATAGTTGATTTAACTGTCCATTATCAATACTAGATTTAGAATGTGGCTTCTAAATGCTGCACATTTTCCTTTTTTTGAACAAAAGGCCTCTTTATGCAACCTATACTAACAGCACGATCCTCCAAATGCTAGCTGTGGAGCACAGTACTTACTGTCAAGAGTTCAATAACTGGTAAATAAGCACTAGGCCAGATAATAAGCCTTGAGAGTAAACAGAAGGGCCAGATTCAGCACTATGTTCCTCCCATCTTATACCTGTGTAGTTCTTTGACTCTCAGTGGACAGGTTGAATCACACCCAAGAAGTCTGAAAATATGTGGTATGGATGCTAGAAAATGCTGAAAGTGAGTCTAAGTTTAAATGAACTCACAAAATAAAAACACATCCTTCCATGTTACACCAGGCAAATGGAAGTGACAGAAATAACTGAAATTTTGCAAAGAAATCATGATTATGCATTACATTTAGTACTGTCGTGTACTAAACCTCGTACTTGGCACATAATGTTAGTGACCAATCTTGCATGTACTAAAGTTAACAGGAGGATGGATCTTTTATTTATTAATCTATATATCACCATTTGCCAGCTTCACTGAACTTCTGAAATAAAATGGAACACAGACGCAAGTTATAATCAGCCAAGTGTAGACATTGCCATTTGGGTGATGATTGAATTTGATAACCGTGGGACTGATTCCTTAATCATTTACAGTGATGTGAATCAGGAGAAATTCCACTGGAGCCATTAATATTAGGCCCCTGTGAAAGTTAAGTTAGGATATGGGCATGCAAATAATGTACTGCATGGTAAAAGAATGTAGAGCTTGACCACACATCAGCTGCTCCAGAGTAACTATCTATAGCAGCAAATAGATGTCAACTTTGTGCCACCATAACATTTTTTATGGCCGCGCACAAGCCGAGTCAATACACATCATAGCCCTTTGCTGTGCCAGAAGTGCTTACATTTTGGGGTGCCAACCATGCCCATGTGCAGATGAAATGAGGGGCATGTGTGCAGGATACTTTAAAGCGGGTTAAATGCTTTTGCACCGTTTTAACGGTGCTAGTGTTTGCATGCATCAGCGGTGTATTGCGCAGTAATTCCAGCTGCTGTAGCAAATTTGACAGTTTAATGTGCCTTAAATGACTCGGGGCACAGCCAACTAAAACTGCCCTATAGATGTGGAGCAAAGCACCGGGCTCCGTGCAGCTCAGGAGCTTTGCAGGAAGCCTGTGCAGGCAGCCTGGCAGCAGCCTGGGAAGGCAAGCTCTGCCCAAGATCTTTTTTTTCCCCCCTGGAGCCTGCATCCCTGCCTGAGCTGTGTGGGGGCCTGGCACTTCCTTCTGTGGCTGTGGTGCCCCCCGGGACTGAACGAGCTGGGTGCCTGCAGGCAGGTGCTGCCTGGGGGGGCCCCGTTGCTGCCACGGCAGGGAGCACCATACCCCCCACCACAGCCCAGGGCGTGCTCCGCCCTCCAGCAGCTCACCCTCTCCTCCCCGCTGCTGGAGAGGCAGGTAAGTTTGAGTGTATGTACAACATGAGGTCTACACACACCCAAATGTACTAGCAATTTGTGCCACCATTTTGTGGCTGACATCTGTTTACTTGTAGTGGGAGACTGCCCCCAGCAAGCAGCCCACACTCTTCCCTTGCCCAAGGCTGAAACTCCCCTGGTCTCAGGGGTCTAATCTTGTGGGTGGTGGGGCTAGAGTGCCATGCCCTGACTTGGAACATGTGTCTGCAAGTGAGGAAACCCCCTCTTACAGATGCATCTCTGTGTTGGGGCACAGGGAAATCTCCCAACAGGGGATTCTCCTCAGCATGTGCCTGCAAGGCGCAGTAGGTGAACTCCCGTAGGGGTTCCTCCTTCACTTGCACATGGACCCTAAACCAGGGGCAGCAGTGACAAAAGTGCCAGCATGATAGATGCCAGCTTGCCTATCATGCTGCTGCTCCTGGGTCAGAGGGGGTGATCAGAAGGAGGAACACCTAGGCAAGTTTCCTCATCTGTGTTTTACTGCCACGTGCAGGGTGGAGGAGCGGGGGCAATCCCCTGCTAGGGTTTCACCTATGGCCCAACACAGGGGCATGGCTCCAAGAGGGGTTTCCCTCCTTGCAAACACACTCCCCAACTCAGGGCAGGGCACCCAGGGCTCTTTTTTGTTAGGATTAGACTCCTGAAGCCCTGAGAGGTGCAAGGGACTGACTCTGGGGGAATGGCAGCTCCAGCAACATCTCTTAGATGTCCATGAAGTAGGCCAGCTATGCCATGATATACTGAGACACAGCTGATCATGCTCCAAAGAGAACGTCTGTTTCCAGCCATTGTGTACACTCTTATCCTGTAGTAAGTGGAAGCTGACCTGTTACTAATGTATTCTTCAGTGAAAGTGGGATAAGTTACTGTGGTCTAATTTACACTTACCATGGAATAATGGCATGCAAATGGGCAGTTACTGTGGTGCAGTCCCATCCTTTTTATTTTTCAAGAATTTGTTTGTGCATTCAAACCTTTAATAGAGAAATCAAGCCCAGATCTCTCCGGTGAGACTGTTTCACTAGATGGCAGCCATGGACTTGATCCTGAATGGATTCTCTGAATGGATCCTAAATTGGCTCCCAGCTCTGACTGACTTAACATCTATTTATGCTATATTCACCCCCAGGATATCTAAGTTTGGGGGACACTTTAATACTTTTTACTATCAGGCCTTAATGTGATGCAAGTGAAATAGATATTTCTACAAGGACTGCAGGTAGTCTTTTATTTATGTATGAGGGTTCTGTTTTCTTCAGGGGGACCATTTATATAGGTAGGACCAACTGCATGACTAAGGATTATCAGGATCAGTCCCTGAATGACCATTAACATAATAAAAATAAAGTCTAGTATAATGAATGTCAGCTGCATTAAGATGCCTGATGCTTGTTAAGCAATGAGACTTTAATGTAAAAGTCCCTCAAACAAAAATGCTATTAAGGCAAATTAATGTTTAAAATTATTAATGTGTTTTTTATTCAATGATATCTGTCAAAGAGAAATCTGCTATACTGTATATGCTCATAATATACATCATATGTCCTTCTATTCTAGCCATGTTGTTCTGTTTATGGAGGCCTGCAGAATTTAATTGCAAAATAATGCAGAGCAAAACCAAGGAGAGTACATTCCAGAGCTTCCCTAAGTGCAGTAACCCATACACTTGGAATCAGAGATGTTCAACATGCTGTTTCACCAACTGGTGTAAACTGGCTCTGCTGAAGTTAATGGACCTGTGGTGACTCCCATCAGACTAGGACATGCCCTGGCTAAATGAGCAAAAGAGAAATGGACAGTTTTTAGTTTTTGTGATTTTTTTAATTTTGTTTATTCCCCCACACTCCCTCCCCCACCATTTTTGGGTGTATCCTTGGCAAAATTCAGATCTGTTACAGGTTTACAGTAAAACCACCATTTTGCCATTGCTTTTAATTAATACTTTGTACCCTTCATTGTCTGTAAGTAAATTATGCCTTGCATCTCCCTGAGCTGAAAGTAGCCACTATCCTTATTTCACAGGTGTGTGGAGAACTTACCTGATTTGCTCCAGGTGGAATAAAACATTATAGTAAATCCTGAAATACGGTTTGCCTGACAGTCATTCACTAGATATGCAGAAAGTGTATTTGCATTATGAGAAGAGTGCATTTACAACTGATATAAGACATGACCTTGGAAATGATGAATGAATTCTAATAGAAATAAATGGCATAGGGTAATCAGATTGAGTTAATTGAGACTAATTGGGTAAATGAGTACTAAAAAAGATTTTGCCCCTAAGATACAAGTTTTTGAGCAGGGGGCATCTTTACCTGGTATGTAGGTCTTAGTGAAGCACACCACCACTTCACAAAGAATTAATAACATTAATATTTGGGAATATTAATCAGTAAGCCATCGGGGGTATAACCCTCCCCCATCTCCATTGCCACTCTGTCTGAAGATTCCATATTTTAGTAATCCAGAACATATAGGTCCTTAACAAGCATGACAACAGCCACACATATCCACTGCATACTGCGGAGGGGATTTAAAACGGTAATGTGGTACAGATCAAGATAGAGCCAATAGAGACAACTACTGTACAGTAAACGTGTGGTCCCTGTACCTTACTGAGAGTGTAACAGTTATATCTTTCATTACTCGGAATAACACTTTGGAACACAGTTGTGCTTCCGTTTATTTATTTGTTTTTGAAAAAGAAATTACATCTACCTTACTCAGTGTAGGAATATGGAAGTTTTCTGCATGGAAAACACCATGTACAAAATTCAAGTTAAATGTAAATATATAGGCAACCTTGTGACAGGATGCAGAAATAGCCAAAGTGCTCAGGTTAAGAACTATTTAGAAAAGTTAGACATGTGGCCAGATGGGATGTACCCAAGGGTGCTGAGGGAGTTGGCTGATGAGATTGCAGAGCCACTGGCCATCATCCTTGAAAACTCATGGTGATCAGGACAGGGTCCAGATGATTGGAAAAGAGCAAACATGGTATCCATATCTAAGGGAGGGAAAAAGGAGGATCCAAAGAATTACAGACCAGTCAGCCTCAACTCAGACCCTGGAAAAATCATAGAGCAGATCTTCAAGGAATCCATTTCTAAGCACTTAGAAGGTGGTTAGGAACAGCCAACATGGATTCACCAAGGGCAAGTCATGCCTAACCAACCTGATTGCTTTCTGTGATGAGATTAACTGGCTCTGTGGATTTGGGGAGACCAGTGGATGATCAAATACCTTGATTTTAGCAAGGCTTTTGATATGGTCTTCCACAACATTCTCTCAGGCAAGCTAAGGAAGTACAGGCTGGATGTATGGACTGTAAGGTGGATGGAAAACTGGCTGGAGCATTAGGTTGGAGAGCAGTGGTCTCCAACATTTTTATGGTGAAGATCACTTTTTGTAAGTAAAGGGCACCCTGGGATCTACCACCCCCTGCGCTGCCCTACTTTGCCCTGCCCCCGCCCTACGCCCCTGCCTCCCAGACAAGCTGCCCAGGCTCTGACCCCACTCACCCAGCCCACATAGCAGGAAACATGGCTCAGCCCAGCAATGTGTGTTCTGCTGTTCTCAATTGTGGAGCCTCTGACAGACTGTCAGATAATCAATGGCTTGATGTCTAGTTGATAGTCAGTATCAAGTGGAGTGCCCCAGGGGTCAGTCCTGGGGCCAGTTTTGTCCAATGTTTTCATCAATCTGGAAGATGGCATATAGTGCACCCTCAGCAAGTTTGCAGATGACACCAAGCTGGGGGGAGTAGCACATATGTTGGAGGGCAGGCCTAGGATTCAGTGTGACCTAGACAAATTGGAAAATTGGGCCAAAATAAATCTCATGAGGTTCAACAAGTCCTGCACTTAGGATGAAACAATTCCATGCACTGGTACAGGTTGGGGGATGACTGGCTGGGCATCAGCCCTGCACAAAAGGACCTGGGGGGTTACAGTGGACAATAAGCTGAATATGAGCCAATGGTGTGCCCCTGTTGCCAACAAGGCTAATGTCATACTGGGCTGCATTGGTAGGTATGTTGCCAGTAGGTCAAGGGAAGTGACTATTCCCTTCTATTCAGCACTGGTGAGGCCACATCTGGAGTACTGTGTTCAGTTTTGGGGCCCCACTAGAGAAGGGTTGGAGAGAAATTGGAGACAGTCCAGTGGAGGGCAATGAAAATGGTGAGGGGGCACATGACTTGTGAGGACAGACTGAGAGAATTGGGCTTATTTAGTTTAGAGAAGAGAAGACTGAGAGGGAATTTATTAGCAGCCTTCAACTACCGGGGGAGAGGGTGCGGGGGTCAAAAATGGATGGAGCTAGACTGTTCCGAGTTGTGGCAGATGACAGAACAAGAAGCAATGTTCTCAAGTTGCAGCAAGGGAAGTTTAGGTTAGATATTAGGAAGAATTTTCTTACTAGAAGGGTAGTAAAACACTGGAACAGGTTACTCAGAGAGGTTGTGGAATCTCCATTGCTGGAGGTTTTTAAGCCTCAGATAGACAAAGCTTTGGCTAGGATGATCTAGGTGGGGATGGTTCTGCTTTGAGCAGGGGGGTTGGACTGGATGACCTCCTGTGGTCCCTTCCAAACCTAATTTTCTATGATTCTATAAAGTTTCTTTTAATTGAAATTGACAGTATGATAGGCGGGGGTGGATCCAAGGTGGGGTGCCAGGGTGCAGTGGTGTGGCTGCTCCCCTCTTTCAGACTGGATTGTACCATAGGAGCTTCTGGGGACTTTATTAAGTCCACAAATCAGCTAAGAATCCATCTCTTCTCTGTGCTCAAAGGCATGTCCCTCATGGGTGACTGGTGCCACCTTAGTCAGGGGGGACATGTGTTCCCCCAGCAACCTGTCAGGAACCAGAGCAGGGGGTCCCCCCATTGCCAATTTCACCGACCAGGGGAAGGGGTCCCCCACAGCAAAACTCACAGACCAGGAGGCCCCCCCACCCCCCCGTGGCAAAACTCCCTTCCCACAAGTCTCACAGAAGTGGCCATGGCATTACATCCACTTCTCCCACTCCCTAGCCGGCACTTGCAATGGGGACACCAGCACTGCCACCTGCCCCTCCGTTCATCTCCTAAGCAGGAAGTGTGGCCAGTCAAGGGGAGCACGTGCACCCCCTACGCATCACCACTGCCCTCCCTTTTCCTTCCCTGCTCCATCTGCCACTGCTGTTTTCCCTGCTATCATAGGAGGAGGGTGAGCTCCAGAGCCACTTCTGGGGGCTGGGTTCATCTACAGACAGTGACAGCAGTGGTGGTGAGGGGGTGGTACCCCAGTCCCCTTGGAGCAGGTTTAAGGAGAGGGAACTCCATTGTCCGCACAGTGGCACTGTCCACTGCCACTACTGCTGCCTGTGTCGCCAGTGAAGCCCACGCCAGGTCTGTAGTTCAGCAAATATGAATATGAGGAATAAATAAATAAGTTGGAAGAAGCTATTAGGCTCCTAGGATATAAATTATACCATAAATTATAAGATAAATTATTTAGAGGCATATTTTGGACCTCTGGAAAAAATGCAGATCCACTACTCTGTCACACAGTGGTATTGTGAATAGAAATTTAATAATGTTAAGTGAGCTGATTATATACTTATGTCTTAAACATACTCAGTAATGAAGACCATGATAATACTCATGGTATATGAGTATGAGTGTGAGATATATTAATAGTACCCCTGGAATTGAATTTCAGCATCATACTGAACTTTGGTTGTTTGCATCTGGGACTATATATGAGGGTTTGGATTATCATGTACCCCAAGACCACAATTATGGATCCTATGTTACATGAACAAAGCACAAATAAATGGAAAAAATTGTCTGACGTAGAACAATAATTAAAATCTAAAGGAAGCCACTTACAACAAAATATAGGGCTTTTTTGTATTGAGGTCTTAAATATAGTCATGATTTTATACACCCATTTGATATACAGGGAAAGTAGTAAAGATGAAACTATAATTGGTAAGAAAATATGAACACTTCCAGAATATATTCCTGAGCTAACACATCATGCTAACAATCACTCAGGTACTACAGTGGCAATGTCCATATAGGGAAGGTGTTTTTACATCACAATCATTATGGATTGTGCGGATAAATATTCTTGAGTTAGCTGTAAATTTGCCTGGTCAGTTACTGCTTTCAGTGTAGGAATGGGATCATGGAACAGAGCACAAGCTAATTGCTTGAGAGTTCATATCACTTTTCCTGCAGGTTTTGTAACCCAGCCTGAGTTCTGTGCTGCTGTGGGGAGAGAAGTAGTGGTACCTGGGCTAGCTATTTTAAAAAGAGCTTGAGTACATTTACATGAGCTGCAAGGACTGTAATGACTTTAGTGGAGACATATCCATGATTTTATGCAATCAGCTGAATACTAGGGAAAGCCATGTATAAAGCCATGTATAGGATATAGCGGTCTGGGAAACTTGCAGAGATCATCAGCCAGGATTTCCATCTGAATAGAAATTAATGGTCAAACATCTGAATTAGAAACCAAACTGCATAAGTAATTGTTATAATACAAATATAATAATAATTTTAGTTGTAGTTTTAACGATCAAGCATGGGGTATACTTGACACCTAGATAATACTTTATTAAACATATTCATTATCTGCTGATTATGTATTTGCTGCAGTTATTGTATTGGCTCATATGGGATGGGTATATGTGGTTCCTGCAGGGAAAGCTATCTACCTGCGGATGCATGTGGCTAATGCTGCATTATTGTTCAAGTTGCACCAGTTCATCTGGTTCCTGTAGATGTAACCTGAGAGTAAGGAACAGATTGCTGGAGATCTCTGTTAATAATGGAATATTAATTCCATAGCTGTCTATATCTGGACTTACTTTCAAAGGAAAAGCACATAATGTGCCATATTTAGAACAAGGACTGAGATTTTAAGATACAGGCCTACTGCCATTGCTCATGAAGGCAACAATTTTTTGAGGAGCAATGCAACTCTTGTATTCTGCCTTGCTGAAAGTGACCGAGTTCACTGAGAGCAGCGCTTCAGAAAAGAGCCCATTTTAATTGGCGCGGCTTAATTATGCTGCTGTACTCTAGGTTAATCTAACTACTCTGTATAGTAGATTTGAAAAGCTGTGGGGGCTCCATTGTGGTTGAGCATGCTAGGAAATGTCTATGAAAAGCACACTGTATCTTGACAAGACTAGACTACATTTGTTTTGTATTTTAAATTCCACTAATTTTTGCATGTCTTTGAATTAATTATTCCTCTTTCAACATCAAAGGACATTTTTACTTTTAACAGTTTTGTGCTATAATAATTATCCTATTGCTGCAATGATAGGGTTGTACGCTTCTTAGGTTTTTGAGATTACAAAAGGAAATGCAGCTAATTATAGTTTGATAGAAATTACAGATCTGGCTCTTTATTTTCTTGGTAATGTTTGTTCAAACAGGGTGAAATTCTGCAAGGTGCTGGGTGTCTATAAAAGACATTAATTTTTTATTAAATTAATGGGAGCTGAGGCACTTGAACTCTCGTGGTAATGCTCGGTAAAGTTTATTGACTGTATTTTATTATAATACATGTTTATAGAATGGGTTTGAATCAAGCATCTGCATTTGAGGACGCCCAAACTTTGGGGAAATTGGGATCTGGACCAGATTTTATAGCTGACTCATTTACAATTATATTGGCCAAATCAAAACTGTGGATCTAAGTATCACCTAAACAGTGGAAAAGTTCAGTTGGATCCATTTTACACCATTGCAGATCAGGCCCATCTCTAGATAACAGCAAGTTTTTGCCTTTTTGGTTGATAGATTAGTAAATGATAGATTTAGTCATATGAACATTGGATTTTAAAATGATCCTTTGGATTTTCATGGAGGGTTCCCTTTACCTGGAACAATCTCACTGTTTGCACTCATCTGATTTTCCCTCTGAATTCCTCCTCAAAATTAAATTCTTTCAGCTAGCATTTCAGTCCCAACATCTGTTCCCCTGCCACTTTCACACTGAAGTCAAATCCTAAGAAAGACGTTTTTGTTGATAATGATGAACTTATTTTCTGAATGCAAAGAGCACTACCTGGATGCTTTCCTCATCTTTATACCTATTCTCTATTAACCCAAGCTGTAAGAAAGTGGGGGGGAGGGGGGGGGCAGAGGGAATCCATTCTCTAAGTGGTAAACAGGAAAGTGTTTTGGAAATATGAGATGTGAATGCCAATGAAGTTGTGTAAATCATGTAGATAAGTAAAATTATTACTTAGCTTCCTGGCTGGAAATAAATATGTAACTACAGCATCTCAGAGTACCCATTATTGTGCCCCTCTACCCATACAGCAGATTCACTCATTGTTAATATTTCCAACTTGGTACTTTTTACACATGAGAAAAGGGGACAACCAATGTCATTGTGCTCTTCATTGCTATGGAACCAGGACTGTGAGGGCATGTAGTCCCCCTTTGTTTCCTGCACCGCCAGCATCATGAGAAGGACTATAAATTATAACCTCTGCAGCCCCACTGATATCAGCATTTTTGGAGGCTAACTGAGCTGCATGTTGAATTGATTGCTTGATGTGGGAAGTGTGGGAAATTTGGATAATTGGGCAAGGGGTTAGATAAAGGGGCCCTGGTGTCCTGGATGGCAGGGGGTCAACCAATGACCCTTAACTGAGGAATAGACTTTCTACCTTCTTAAACTTGGACAACAGCAGAGGGATTGGACAAACCGTAGAAGCGCAGGTTGTTTCCCAAAGAGAAAAAGAGTATAGGTATGAAGAGGCCATTGTCTGAGAGAGTCAAGTGGATAGTGTATGTATGCCTGTTTGTATACACAGAACACATGCATCATATTTTTTTTATTTTTAAAGGAATTAAATATACTACACAAAAGCATGAATGGGGCTAGTCTTATAGAAGGGGAAGTGGCACTGAACTGAGGGTCACATTTTCGGAAGTTAGGCGGAGAGATGGTTAGTCACGTTAGCCTGAAGTCAGACAGAAGGTGGGGCAGGGTGGCATCTTAGTTTGGCTAATTTGTCTCCTAGGTGCTACTGTACCTTACCTGCTGCCTGAAGTTAGGGAGGCCTGTGCTATGGGAGAACAGGTATTTTCAGGGCTTTTTTGAAAAACGTGTTTTGCTTTCCAAAAGCTGACAGAAATTTGGTGAGGGAATGAAACTGAGACTCTTCAGGGAAATCGTGAGTGCAGGCAACAGCTGGAGTGTGTGCCTGCTGACAGTTCTCTTTGGTGCATTTTTGTGTGTGTGAGCTGCTCTTATAGGAATGTGGCTGCTATGGCTTTATCAAGTAGGTCATGTGAATTTCAGCAGTAATACATGATCTTCCTCCCCTTCCTGGGACAAAGCTAGTCTTTCTTTATAACTCTTTTGCATTTCTAAGTTTACTGACATCATCCTTCCACCTATATACTGTGAGGGCTACATCTCTGCTTCATTCCAAATCAGATACATGAAATACATGTCTGCATTCTTGTATAACAATCCATGAACAGCTGGCTAATGTACATAAGAGATGGAATATTTACTGAAGCAATGCATTATACCAAGGCTGTTCAACTTCCAAGCGGCTGGGGGCCGCATGCCCCATAGACCATGCTAGTGGGGACTGCATGTTGAGCCACAGGCTAAGTGGATGCAGAAAGTAGAAGCCAGAGCAGACTCCAGCTGCTGTTGCAGCTAGAGCAATGGGGGCAGAGGTGGATGGGTAGGAGTCTGGGGCTGCAACTTAATTTCTCATGGGCTGCATGCCACCTGCAAGCCACTGGTTGGCCAGCCCCGTATACAATATGCCCTGAAGTGATACGAAAGATCCACAGTCGGGAATCTTGGGCCTAGGGAACGATACTTTGATATTAGAGAAACCTGAGAAGACGATTCAAAGAACTGGTGGTAGCCAAAGCTAAGGTAGAAGTCTATGTATGAGAAGGGAAAGGAGTACCACCTGGGAGCAGCAGAACCAGGCAATGAAATGAAGGAAACTGCTGTGAGAAACTGCAAGTTTGGCTATAATTAATACCATGAGTGACACGTGCCCCCAGAGGCTGGGGGATGGGGCATGGTGATCACCCACAGGTGGCAGTGGCACTGGTGGCAGCAGGGGCATGGCGATGGTGAGCGGGGAGCTCCTGCAGGTGGTTATGGCAGTGGCAGGGGGTGGGGATGGCGAGTGCTGACCAGCAGTTGGTGATCACCCACCGCTGCTCCTGGCAGGGTCTGCAGTCAGGGCCAGAGAAGGGTGGTGAGCTGCGACTGCCCGCAGGCACCACCAGCAGTGTCTGCAGTGCTTCTCTCAGGGGGTGCTCCACCAATCTCGGGGGGTGCATGTACACCCATGTGCACCCCCTACACATTGCTTATGGTTAATACTCTGCCATTTGCTTGTTCTGTGTCAGTTTTTGCCCTAGAAAGTTCTGGGTTATCTTACTAAACGTCCAGTAGCACCTGCTGCTACTGTTCTCCCAGAAAGCCCTGTAAAGCCCCAGAGCAGTGTTGGAAACCAGTGTAGAAAAATTTGTACTCTACATTGCTCTTGCTTTTTCTTTCAGCTGTTATGATAGTTGAAGAATAAAGGTATGGTATGGTTTTTTGTTGTAGCTATAGCCTATGTATCGATAACACTGATAGCAACAGAAACATGCACATACATTGTGGTTCAGACTGTTGTTATTACTGTTTTACAGAGGTGATTTCCACTGTCATTGAACTGGGGTGATAATACCTTAAGTAGCACGTGCTATTCATTATGCTGCTGTCATTTAAAAAGTTGGCCACCATCAGTGACTGCTTTTTACTATTTATACCTGAACTTAAAAGGAAAAAATCAGCTTGAGTTTATAAAATCATGGGGATGACGCCAAAGAAAATTCCAAGCAAAAAGAGACGGGACAATTCTTTTGGCCAATGAGCTTGATTCTGAGTTAAACCAGTGTAAATCAGGAGTAGGTGTATTGAAGCAAGCATAATTTCCTCTTGGTCAAACCATGAAGTAGAGATATTGCCGCTCAGTGGTCATTTTTCTGCCAAAAGACAACATGATCCATTCTTCTTTTACCTTTTTTCTAACATTTGAAACTGTAAATGTTCTCAAAGAAAACTGCTGAATGAAAATAATTTGAGGAAGGAAATCTGCCGCTATAAATTACACAGCAATTTGCTCCTTGTGGTTCCTTTCCAATTATAAACACTTTTGACTATCTCGGGTATTCATTTCCAAGGATGCATTCTTTTTTTATGCTTGATGGATGGGTCTGCAATGTTAAAAATGGTATTTTGGATGTGGATAGGAGTGGGAACGCTATGCAACGGTTTGTAAGTGTGGAGGCACAAAAAGGTTTTCAGTCATTTTATCTCATTTCAACAACATTCTCTCTCAGGATGTGTAGGAATTAGAGAAAGGAAATATTTACATTGTAATTATATTTCTGTTTATTTAATTAAGTTATTAAGCAGACCTGGCACTCAGAAGCAGCTCCCTTTAGTCCTAATTGTTTCTCCTAATGTTGCAATTACAGCATTATTGAAAGAATTTGGAGAATAAAAGCCTGCAATCTTGTCAGGATGCAGCAGGAGGGCACGGGGGATTTACACCAGGGAGAAGGGAAGCAGTGAAACTGATTGCTCAGCTGCCTCCTCTGAATACCACAGCAAATCAGTTTCACAAAAAGAGACAGCAGTCTGCATGGGGGCGTGGGGGGGGGGGGCAGACTTCTATCCAGAAATACGAAGAACGCTCTCCCTAGTTATTAAATGGTTTACATTGGTCTGCATACAAGGATATATTTTCCAATCCTTCCACAAAGGCTTCTAGAATAGTAATTTTTATGTCAGGAATATTTATATTAAGAAGCCCACAAAGCCACAAACTACTTTCCATAGACGTAACCTTCGTGTGTCCATATATAAAATTTCCACGAAACAAGCATTTACTTCTTTATTTACTGCTTGATTTATTATAAGTATCATTATTATTATTAATATTAATTAATTAATTTACTATTGGTGTTTTTTTCTCTTGAGTCTTTTGTCGCAGAGAGAATGACACCAGTAGAGGATAAAGTAGGGGAGAGTCTCTTGTGGAACTGAGGTACTTATTCCAAACATGCTTTCACATGATATTCCTACTCTTTTTGTCTTCAGTTGTTTCACTGGAAATGGTTCAAGGGTGAATTTCCATTCCTCTCCCTGTAAGTGCATTTGACAGTGCTGATGTATGAGAAGACCTTTATAAAAAGGATTACATTGCCCATTCTGCTCAGCAGAATGTTAACTCTGAATCCTAATAATATATCTATTCACTATATCAATATAGCTATATAATCCATCTGCTTAGGTTCCTATCATTATAATATCTGAACTCCACATAAATAATTTGTATTCATTAAAGATTAACATTCTTCCTAATTAAATCCAAGGCATTTAAAGACCATGATTTGTCTATATCTGCCTTTTGTTCTTTCATTTTTTATGTAACCTTGCTCTTTCATTTTTCTTTGCTGCTTTTTTTCTACTTGTTCCTCTCTTTTTTTTTTCTGTTCTATTAGCTATAGTTGTGGCAGTGAAAACCTTGAGTCAAGGTGAGACTAACATCTCATTGCACAGTCCATAAAGTTTGTGGTCATTCTTCTCTTTCCCATTAAAAAGTTACACTGCTAAAAAAGCCCTCTGTCTTCACCTTGGATGAGTTTAGTTTTTGAGAGTAACAAATCTGTGGTCACTGGGACCAGTAGGTCTCATGAGAACACTACAGAGCAGGAGGCTGGGTAGTCTGGGTCAATAACAGGGCAAGTCTTGAAGATTAGGAACAAATCCTTAAATCTTAAAAAGTGTTCTAGGGAACCAGTGTAGTTAGCTCGCGTGACCTGCTCTTGGCTCCAGTACTTCTAAGCAGCAGCTTTACAACGGTAAGTGCACTGCCTCGTAGTAAGCCAACTATAGCAGTTTAAATAATTTCACTATTGATCATTTAGAATCAAATCATTCAGCTAATGCCCTTCTCAGTGCAACTGGAAACATTTAAAAACATCTTTAGTATGAGGAAGGTTGAAAGACTGAAACTCTAGGAAGGGATTGTTGTAAATTGATTGTTTTTTTTTTCTACCTCACCAATTAGTACTGAGAGGGATAAGGGAAAAGATCTCTGGACACTTTTACATATTCAGCAGGGATATGAAGGAATGAGAATTGGGAGCATCTCAAGACTGCAAGGGTGGACTACTGAAAAATCTGAAGGAGGTGGGAGTAGATGTTTTTCTTTTAAAAGAGAAAAAAGTCATTTATAATTTCAAACAATGCACTAAGGTTATAGAAAGTCTAATAAACATTTTGTCAGTATTTCCTGTGTCCTTCAAATAAAATGGCATTAAATAACCTCATAGATTTTCCAAAACTTTCCACAGAGTCTCTAAAGGAAGTCCGACAGAAGTTTGCTTCTACAGCTTTTTTGTGGCCTTATACAGAAGACATGAAACAGCCCACGATTCTGTTGCACCATCACATATATATTACTTACCACAAGGGAAACACATTGGAGAGTGGGAAAGGAGAGAAAATAGCACAGCCTATACAGTGGCAATAATTTAGTTCTACTATGAGCAAGCTCTGTCCCTAACCAGGTGATTTTGTGCCTCCTCCCTCAAATTAGTATCAATGAGCAGTATTACCCTATTGCTCTTAAAATAGAAAAGTAGGTTGGAAAATAAATGGCATGTTATCATCAAATACATTTATTTCAATATAAACCCTGTAGAATTGACAAGAAAATATACCAGGAATACCACAAAGTGGCATTAAGTTGGCTGTCTAGTAACAAGGGTCTATCTGAAACTCCCAGGCTGTTATACATGGCATAGACCAAGGGGGGTATGAAACAGGAATAAAATCAATTGCCAATCTGGAAGCATATATTGGGCCCACTCCCATCTAAAATGACTTTTTATATTATAGAAGGTCCATCTCTTAAAATGTGATGTGGCATGTGAATAAAAGTACTGTTAATATGTATTTCCATAAAGTTAGGGTCACAGCCCTAAGGAAGGGGTGGTACATCGACTGCACGGACTCAGGAAGAGTAACCCTAGGAGACAAGGTGACTCATGGGCAACTCCTGGCATTACATTCCTTCTCTGCTTTCTCTTTGTTCTGGGGAGATGAAAAGCAGGAGCAGTAATATTCTGTTGACCCATATAAGCAGTAAGCAATTATCATTATTCCTCCTACCCAACCTCAGCCTCCTTTGATTCAGCTGGATTGGCCAGCCAGAAGGGGCAGGAGGCAGGACTCCACCTGTTCCCCACCCATCACAGCCTAGGTTAGAGTTTCTACTTCCTGGGGACTTTAAGCATATATAGATTAAAATACACTGAAAATTAAAAAGCCAGCATAGAAAATCAACATAAAACCATGGATAAAATCCCTGTGTCATGCCAAAAACATTTTGAGGTAGAGAAGCTTTTAAAGTTGCTTTTAAAAGGGTTGGTTCTATTGTCCTCCTGAGGTCAAAGGAGAGGCCCTGCACAGCTTTGGACTTGAGTGGTCTTCCTTCTTTGGCAGGCACCTTTAAATACCTCCTTCGAGTGACACAGAGGTATGTGAGGACTCAGAAGCTCAGAAACAAACATGATCTCATTCCTATAAGGCTGGGCTTTGCTTACTGTTTGATCTCTGCAGGTTCCATTTGAAAGTGAAAACAGAACATTACTTTAAGAATAGTGTAAGGCACCAGATTTAGGGGTTTCCCATTTACACAGTTTTGCCGCCACCCAAGCTGACAGCTGCCCACTTGGCTAGGAGTATGGCATCTAGTAGTAAGGGAAACTTCTTGTTCCAGCTGGCACTTCCTTATCTAACAGTTAGAGCTTTGTAAGCGTGGACAGCTGCAGTTTCAGGAATTGGCTCTATCTGTATCAATTGGATTTGTGAAGTCAGTAAAAGGCCATGAGGCAGATTCATGGGATTTCCTGTTAGTATTAGTAAATGGAATCTACTGCAGAATTTTAGAGAATAGGAGGCTCAGTCGATGACTCTGAAATGAGCTCTGTGGTTAAGACAGACTACTGAAAATCACTGATCGGTCAACGTTTGTGGTGTGATATACACCTTGAACTACATTAAAAAAGTACGGCTATTTTATCTGTTCCTGTAAATAGACAGTTACTAAGAGGTAGATTTTGCATAAAGCCTGATGGTCAGCAGATGATGATGCATCAGGGATATAGAAGTATGGATAATGTTTATCAGATATCTGACACTTTCTAGTGGTCACCAGAGAATGAGTAAGGACACACAGACCCCCAGCTTCCACCACTGATTTGCCTTGTAGTCATAGACAAGTCACATCACTCTTCTCTGTCTCAGTTGCTTAACCAGCAAATAGGATCAATTATGCTAATTACTGTAAAGAACTTTGTGAAAGGTGACATATATGCAGGATATTAATATTACATACTTATGTTGAAATAAGTGTCCATTGAACTCTTGTTCCCTTTTTCATTTTGTGGGAAAGGGAAAAATACGTATCTGTTTAAGTATTGCTAAGTATATAAGTACAAAAGTTCCCTAAAATGTAACAGATGTCCAGGAGCTCTTGTGGTGCACAGGTGGAAATGTTGAGTGTGCAGTTGCTTATAATCTGGGGGATTCCCAAGTTTCAGCATATTATAATGTGGCTAGTCTGAGAGGGTTTGTTCTCAGACTTGCTCACTCAGCACTTAATATAGTGTGCAGAGTCCATCCAACAACAGGCATTATTAATACTGGTTCAAATATTGTATGCATTTTTTTCTGGTAATTAATGACAGATGCAGTTACTTTGCATTTATTATTTGAAGATTTCAGTGCCTTTCACTATGATTAAGTAAGTTTCACCACATCCCTGTGAGACATATGTAGAAAAGAGTTCAAGATTTATTGGGCCAGAGAAAGCATTATTCTGTGACCTGTTGGTTAAGACGCTCACCTGGGAAGGAGGAGACCTTCCGTTATGTGTTTTTTGTGCAGCAACTGTTTGATGTAGCAGACAGAAACAATCCTGGAAGCAGGGACTGAAATCCAGAACTTCTGCCTAGGTGAGTCCAAACCTCAAGCCTGCAGTCAAGCTCTCTTTATTTTACTCTTTCTTTCTCATCCAATGAATCTTGCATTCCTCTCTTTGCAGTGGCAGAACTTCTGTGAAAGAGGTGAAGAGTGCCTCTCCTTTCACCCTTCTGTAGACAACCTAATTTGGGGCATTCTCTTGAGAGGTAAGGAGATAGCCATTTGATTTCCAGTAAAGAAAGAAGGGGACTGAACCTGAGTCTTTCACTTCCTTGGCTGAGTACTGTAACCTCAAAGAGAGGCAGCTTTAGCACCACCCCTTCTCACAGCTGTGTTTTAAAGAAAATAGTTGAACCCTATTCATTTCTCTGAAGAAAAGGGCATACGTGCTTGCCTTCAGGAACATGCTCTGACTATTTGGAGGCACCGCTCTCCAGACAGTAGTGGGGCACCAGATTCCAAACACAGCTCAACATTTCCTATTGGCTAGCTTTAGGCATCTACATGCTGAAGGTCCTGACTTTAAGCAACTTCCTGCTCAGTATAGGGGGTATTTTAGGTAACCTCCTCTGAAGGGCTTAACTCTCCCCAGATACTGGATGGGGAAACTAGGTGCCAAATGCACTGGATTCTACTCAGAGGCCAGGTGTCAAAGTCTGGGTATGAATGTAAGTGACTTGTTCAAGGACACACTACAGATCAAAGACAGATGTGGAGGTAAAACTTGGGATACCTGAATTCAGACCTTTGCATGAAGACAATTCTCCCTACATGTAAAAAGATAAGCCTCACCCACCCTCCATATCAGTGGGTATTTTATGCATATTCGATTAAAATAATCTAAGTTTCTAAACTTTTGCATATGGGCAAACACCTGATTTATACCTGCTGGCCTCCTGCCATCGCTTATCTCAGATGAAAATGAATCTTGCCCAAAGCTGCTTTGTTACCTTAAACAAGTTTTGATTTATGCATAGATGAAGTAGATAAATTTTACAGTAGGGGCATGCTGTTTTCTGATACCATGCACTGTAGCATGTGATTTTGCATAACCTATTGTTTCCTAGTCAGCGGAAAACATTGTTTCCGTAAGGAAGTGACAATTTGTGGTAATTGTCTTATCTCCCCATAACCCAGAAGATAACAAGCATGAGCACTGTAAGAGTCCTCTGAACAGTATGTCTGCTGTTTTCGAAAAACAAACAGATGATTTTGAAACATGGATATTCTAAGGCCTCCAGAGTCCTGCATACAGGGTGAACTGAAAAGAACTGGGTAACTAGACAAATGACTATAAAAAGGCAGATTTCTCTCTCACTATCCACACAGTCCCCAGAAGTGCCTCAGTTTTATCACATGCTTGAAGAGTACTGAACAGTTTAAAGAATATTAATCATCAAAGAGGAAGTTACTATTGACATATTTTTTTTAATGAACTGTGGTTTCATAGGACCACATCTTCCTCTCACACAAAGCTGGAGCCATGTGCAAATAAAAGCTACAAAATGCAAGCCTAGTGAATTGCTTAATAGCATTTCATGGGATTCAGATGGAAATCTTGTAAGAAAAGCAGTTTTAAAATACTGCAGTGATGGATCCCAAGCTGCCATAAATCAGTATTATTCCACTGATTTCAAGGAAGGCTTGAACCATTGTATGTAACCTGTACAGGGAAGGTAAGTATAACAGAACACCAAAAAAGGTGGATAGACATCTTGCAGTCAATAATAGAAGCACAAACTCTCTACTCCACCATGGAGGCTTCTGGCATTCCTGGTTGTCATTTGTGCTAAATTTTCATAGTGACTTAAAATATAAATAGCATTTTGGCTTTTCTCTGGTACCCCCCACATTTCCAGTGACCACTTTGTTATATGTACTATTTTGTTAATTGTTTGTGATGAACCATTTTTGCTTTAAGTTTTTTTGACATCAGAACAAATGGTTGCTTGGACTTTCTAGTTTGGTTATTATCCTTTCCTTCAGCAACATGGCAGCCTACAGAGGAGGGTATAGTGCTACATGGAGAGCCTGAATATAAAGAGCAGCCAGTTGTTTTGAGCCAGAATGATCTTTATTTTAGATTAATGGAACAAGATGAAAAGAACAAAAGTAAAGTCTCTGTGACAGAGAACACAGCCTTTGTGTCTGCTCTGCAGCACTGTGCTTCGAACATGGCAGCTGCTTTCTGCAAATAGTGGACTCTTAGAAACTTAAACATGCAGGCCACAGAAAACAAAATAACTATTTTCCATAGCTACATACATCTTGGGGGAAGGGCAGGGGCAATTAATTCAAATGCTGTCTTACTACTATGCTAGTAGTAGTGAGAGCTCTCAATTGCAAAATCCAGATCTGGGTTCTGAACACTCAAGTCCGGGGTTCCCTTCAGTCTCTGGTGACCAGAAGGAAAGGGTGTTTCTTTTTTATTTTTCTTTGTAAAATACAAGTATTTCTAAAGAAGTAGTTTACAAAACAGTTGAGCTTGGTGTTGCAGGACATGATCCCTCCGGACCTGATCGGGCAGAAATGTTAATGCTTGACCTAAAAGTCAGGCAGGCGGTCTACTTACTTATATAGTACAGTTACTTTGCTGGATGAGGGTCAAGAGCACTGATCACCTTACAGGAACAAACCTTTTGAAAGCATAGAAAAATCCCATCATTTTGAATTCCAGTGAACTAGTACTCCAGAAGATGCTACAAGATCAGACAAATGCTCCCGTTTCTGTAATCAAAAACACAGTGTGCAGTATTGAGCAGGTTCCCATTTTTTTCATGTGTAACTGTCAGTTGCCTCTTGTAGCTGTGATAAGTTTTTGTGTACAGTCTCCTGATGTGATAGGCAGAGTTTGCTTTCTGTCTTGTTTTAAAACAATTAAATAAATCTATAAAAAGGAGAGGAAGTAGGCCCAGATTTACTTGGAATTAGGCCTGTAAATTGCCCTTGGAGGTTTAGATTTGCAACTCTTTGTAAACCTCTCAAAAATGTAGCTGGAGTTTTGAAGTAGTAACCAGTCTTGAAGCCTGGTGAATTTTGCATGTTTTGGGGATCCAGAGTGAATGCTTTACACAAATCTAATGTCAGCTCTAATGACTCAGAGTTCATGGTAGCTTAAAAAAAAAGTGTATAAAGTATTTCTCCATGCTCTCTATAGTGGCTCTGATGCTGTGAGGCTGAGCTTTATTGGCAGTCGGCCAACCGACAGTTAAGCATCTGATGATCTTTTATCCAATAAAGTATTTTTTTATTTGGAAAATATGATTAGGGAAGCTCCTTTTTGCTACTTATTTCCTCTGACTTACTGCAGCCCTCGGCTGTTTCCTGAGCTAAAAGCTGCAGCTAACCAGACTTTTTTTCAGTGAACAGCATGTCTCAACGTTTTCCTCTCAACCATCATGTAGGTCTTAGCTGCATTGTTGATTCCCATTATATGTTGGCTGAGATGTAAATTTTTTCAATTCCCCCACGCCCCTCCCTCTGTTCTTGTACTTTCAAGGGGTTTAATCCATGAAGGGGACTACTTCAAAGCTCTCAGAAGAAACTCATTTTTTGATGGATAGAAGGGCCAATAAAACAAAATTAGAGTTTTATCTTATTGTCTCTATAGGAATGAAGTATAATAATTATTTCAGGCAAATACATGTTGGAGACAATAATTAAGATCTCTATCATGTCTTTAAGGAGAAGTAGATTCTAAAATAAGCATTAGTAATGGGATTAAACATTATTGTTGTGTCCCTCTTCCCCTTTGGATCTTAGCATTGTCAACGTGCTTAGCAACTCTGAATGAAAGAGGATTCTTCAGTGGGAGAAAGGAAATAAATATAACTTGTGTATCTAAATTTTTTTCCAGCAGCTTGTGGCCCATTAAATCACTTAGGCCAAAATCCATGAAAGGAGCTAGGTGGAATTTAAGTGGAATTAGAGTGTCTCAGTGTAAGGGTACAATCCACAAGTCCCACACCTCATTACCAAGGCACCTAAATCTTTGCTAGTAGAGTTCCATAGGTGCAATCTTAATACTCCTGAACACCGTGGCCAGTAGCTCATGCTGAAGCCCATTTGGGATCCACAGCCTACCTGATCTGTGCTTGTCTTCTGAAGGACTTGCTCCAGAAGGCACGGTCAGAGCATATCTAGTGAAGGATTTTGCTCAGCAGAAAACACAGGAGTCATTGGCACTTTTATTCAGAAACTCAAGTGGTAATGCCTAACTTTATATATAAAATATTATATATAGAAATGCCTAGTAGCTAAAGCACTTGCCTAGGAAGTAGAAGACCCAGATTCAGTGCTTTTCTCATCCTGTGAAGATGTACAAACCCATGTCTTATATCCCCATATCTTTTGCTGTTTCTTGTATTCAAGGAGAGTGTCCTAGGGCAGGGTTGGGGCACTGTCTACCCTTCCAGCTGGAGGTGTGCCACTGTGCTGAAAAGAATGCAAGATTACTATGATTACCGTGCTTTGTAGACCTGAGGCTTTTTGTGGGAACAGATGAACAAGTTATCATAGGGAGCAGTGCTTTACTCTCTCTTAACTATTTTGCAGTAATTGTGTGCATGTGCTCACTCCATGCTAATGGAAATTAAACCATAATAACTGAAATGTTCATTTAATTTCTAATACCATGGTGCAATACCAAGCACGCATGCAGTTACCCTGAAGCAGCTGATAACGTGGTAAAGTTCTTCCTCCTTTGTCTCATGATACATTGTACATAAACCAATACTTTTAGTATATATTAGGAAAATTTGTGGACAAGTTGAAGACAGCAATTGCTTAATATATTGCTGGCTAGTGTTGTTGCTCCAGTACAGCAGAAAGGTTAGAGAAGAGCTCAGTAAATCAAGGTTGTTTAAAAAGTCCTGTGGCAGGCAAAGTTTTTTGGGTAGATGTGGTATCTTCTATTAGACTAACTAAATAGTGGGAAAAAGTTCTTTACAAGCTTTCAGGCACAAACACCCTTCATAAGGCAAAGAGAGACTGTAACAACAGGAGAGTTTCCCTATGCCTGACAAAGGGTGTCTGTGGCCACAAGCTTGCAAAGACCTTTTTTCCCCAAGTATTTAGTTAGTCTAATAAAAGATTAACAGATTCAAAGATGTTTAGGGCTGGAAGAGCCCTCGTGACATCATTGGGTCTAGCCCCCCTGTTCTGGGCAAGAAAGACTGCTAGGATCAAATAACCCCAGCAAGGTATGCATCTAGTCTCTTTTTGAAGATCTCCAGGGCAGGTGCCTGCACCACCCCTGCTGGGAGTAAATTCCAGAGTCTGGTACACTAACCATAAAGAAGTTTTTCCTTTATATCCAGTCTGAAACCTCCTTCTGGGAGTTTATGACTGTTGCTCCTGGTTTTCCCTGGGGGCACTTTGGTAAATAGTTGTTCGCCTAGTCCCTGATGCACTCCCCTGATATATTTGTAAGATATCATATCTACTCAGAGAACTTTGCCTGTCTATGTCCTTAGACCAAAATGGCTACAACCAACAACCATAAAAATCCTGTGCAAATTCTAAGGGAAGGGTGCCATAATGGCACTCAGTGGTCACATCTACACATTCATAGTAATACGAAGCAATAAACTCTAGAGCTTATTGCTCTGGAGTTTATTGCTCTGGGTATATCATTTGCATGTGTGCCCAGGACCGCAGCACACTGTGCCAGGTCAGAGCAGCCCTGGCTGGCATGGGGCCCCAGGGGTTAGCATGCCAGCCTGGAGCTGCTCCCCTGGCTCAATGTGCTGTGGAGGGGATGACTGGGGCATGAAGGTAGTTCAGTATGGGGGCCAGCTGGCAGGCAGTCCCCACACTGAAGCACCTTCATGCCCCAGCCAGTTGGGGCAGTGTCTATACATGTGCTGCTATGGAGTAAAAAATTCTGCAGCAGGATAGTACTTGTTTAAGTAAGTATTAGGTTTGAATAGGCAAGTACTATCTTGCTTTATCCTGGAGTAAATTAATCTAAACCAGCCTAATAGAGGCGCATGTGTAATGGCGCGACATTTACTGGGCAGCTAATTAGTCTACTCTTCAGTAAATGTCTAGTGTAGACACGCCTAGTTAGATGTGGTTAGATGCCATGTAAAGTACATGTAAAGGATATCACTTGTAAAATATTTATTTGAACAATCTGAACTAAGTTTGTGGAGAGCTGTAGAGCTCACTGTAGATAGTGTTACCATATTTCCAATTTAAAAAAAGAGGACACTTGTGGGGGACAGGTGGAGAAGGGATGTATGATGGGGGGGGCAGTGATATGCCCCCTGCCCTCCCCAGCCCTGCTGGTGCCCCTCACTCCTGCCCCGCAGCCCCCTGCTCCCTCCCAGCCCTGCTGCCCATGTAGCTCACTTGGGCGCACACACATACGCACACACTGACCTGCCAGCAGCTGTTGGGGCCCCACACACAGAGTATGTGATTTCCCAACAGTCAGTCAGCTTGCCCTGGTGTCCCCTAGCCCCAAGCAAAAGCAGAGGCAAAGCAAAAACTTTCATATTTGCTTGCACTTTAAAAAACCCACCCGGACAGAGAACAAGGGGCCAAAAAAAAGGACATGTCTGGGAAAACCTGGACATGTGGTCACCCCCTAACTGTAGGTGTTCTGTCACTCAGGAAGAAGAGAGGAATGAGAAATCTTATCTCCAAAAAGTTTGCCCACTCACTTTAGGAAACGGGGCTCTCCTATTTGTATTGTTTCCTCCTTCCTGAAGTGTGCTTCTGTTCTGAGTTGTTGGGAGTCAGGAGCATTTTGGGTTCAGTTTTTTCAGACATTTATTCTTGTGCGTAAGCCCATTGACTTCATTGAGTTTACTCTTGATAATTTTTTGCAGCAGCTGTGGCAGTGTTACTACTTGGTTACAGGTAACTAATGTTGTCTGATTTTAACTGGAGCAAGTACTAAAAGGAACGGCATCTTCACTGAAATATCATGCGTCTATTATACAGTGTCTGCAGATGCCAAACAACATCTAAACAGCAAGCTTACTGTTTATTCCTTGAGTAACATAACCAATGCTTTGCCAGTCCTAAGCATGAAAAAAATCATGAGTCAGGCATTCAAAAATCATGAGTTCATTTTTATTTTCATTGCTGTCTGGTTTCAGAGACTTCAGAGTGCACTTGCTTCATGTTTTTAAGTTTTGTCTGAGTAAGGTTTGAGTAAGAACTTCAGGAGTGGGCCAAACCATTTGAGACCAATTAGTTACCCAAGCAGAAAGAAAGGTAGGTGGCAACTTAGAGAATAACTGGTTCATGGAGACATAGCTCAAAACTGACAATGCTATTATAGAAGGACAATGCTTGCTTTGGTCTCTTAGCACAAATCAGCAGGCACAAAGGCTTTGTATGGACATTACAGCCAGATGTTGCGGTGTTAAATCAGGTTGAAAATGGGTGCCTGATCTAACTTAGTAATTAGATAGGTGCCAGGAGCCTGAGCTAAGGTGAGTTGGGGTAGGCGGAGGAACAAGCAGGATGGGAAGATCAGGGGGATTAGTGGGGCTTGCAAGGGAGCTGGGGGGATCAGAGGAGTGGTAGGATCGGAGAACCTCACTGATCCTGCCAAACCCAAAGGCCCTGGATCCCCCCAGGCACCCCTGATGCCACCAAACTGCTCCTGATTCTGCAAACTGCTCCTGGGGCTGTTCACTGGTCCCAGGACCCTGACTGAAGTAAGAAGGGGGAGAGGTGGATCAAGGAGGCTGACGACTTTGTGGAGGAGAGTTGGTGGAATTGGGGGGCTGGCAGTTCTGCTGAGGGGAGGCATTGGCAGTATCAGAGAGGCTTTTTTATCCCCCTAATCCTCCCACTCTAGGATGAACAACCCCCTGGCAAACAACCCCCCCCAGTCACACCTGCCCCCCCAACTTACTTTGCTCAACTCCTGGCACTGGCAAACACTGGTAAAAATAGCCCCAGAGCAGTTTGCAGGACTGGGGGCTTCAGCAGGTTCAGGGGTGTTGGCTGGTTTGTAGTGTGTGTCTGTGGGGAGGTTGTCTGTCTGGCGTAGGGGTAGGGGCTAAAAATGGCCGGGTGGCAGGATGGGTAGGAAAACTGCAGCCCTGGGGTTGGGGTCAGTGGCTGGGCTTTCCCAGCCTCAGGGCTACTCTCTTAACATGTACAGAAGTTCAGTTAGGTCAGTATAGCCATACCTGATCTGACTTTGTGCACCTCTGAGGTACAGTTAAGTTAGATTGGGCTGGCCATTTTTGACCGATCTAACCTTTCTGGAACTTCTCACTCATATATAGTTCTTACTTAAATCAGCCTAACTAGGGAATCTAAGTGGAAGGTCCACTTGTGGGCAAATTGAGTTAGATCGGGTGGCCATTTTTAGCGTGACTGTGATCTAACCTCCCCAAATGCCTGTATGTACCCAAAGAAGGTGAAAACATTCCCTCTGCTCTTGCCTGAAAATTCTCCCAGAGAGTTTACAGAAAGTCCATACAGAACTGATACAGGCAGCTTGTTCAGCGCCTCTTTATCCCTGCAACCTCTACCAATCTGTGCAGAAAGCTGGTTAGGGAGCATGAAGACTGTTTTTGGAATGCAGAAAGATGAATGGAAGCATGGTCAGAAGGCCCTGAATAATGCTAAAAAAGCCTGCTCTAACTGGACATTAGGACTGTGCGAGTCTTCGGTCCCTGATTTGTAGAGATTCTGCCTGATTCGGTGGCCAAATCTTTGAATCTGAATCAAATCAGAGGACCCTTTAATCTCTCCAAATCAAATCGGAACCCTCCAAATTGATTCAAAGATTTGGACATAGACACAACTTTAAATGTTTTTTCTACATGTCTCTACGTGGCAGGGGCTCATGAATGCTGCGGTGCTGGGGTGCATGGAGCATCCCACAGGAGTGCGGGGGGCTCCCCAGTGTGCTCGGCAGCAGACCTGGAAGTGGACTAGAAGCACTTCTGGTCTACTTCTGGGTCCACTAGGGAGAGCTCTGGGGGGCCCCCCTGGCTGCCCCGGCTCGGTGACTGGTGCCTCCTGGGACGGGGGGGCACCCAGGGTCCCCCTGTGGCCAATTGCTGAGCTGGGAGGATGTAGGGGAGCCCCCCGTGCACTCCCTTGTAGACCCAGAAGTGGACTGGAAGTACCTCCAGTTCACTTCTGGGTTCACTGCCAAGCATGTGGAGGGCTCCTCCACACCCCTCTAGGACGCTCCATCTGCCCCAGCATGGCAGTGATCACGAGCCATGCCTGCTACCTCAAGGTATGTAGAAAAAACTTGTAAAACTTCAAATTCCGATTCGGCCTAATTGAATTGGGGAATCAACAAATCGAATCACAGTCCCTGATTCAGGCCAAATCCAAATTGAATAAGGTTCGCTTTGCACACAAGGGCATAGTGTTGGACCAGAAATTATGGAGCCCTAATCATGTCTATCTCATTGTACTGTACCTAGTTCCATCTAGCCACATTTGAACGACTAGTTAGCTCTAGTGCTAGGTTTGATTTGTTTCAACAAATGAAAAAATACCTAACAAACTAGGTGTGCAGTTGGGGAGTTGATAGGCAATTTTTTTTCCCCAATTTCTACTGACATTTTATTTCGTCTGGAAAAGGAGCAGTGCTAGCATGTGCCATTTTCTCTGCACTTGCTTATCTATTCTGACCTACCCACCACCTGCCTTGTTTTGTTTTTAAATCAGAAGCTTAAATGATTGCCTAAATAACCAGAAAGCAAACTGTCATCAGGCATCCTGGCTCAGTGTTAAATATAAAACTCCAAAGTCTGAACTTCTTTCTAAATAATCCAACCCAGAATAAGTAAAAGCAGCAAATGCAACTTGGTTGGCCTGTACCAGCCAGCTGATACCTACCGTGACCGGCTTGTCCAGTCAAGCTTGCCCACAGGACAGCAATAAATATTGCCAACTGGCCTGACTTGGTACCCAGCTTAAAACGTATTTAGTGATTTTTTTTCCAAATAGTGTAAAGCAAAATAAGTGGCAGCTGTAAGCAAAGCTCTAGCTTCACCACTTACCTCAGTCAATACAGCCTGCTACCATGACTTAAACCAGGCTTGTTTAAAGGGAAGGTAAGGACTAGGGGGAGAGACAAGAGTGCAAACTGGAGTGACTTGTTATAAAACATAAAATTCATTCATTGGATTCTCAGCACAGTTCTCTGGAATAAAACATTAAGAAGATGGGTAATTAATTTGGCAGGTAGCAGAAATTAGTGTTTGGGAACACCTGGACCAGCCCTGTGATACCACAGAGCTGGACCTCCCTGGCTTCAGCTAGTTGAGTCTGTCTCCTACTCCACTGTTAGACTCTGTTCTCTCTCCAGCGTGGTATTTGCATTGGTTTCTCTTTTTTAATGCTTCTTTCATAGCAGCCGGAGGACAACCAGAGGTTAGCTTTTTAATATCTGAAGTAATTCCCAAACATGACTTTTGGGGATTTTGGATCAAAAGCAGTAATAGTAGTAATACCTAGCACTTCCAGTACATAGCTCATTATGTCTTCAAAATGTGCAAAGGGTAATTAAGGCTTTTTGTCAGGATGACTTATTGCCTGAAAGTGATTCCTTCCTACTTCCCATCTAGCAGCAGCATGGGGAAAAGTCAGAATGGGAAGGAAGGGTGTAAGGACTGGAACAGTGGTTCCCAGACTCAGTTCTGAAGGCCACTGCACATCCACAAAGCCTTGGTTCATGGCCAAAGGTCTCCACAGATTGTGCAAGGCTTCTTCCTCTTTTCAATCAAATGTTTGAAGATAGATATGCAAGGCAGTCTGTGAGAAATTTTGACACTTGACAATGATCATTTGGTCCAGAAAGTTTGGGAACTGTTTTTTAGAGAATGTGAAATAGTTACATGTGCTGTGAAAAAAATGTGTGTGTAGAGGGGTAATTCATTGGCTGTAGTCTTCATTCACCAATAGACCACGTTTTGGCTTTAGTATCCAATCATGAAAACAGGCACACTCCCCAGCAAACCCAGAAGTGGATCAGAATTGCTTTTGGTCCACTTCCGGGTTTCCTGCCACGCATCCTGGAGAGCCCCCCCATGCTTCTGTGGGACACTCCACGCACGAGTCCCTGCTACCTAGAGGTATGTAGAAAAAACATTTAAAGCTGTGTCTGTGTCTGAATTTCTGAATCTCTCTGAGTCCATTCAGAGGGTTCTGATTTGATTCAGAGAGGCTAAAGCGTCCTCTGATTCGATTCAGATTTGGAGATTCGGCCACTGAAGCGAATCAGAGACTGAAGCTTTGCAAAGCCTTAATAACAAGCTCAGTTACTGATGAACTGGTTTGAACCATCACTGACATTTTGGTTTGTTAGGTAAGATGGTGCCATCAGCATGTACTAGACACTGTTTCTAATGAAGTTGACATTGATCTGTTCAGAACGAAGATGTTCAGGACTGCTGAAGTAGTTCTTTTATGGCACATGCTGTGTCTGCATGAAGTATCCCTCCTGATGCCTAATAACTTGTATATGAAATTTCAGTGAGACAAACAAAGAAAATATATGAAACCTTTAAAATGACATCTTTGTATTGGCCCAATAAGTAATGGATTATTGTGAATTTCTGCCAATGATTCACGATGTAGAGAAATACAATGTAAGCATTGTGCATGCATGTGGTGTGTGTGTGCATGTGCAAGACACTTTTCTGTGTTAGACACAGAATGCGTGTCAGACACATTTCTGATCTCTCTCTCTCTCTCTCTCTCTCTCTCGATATATCATATGCACACACATACCTTCAATGGAAAAGGCATCTCTGAAGAAGATAACCTGCCTAACATCCCTTTTAGGCACCTCAGTTACAAAAACAACAAAAATTGTCAAAACAAACTGATCCTATTTGGTTATAGCCATAAAAGAGCTGTTGTTATACAAGATATCTAACCCTTATGTATCTGTCATACCTGCTTTGATGTAATGATTTTACTGTGGTTATACTCCTGACAGCACTGCAGAAGAAACACTATGGCCGTGTCAGCTGGAGTTTGTTCTGACTCGTCTCATTCAGCGGGTTGTCAGCTATGTCTGGTTGAAGAACCACTAACACAGAATCACACATGTTAAAATTTTGAAGGATGAAAGATACAACATAAGGAACTGGATTTCCATTTATCTAATGAAATAATTTAAAATCTCTGATTAAGAGCAGAATCGAGTCACAACTCATATGTTAATTTTGTAGTTTGCATTTTGAAGGCTTGAACTGTGTGCCCAGCCCATGTGCTGTTTGTATACACAGGGATTAATTTTATTAGCCAGACCTTTCCAGCTACACTTTCTCAGTGGACTCAGTGATGATGTGCAGGATAGCATAAGAGTGAAAGACGCCTCTTAAGTTTCCCTCTTTGCAGGAGCAACAGGCATTTTTGAGCCTACATATTCAAAATTGTTTCCCCATAGAAAGGACTGTGTTTGCCATCAGGCTTCTCCTCTCCCTTCTGCACAAGTAAACAGTGACATGCCAAACGGTGGCAGGGACTGCTTGGAGCCAAGGCTCTGAGCCCTCTCGCTTAGCTTAAGTAGCGAATGGTCAAGAGGTGGTGTGGAGGTGAAAGTAGAAAATGTCAGCAAGAGACGTGTGCTTTCATGTGCTAATTTACCGTGCTGAAGCACTAGGTCCAGGGACTTCTGCTTTGCAATAAGCAATATTGATGTACTCTGAGAGTCCCGGTTCAGAACCTGGCCTGCTAATCTTCCCTCATTTCAGGCTGCTAAACCAAAATCCAGTCTAGTGTGAGTACAAGGAACATCACAGAACTGGTCTGAGCTGCTATATTTTAAGAAGGAGGAAGTAAAGCAATCCCTAGTGGATAGAGAATAAATATTGCTTTGTTTCTCATCACTGCAAGAGAACAGTTTTTGCTCTTTCCAATGCAGCCCCAAAATTGACACCATCTGATTGGTGTTTGGCAGCCTCTGTGAGTTAGGTGGTCTTAATCCAGTTCCTGGTAGTGCACAATCAGAGGCCAGAGTCCACAACCTCTGGTTGCACTAATTAGCAGTCTTGTTAGAAGGCCCAGTAACTGAATGTGAAAGGAGAATGAACCATTCTCTCAGCTCCAGCTCTGCCTCTTTCCTCTGACGGGTGCTGCTTCCAGGTTTGATCTTAAGCTGTTCTGTTCCTGAATGTATTGCTCACCTTCTTCTTTAAACTATTCAGTACTTGCTTACAGTAGCACCCACAGCATGGTATTCACACTCAAACTTCTAAGAAGCCAGGGAAAAGAAGGAGCTCCACTGCAAAGAGCTCAGAAACTAAGTAGCCAGTAGCCTGAGATGAGGGAAAGGGCAACAGCAATAAGAAATTTGCATACATAAAAACTCAGTTTAATCTCAGCAGCATGGCAGAGATGGTTCTGGGACTTGTTTGGGCAAGAATTTGTTAAACAAAACATGATTGAAATGTGGCAGACTTCCCAATCCACCTTGGCTTGAATGGGCTCGGACAAATTTTTGTTTTGATTGGTGATCCACGAATCAGATAAGGGACGGGTGGGGCTGGCACTGCCCCTTACATGGGTGGGGAGTGGGGTCAGAGAGCCTCCTGGGCCTGGTTGAGTGAATAAAAGCCACTGCATGCCCAGCTTGCAGCAGATGTGTCAAGGGACAGCAAAGCCAGCAGGGCTAAGAAGAGCTGGGGAAAGCTGCTGAGTGGGTGGAAGCTGTAGCCCAGAAGAGCCATGGAAGGCTCCCTCAGCAGGACTGGAGCAGCAAGCGGCTTTGGTTACAGCCCCAGCTCCAGCCGGTGCACAGTGCAGTTCACGGGACAGATCCTGGGAGCTGCAGGAGGCACCTTGGGTCCCTGAACACTGGGTGCACATAGCAGTGTTCACCCGTGCACTACCAGGAGAGACCAGGAATAACGGTCACAAGCTGGCAGAGGGTAGGTTTAGGCTAGATATCAGGAGGCGCTACTTCACGGTCAGGGCAGCTAGGATCTGGAACCAACTTCCAAGAGAAGTGGTGCAGGCTCCTACCCTGGGGGTGTTTAAGAGGAGGTTAGATGTACATCTTGCTGGGGTCGTTTGACCCCAGTACTTCTTCCTGCCATGGCAGGGGGTCGGACTTGATCTGCTCAGGTCCCTTCCGACCCTACAAACTATGAAACTATGAATCCTTAAAGTCAGCTGTTTATTCTAGAGGATATTTGCCTTGAGGATATTTTCTTTGGACCATCTCTATTCCCTTTGCCATTCCAGAGTGGCCCAAGAACCTTGGCTGACCAGAAAAAAGAGGGCCAATTTTTGGAAAATAATTCTCAATCTGTAACTCATTCAAATGCTTGATAGTTGAAATAGTATGAATAGTAGTATGCAGTATGTCTGGCTGCATAAATCACACAGTCACTGTGTTTTCTGATTGAAGGGTTTGAACTCTTGTAGTGGGATTCCTGAGGCAAAGGTTACTTAAAACAATTTTAAAAATTGCTGTCCTTAGATATTCTTCAGTGATTACTCAAAAACTTCCTTCTCTTTGACAGGGAGTCCTCCCTGTTACCAGCCTTACTGGAATATGTCTGTAGGGTCCAAACCAGATTTCACCAAAATCAAGGGAAGTTTTTTTACTGCTGTTAGATGAAAAAAGGGACTGTGTGTGAATAAAATTTGCAGTCAGGCCCTTACTAAAGGGAAACAAAGCAGTAGACAGCCTAATCTTTTGGTTTGATACTAGAGCTCTTTTGTCAATGTAGTGGGGTTTTTATACTAGGAAGAAATGAAAAGATTTGGCCATGTTCTCAAATGTGTTGAGGTTTGTTGTTGTCATTTTTAGCGTGAATTTAGTGTTCATGAAAAAAAAGCTCAATTGGCAGCACTAGAAACTAAATGTTATGTGAATCCACAAAATGGATATCAGAAGTACAAACTTCTTCATCCTGCCCAAACAATGTACGCCTCATTTCTGACCTGAAAGGACCACCTGTAGGGGAAAAATGTTAGTTTGGTGTCCATGGCCCATTCATTCTTCTGCCAGTCTGCTAAGACTGCCAATTAGTGCCAACTGTGGTGGCAGATTTTGTCATGTGGACACATGTTCACTGGAAACTGGACGAGATATTTGACTCATTTCACTGAGGGCACAATGAATTATTTGCTCTGTGCTATACAAATGAGGATTGTTGAAGGCTTTCCTCATTGTTAGCCTCTGTACTCTTACTGAGTGTAAATAAAAGGGAAATTGGTGTTATTGCAAGGACAAATTAACACCAGAACTGAGCTGCATTTTTTTAAATGTGCTGCTAATTGTGCCCAATTTGTGCTGGAGTGGTCACTCTAATGCAAACGTACAAAACCAACTGAATACATTTCAAGGTGCCAAAAAGAGCTTGCACATTTCTCTTAGCAAATTATCTTTCCTGTTTCACACTGCAGAAAGTGCCAAAGGGTCCCAGTAAGACCTTTATCTGGAGTAATTAAATTAGCACTTCATGTTAGTAAATTAGGGTTTATGTACAATCATTTATATTTGCTGCAGATTTTGGCATTACAGCAAAACATTTTAAAGATTTCACTTAAATTTTTTATGAGTGTGATACTGTTTCTCTCTGCGGTTTTAAAAACACACAATGATGCTGATATAAAGCATTAAGACAAGGTTTAAATTGTAGTGCACTTCCAAGGGTTAACAGTTAAAGATGTTTTTAAACTTCAAGGTAAAGCAGAAGCAAATTACCAGATCTGTAAACTTGAGAAAACAGGTTCATTGTCATTTTACCCAATAATTTCATTCTTCCCCCCTGTTCGTAGAAGGCCAAATGGTCCTATCAATTATACCCATGAAATCATTGGAAGTGGGTTTAACTAAGGGCCAACATTTGGCTTAATATTGATGTTAGGTACATCAGGAAACCCGCTCCCACCAAAAATTATGAAAAGGACACAGAGGGAAAAGCAAACTACTTTAAGCACAGAAGCCAGCAAAATGGCCAGAATGAAAGGGGAAAATAGTACTGAATCAAATACTTACTTGGCAAATCTTTATTGAATCATCAGTTATATCAGGGCTGAATTTGACCACTGGGGTTAGTTAGTTAATGTTTGTACTGTCTGAACATTTAATAAAAATACTTAGTGTTATTGAGAATATATATATGTATGTAGGTGCAATGTATGTGTGTGTGCGTGTGTGTGTGCATGTTTTTGATGTGTATAATTCTAGCCCAGAGCTAATCTTGATTCAGTAATAGTCCATTGATTCAAATGGATAAATACAAATTGGAGAACAAATGAGACTTCAGTACTGTAGAAAAAGACCTGTGAGTTATACTAGATTGCAGGCTGAATATGAATTTAGTATTATAGTACGAGTTTAGCATAGAGTGAGGCTGGGTCATGGGAATAACTCAAGCCGCTGGATGCAGGTAAGTGGGGAATGAAAATCCAAGGGACTGTCTAGAGTGTGTGTGTGGGGGGGGGGGCGGTGTGCACACATGTGTGAAAGTGTTTGCTTGCTGGTGCTGAGGACAGTGGTCAGGTGTAGGGTTGTGGCAGGGCAGGGAGTGTGGGGGGAGAATCAGCAGGGGAAGGAGGCAGGGAGGTTTCATAGATTTCATAGACATTAGGGGCTGGAAGGGACCTCTTGAGATCATTGAGTCCAGCCCCCCTGCCAGAGGCAGGAAGTCTGAAAGGATCAAATGATCCCAGCAAGATAAACATACAAATGCCTTTTGAATGAGTCCAGAGTAGGTGCTTGCACCACTCTGGGGGGAGTCTGTTCCAGATCTTGGACACTCGGACTGTAAAGAAGTTTTTCCTTATATCGAGTCTGAATTGACCTTCTAGAAGTTTGTGGCTGTTAGATCTAGTTATTCCTTGGAGAGCCCTGGTGAACAACTGTTCTCCCAGATCCTGATGCACCTCTCTTATATACTTACAGGCAGCCACTAAGTTCCCCCTGAGCCATTTCTTCGCCAGGCTGAAGAGTCCCATGTCTCTCAGCCACTCCTCATAAGGCTTGCTCTCTTTGCCTTTGATCATATGGGTGGTTCTCCTCTGGACTCTCTCAAGCTTATCCACATCCCTTCTGAAGTGGGGGCCCCAAAACTGGATGCAGTACTCCAGATGCAGCGTCACTAAGGCTTAGTAAAGCAACAGGATGACATCCCTGATTTTGCTTGAGATGCATTGGTGGATGCATGCCAGAATTTGGTTTGCTTTGCTGGCCACGGCATCGCATTGGTGGCTCATGTTCATCTCGTGGTCACAATCAAGACCTCCAGGTCTCTTTCAGTTGCAGTGCTAGTGAGCGCAGTACTGCTGAGCCTATAAGTATGATACTGTTTTTTTCTCCCAAGGTGTAGTACCCTGCACTTCTCAAGTGCAATCCTTCTGGGCTGTGGACTTACAGATATCAAGCCTCTCGAGGTGTTCTTTCACTTGATCTATGTCAATTGTGGGCCCATCTCCTGAGCTGTGGATGCTTTGCATCTTGTCTGACAGTATGACTCCCTTGGGTGGGTGGAAAACTGATGCAAAGTAATTGTTTAGGAGATTGGCCTTTTCTTGGGCCTCATACGTCAGCTGTCTCATTTGATCTCGCAGGAGGCCAATGTTGCTTGTGTTCTTCCTCCAACTTCCCACATATCTGAAGAACAACTTTTTGTTATCCTTGATTCCACAGCCTAGCCTGAGTTTGGCTGCAGTGGCTTTTCTGGACTGCTCCCTACAGGTATGGGCTAGTGCTGAGTAGTCCTACTCAGTGATGATTCCCGTTTTCCATCTGGTGTAGTCTTGTCTTTTTTTGTTTCAGGAGATCAAGCCCCTGTTGAGCCAAGGGAACTTCCCTGCCCTCTAAATGCATTTCCTGTGGGATGGGATGGACTTCCCTTCCATTTTGAGGATTGAGTTCTTTAGAAATAACCATTCCTCAGGGACTCCCTTTCCTAGGGTTCCTGACTGACCAGTCTTCTGAGTTTGTGGAAGTCAGCCTTCCCAAAGTTGAGGATTTCTGTTTTGGTGAGGGATTTGCCCACCCTGCGTTGGACAGAGAAAGTAATCAGATCATGGTTGCTGTCACCAAGCTTGCCCTTGATCCTCAGTTCACTCACCAGATCATCCCCTTTGGCCAGAACCAGATCAAGCAGTGCCTCTCCCCTAGTTGGCATGTAGACCTCTTGCATCAGGTACAGGTTGTCAATGCAGGTAAGGAAGTTATGTGACCAGTCAGACCTGGCCATATGCTCTTCCCACAAGATGTCAGTGAGGTTGAAGTCTCCCATGACAATCATACATCAGGAACGTGCAACCTTGGCCAATTCCCTATTGAATTCGAGATCCAGTTCTTCTCCTTTATTAGAAGGTCTGTAATAGACTCCCCCATATTTTAGCCCAGATGGTCTCAAGGCACCCTCTGTGGTTAATGAACTCAGTTTGAAGGGAAGTGTACTGTTCCTTGACGTAGAGAGCTACACCCCCACCCCTCTTCCCAACACAATCTCTTCTGTAGAGGGTATAGCCTTCTATACCTACCAACCAGTCGTAGGAGGAGTCCCACCAGGTTGAGGGCATAATCATTATCAGTCAGAAGGGGCAGCTCCTCTTGCTTGTTACCCAAGCCCCTGCCATTTGTGTATAGGCAGTTGAGTCTGCCATGGGAAGCCTTGGGCTTCCTTATGTGATGGCATGTGACCTTTCCTTGGGCTGTTGTCAGAGTGGGTTCCCTTGGGCTACCCAAGCTGTGGCTACTGTGATCGGCATGACCTGGGCTAGAAATGTTGATTGACCACCCATTCCCCAGCAATCTTGGTTTAAAGTCCTGTCGAGTAGATCAGGGTTTCTGACTGAGAAGAGGTCGAGGCCATCCTTTCCCCAGTTCTTTGCAGTGGGGAGCTGCATGCCTGGCCCAGCTGCATGGTGCAGAACCCATACATGCAGGGGCCTGCGCTTGTTGCTTATGCTCTGGCCCAAGCAGAATGGAGGCAGCTGGGGACTCCCTCTAGCAGGGCCGGGGTGGGAGGTGGGAGCAGGGGACAGCAGATTGGGTATGAGGGCACTAGCATGGCTCAGGAGGCAGGGGGCTGTGGCTTGGGGGTGAGGGGCACCAGCAGCATTTGGGGGTGAGGGTTGGGTACTGGTAGGGCCAGTGGGGTGTGGGTCGAGACAAACCATTAATCTTGGCAAATGGGTCTTGCTACGAAAAAGTTGAGAACCGCTGCATTAAAGCACACCATGTAGACATGCCCAGTGATAGTAATCGTGAATACTGTTGACTGATAGTAGTAGTAGGCTCCTAATCTGTTTAGCATAGACCCGCCGCTACAGGGCAAAAAACAACATTGTATTACAGTTGCATCAGCGATAGGAATGAATTTGGCCCCCAAATTGAATGTGAGCTGTTAATTGAAAAGAACTTTTAAAAATCAGGCAGTTTAGATGCATGCTTTAGAAACTCAAAAGTCAATGTTAGGCTCCTAATTTTGAAAATCTTGGCCTAGATCTGATTTCCAAGTCAGTGCCTTAACAACAATGCAGGCCTCCTCTGCCTTGTGTAAATGCAATTTGTAGTCAATGTAAAAAAGAAGCCTAATGAAACAATTCTCATGTTCAAGACAGGTAGTGGGAAGGTATCCTAGAAGATCTCCCTTAAATTACCATCATTTAATCTTTCAGGTACTTTTTGGGGAGCATATCCACATTTTTTGGCTTTGTTCATCCATGGGCTATCTTTGAAATGCACCATTTTATTGTCTGCATTGCTGGAATACCAGCACATGATCTAAGCAAGCAAATAAAGAGCTGAAAGATGGGCAAAAGATAGAGATACAGAACTCCATTGAATTACCATCAATAGTAGCCTTGAATAAAAACATGCTATAGTGTAATATATCTACACAATCTACAAGAGAGGAAATAGTCATTTTCCTTCTCTGATTAGATCCACAGGAGTCCAGGTTCTAGACTTAATCAAATATATATAAACATGTACAATTTAAAAGCTCACAAGGTTTGAGGAACAAAGTAAACATTCTTAGTCTTCTGAGCTGGATTTGGAAGGAAAAAAGTTTTCAGAACAATGTCTGATGTTAAGCCCCCCTCCCTGAAGTTTATTGCATAAGCCAAAAAAGAGAGCCCATTCTTTCTAACAATGCCCTTTCAGCTACTTTGATTCTAAAAATAAAAATGTTTGATAGCTATCCAGATGAAGAAGGTGAAAACAGTAATTTCCAGCTTTTCTGTACCTCCTTTGCTATACCCATATTACAAAAGTACAGTAGCCAGTAGATGAAGTCAGGTTGTTTTTTCCTGCCTTGTATATTTAAATTCCCTTTCACTTATATTAAGTCTGAACAGTCAGAAATATTAAGACTGCTGAAAGATTAACTCAGTACTCTTCATGACTTAGTAAGCATTCAGTGTGTCAGTGCTTTCTCTGTTGGACCTGGTGACCCCAAACCAAAATACCTCAGTAAAGCAGGCAAAGCCTGTTTGAATGGCATCCTGAAAAGTATGTAGAAGTAGTTTACTACTTACCAAAGATGATAACTTTTGCTTATAGCTACTAAGGCTTACATTTTACCAAATATTATATACATAGTAGGTGCGTTTACATAGTCATTAATGCAGTGTAGTTACTGCTTATTAAGTTTAGTACTTGGTTAACCAAGTACTAAATCAATGCGTAGTAACTTGCGCTACTGTGCAGTAGCAGTGGCACATGGGTTTTAGTGATGCTTACTGTGCAGTAGCCTAATATTACTGTGCAGTAGAGTGTTAGCATGGTTTTTGCCAGGCACGCTACTGCACAATGTTATTAGACTATGGTGTAGTTAGTGTCTCATGTAGATGTGCCCTCAGATACCTAGTCTTAGGTTAAAAGAATCGTGATGGGGTTTCTACATTGAACCACCACCTCGCACTGGGAAGAGAAACTGTAGTGTATTATGGAAGATGAAATACCAGGAAACCCAAGCAACCAAAGAGAATGGGACTTTGGAATGGGAATGGGAGGGACTCCCCATCTTACTGACGTAAAAAAATGGGGAAAAAATAATAAATTTGTGTAATGTCTCATCATATCTAATAAATAGTACACAACTTCTATAGACATCTTGCAGGAACTGTCCTATCAAAAGTGGAGAAGATATGAATTCTGTTTCTGAGATGTACTGACTGAAAGCTGGACTGGATTTAAAGAAAGAAAGAAAGAAAGAAAGAAAGACCCCAAATGCCTAAAATCTGGAGGTATTTTATTTATATGCACAACAATGGTGTCTCAACTTTCGACATGTGAAAATGGGACTTAGACTCCTTAAGTCACATTGGCATTTTTGCAAAGTTTACCTCTGGTGTGTCCTGTTTTATCTCAAAAATGCCATGAAAGAGAAGAGAAGTACAATTATAACATTTCAAAGCACTGAGGAGGGAAAACCTCATTAAGAACTCAGTTGCTAGCTGCTTTACTTCCTCTATGTGAGTTCCCTGAAGTGCTGGTGTTTGCAGAAGGATATGGAGAGCAGCTGCCAGAAGGTGGAGTCTTGGCTCTGTCCCCAATATACCAGCCTGCTGAATTGGCACAGAGGTGGAGATAACTGATGCCAGGAAAAGGACTAGCATAGCTTGCTCACTCCACGGAGCAAACCAGAATCAGGTCTAAAATTGTGACTTTAGGTTAAAATGTGATCTCTTATTTAATTCTGTGTTACTGAGACTATGATCCCTACTTGTGTTGGGTTGTAAGGTGTCAATCTGGATCTTCTTTAGACTTTTTACATTTGGATCAAGTCATAGGGCAGGAGCTGAGGGTAGATCTAGGGTTTTCCTAAGGGGGTGTGGGAGCAGTGACTGCTCCCAGCCTCCTCCCTCCCTACCTGTGTGGGTAGACAACGTTGCCAGAGCCTCCAGGGACTTTTTAAAGTTCCTAAAGCTGGTGAAAAATATGAATTTCCCCTTCATGCTCAGAGGCATAGTCCTTTCCTCCCCTACCCCTGCTGCCTACTGCTGGCAGGGGCTTGAACCAAGATCTTCCATTGGCTAGAAGAGTGCTCTAAACTGTGGGCTATAGGGCAAGTCTGGGATGAGCTCTTTCAATCTCTTCCATTCATACTAGTTAGAACAATTAAATAGACATTAAGACAGTATGAAAATAACTAATTCCTGATGATGCAGGACACTCAGTTCTGAGATAGTTCCAATTTGTGCTTTAACAAATGTTTAATTAGCATGTCAACGGAAGAGATTCTTCCTATTTGTTGTTGTTGTTAGGGCATTCATGGGGGTGATGTAGGTTGAAATACCTTCAGTTGTAGGAGAGAATTTAATTTGTCCCTCCCAAGTTCTAACTCCAAAACTCTACCTCCTTCCACAGATTTGTGAAAATCAAGCATTTCATTTATTTTGGTTTTGTTACAGCTGCTCAAAGTGAAATGCTTTGTTTCAAGAATTTAATTTTGTGGGGGTTTTGTTTTGTTTCAGTGTGAAAAAACAAAAACGTTAAATCTTGGTTTGGACTGAACTATTTCTGTTGGGTTTTTTTTCAGTTTGGTTGCTGAGTCAAAAGAATCGGTCCTAATCTGGAAATTTGTAGCATTCTTCTGGATTAGAATAGCCTTTTGTAGCTTCAGAAAATCCTCCTGTTAGCCACATCCTCCTCCTTAATAGAGTAGGCATTCAGGTCACAGCAAAGAACAGAACAAGTTTTTATTGATTAGGATTACAGAGACACTTCACACTTTTCCTCATAATAGGGAAAATATTTTGATGAACAAATACTCAAAAGCTTGGGAGCTAACTGACATTTGCCTGGGAGGCTTGTTTCTCATCAACAGCCTGAATATACACTGCCAGCTTGTGATAAAGAGCAAGCCTTGCAAGGGAAGGTTGCACCACCATGCTGGTGGGAAATGCAAACCTGGATGATTATGGGAGCAAGTGGAGCTAATGAGACAACATGGAAAGTTCAGAACAAGAAAATTGCATCATAATCTAGTCTTCCTCAAGGTTTACTTTAAAGTATCCCTCCAGGCTGGATGACTACTGGATACATTAGAGGGGAGGAGAACCTGAGGAAGAGAAGACAGGAATGACTGGAGAAAACACAATGATCCCTGCATGGGTCATTGTAGTTTGTGGGGTTTTTTGTCTATCTATGGATAGATAAATACATACATAAACAGATGTATAGCTTTTGCTAGTGCGATTATTTTATGTTTATATCAAAAATTGGACCAGCCAAGTACATCTTTCTTTGGTCGTTCTCTTATAGTCTTGACAGCTCTTCTGTCTTTAGCCTTTTCTTGCAGACCTAGTTCAGCCCACATTCTCAGGAAGTGTTCTCTGGAACTTGTGCATTACTTGATTATCGAGATTAACTTATCTTTTTTTTTTTCCACTAAAGCACTAAGCAGCTCTTACAGAAATGTAGGTGTGTTTGAGAATTATAAGAGTCTTTAATTCTCATACCAAACTACGCCCACAGAAGTCAATTCCAGTGCCAGTGATTAAAGGTCATGTGAATGGCAAAAAGTAACAGGCAAGCACCTCATTTTGTTACTAAGAATAACTGCACTGGCAGCAATGGCTTATTACAAAGAGAGCTAATAGCATGCTCAGTAAAATCCTTTTCTTTCCTTATATTTGTTGGTGTAAATCCTTACCTTGGTACCTACACAGAACAAGCCCCTTTGGAAGAAAAAGAAGTCAAAATTTGTTTGATTACTGGTGGTTTTGAACAATCCAGTAATAATCAGGTGCATGAGGCCTAGTCCCCTAATGAGGGACCAGCTAATTATTTGCCTTAGGAGCTTAGGAAATTGTTTAGTAGTAAGATTTTCAATGAGAACTGTCCAGTTTTCTATGGTTTGGTTCATAAAATCACAGAATCATAGAACCATAGAAACTTAGGGTTGGAAGGGACCTCAGGAGGTAATCTAGTCCAACCCCTTGCTCAGAGCAGGACCATTCCCAACTATATCATCCCATCTAAGGCTTTATCTAATTTAGGCTTAAAAAACTCCAAAGATTTTTTTAAGATTCCAAAACCTTTTTGGGTAACCTCTTCCAGTGCTTTTACTACCATCCTAGTAAGAAATGTTTTCCTAATATCTAACCTGAACTTCCCTTGCTGCAACTTGAAACCATTGCTTCTTGTTCTGTCATCTGCCACCACTGAGAACAGTCTAGCTCCATCCTTTTTGCAACGACCTGTCAAGTAATTGAAGGTTGCTATTAAATCTCTCCTCAGTCTTCTCTTCTCCAGACCAAATAAACCCAGTTCCCTCACCCTCTCCTCATAAGTCATGTGCACCAGCCCCCTAACCATTTTCATTGACCTTCACTGGACTCTTTCCCATTTGTCCACATTATTTCTGTAGTGAGGTGTCCAAAACTGGACACAGTACTCCAGATGCAGCTTTATCAGTGCTGAGTAGAAGGGAACAATCACTTCCCTGGATCTGCAGATAGTGCTCCTGCTAATGCAGCTCAGTATGCTGTTAGCCTTCTTTGCAACAAGGGCACACTGTTGGCTCAAATTCAGAGATTGTCCACTGTAAACCCCAGGTCCTTTTCTGCAGAGTTGCTGCTTAGCCAGTCAGTCCCCAAATTGTTTTGTCCTCAATGCACATGTCCAAATTGAACCTCATGAGGTTTCTCTTGGCCCAGTCCTCCAATTTGTCAAGGCCTCTCTGAATCCTAGCCCTACCCTCCAGCATTTCTAGTATTCCACCCAGCTTAGTGTCATCTACAAACTTGCTGAGGGTGCTTTCTAGGCCTGTACACTCTTCTTCATCAAACTTATCTTTGACTAGCTGAACTTCCTAATCATTTTAGTGGCTCATGTTCTCAACATATTTTTTTCCCCTTTATAAGACGACAGGGACTTGCCAGGGGCACAACCTCTCTCACTTACTGTTATGAAGGATATTCTTAGTTTTTGTAAAATGTGAGTTGAATTGCAGAGTCAGGCAATTTCTTAGTTTAACGACTTTGAAAACAAAGCTAATTTAAATGATATGGAACAGCAGCCAATAGGACTGCTCATCAGAGCTCTATCCCCGTACATTGAGACTGTCACAGAGAATATTATATCACCTCAGAATGATGCTTTGTCTCCATTGCTGTACTGTGGGTGCACATGAGTGTACATATGCAGTTTGCAGCACCGCAAACTGCTGGGAGGAAAGGGGCTGCAGACCCGGGCCCTAGTAGTTTTCCAAATTGCTTTAAAATTGTAAACATACCAATAAAACATTGTGTTCCGCTGATACCTATATATATAGTGGCGTCTAATTTTAATCACGGAAAAATGTGGATTTGGGGGGTTTTAATCAGAGAATTTGTGATTTTTAAACAGAGAAAACTAGGATCCCTGTCATGAATAAATCCGCATATAGGCATTCTTATCTTGTATGCACCATGATTTTGCTCTGAATATCTCCATGTAAGAACAAAACCTTAAAAGTTTTCTGTTTTAGTGCATGGATGGCTTGCTCGGTTCTATTTTGTTGTCTTTTAAGCTGTTCCATCTCCTAAAAGATGGAATGACTGATCCCATTTAACCTGTTTCCTTATAAATTTTTGTTCCCAAAGCTGGCTGGACACAAAGAAGCAAGGAATTAACACTGATATTGGCTTTATGGCATATTGTAATCTACCTGATTCCTGGGTTTTTTCCACATGTGAAAGGTGAGAATGACTCTCCTCTCTCTTGATAAGCTTTAGTCTCCCAGGAATCAGCTTCTTTTCTTCCACCAATTGTTTGTCTGCTACCCCTGGGAATTTCTCTCCCCTCCCCCACCAACAAATCTTTTTGACTATGCTCAGCTGGCTTGTTCTGCATAGGCCTCATGTCTTGCTTTTCAAAGCTTGTTTAACTCATTCTCAGCTATACAGTTGGTCCAATAAAAGGTATCACATTAAGAAACCCTAGCCTCTTTAGTGTCATCTTTCTATATTTGCAAGCAGCTTGAAACAATGGCTATGAGAAGTGTGGTCTCTGCTTGTGATTTTAGTTCTGAGGCATAATAATGACATTTTAAATGTCATCGTTAACTTTCATTACTGAAGCCTCTGGGCAGAGATCAGGAACTGAGAGTTGCTATGAGGAAGAAGTCAAAGGGATATATGAGAGAAAAACATTAAGATGGGTGAAGGAGTGTAGGGGAGGTGAAGAAAAAAGAGAAAGAAAGGCAGACAGGAAATGAAGAGCAATAAAGGGTTGGAGCATATTCTCACCCTGAGTGAGAAGGCTATGGAAGTAAGGCATTTTAACTAAATAACTGAAAGTATAAGTAATTGCTGAAGGTCACATACCACTCTTACATTTTATGAAACCATCCCCTTAACAACTATTCACTTTGGACTGAGTACTACAAAGTCCTGAATTTATACCAAGGACCGTGCACTATGGCCTGGAATTCATCCTTCTCCCCAGAGCAAATTTGACATTGCCATTCTATTATGAACAATGAGTCTACCTCAGAGCCCTTGTGGTATTTTTTATATGTTTATGTATGTTTTCTGTATGTAGCTACGTTTAATAATACCAAAATGAAATCTTATCTTAACCGGAAGTCGTGGCCAGTAGCACTCAGTAACAATGCTTAGACCAAGCTTCAAGCAAACTAGGATGATTGATCACAGCACTCTCATTGGTCATCCTTCCCACTTCCCTCTGCCTCCTACCATGTTTATCTATACTGCTTTGGTGGTCTAGTCAGTCCTGGTGGCATAGTACATGATAGCTTCCTGATGACTGCCAAATCCACTGCTCTGGTCTCAGTTGGTGTGGTGGTACCAGTAATTACACTTCTCTCCTAAGGCCCAATGCTGTTATGACATGAAGGTTAAGTTGCTATTTTGAAAGAAAACAAACTTCACTGAATTCTTTGGTCAGGGCCGACGCATATAAGCTGCCTTTAACCGAATATTCAGTAGCACTGATAAATAATTATAACAATAATTAAAACTGGGCTCAATAGCATTGTCTCACATAACTGAGAAGTACAACTCCCTTTGTTACACATGTTAGTGGGTGAAACTTTATGGCTTTTGTCATGCAAGAGATCATGAAGGTCATGGCGGGCTAGTGGGGTACAAGCCCTAGGTGCTGCCTAAGGTGGGCTCCAGAATGGAGAATGGGGGTGCTTCAGTCTCCCATCCACTACTCCCCTGCAACCATCCAGCTTCAGCTTCATCTAGAGAGGAGAAGCGGCAGTGCAGGAGCATGTGTTAATGAGTGAAGGGAACTCTAGCAAATGTAGTTCTGTTGGGCAGCAATGGATGATGTGCAGCACAAGAGCTGCAACTAGGGTTTGATGGTGCTTGGGGGGAGCTGAGACCGCCCACTGCCAGAGCCTCTGAAGCCAGAGCCCTGCAAAGAAGGTGCAGAGGAAAGAGGGGGAGTGGGGGATTGCCCTGGGTACAGTCCTGGCCACTTCTATTAATGTTATTCAGTATTCCCTCTTGACTAATTTTTTATCACTATTGTGAAATGTGCACTGGGGTGTTAGCAGAGGCACAACTGATAAGGGTCACACCCTGGGCTAGTGCTTCCTAAACCTAGTGGGTGCTTCCTAAACCTAGTGACCTCCTGTTGCAGCTGCTGGTCACTCTCATTGTTGAATGTTGCCAATTGCTATCATGGCAATGGACAATGGTGAATCTGGAGGCAAGAAAAGCAATGTCTGCAGTTGTGGGGTTTGTTGGTGCCCTACACCTGGCACCACTGCATTACCCACAGGCTGCTGGCCTCACTAACACTTCAGTCCACAGCAGCAGCATGGGGGCATGGGGCTGACAAGGGGTTAGGGCTCCTGGGACATCATCCCCATAAACCCCCATCTGCCCTACTCACTGCAAGCAACTCCTTCCCTGACTCCATGTGGCCAGAGCCTTAAGCACCACTGCCCCAGGTCCTGATCCCTTCCCTGTCCTCCACCTTGCATCCCTGAGTGCCACTGACTGCTGTCACTGGCAATGAGCAACAGTAGATTCAGTAGGAAGAGAAGTGGTAGCTGCAGTAGGATGATGTAGAGTCTCCAGGTCCCCTGTTCTGGCACCCCTCTAAGTCAACATTGAGGGTTTGTACCCCACTCACCCACCTCTGCTTATGCTACTGGCTGTTAGGATGGGCAGCAGGAATGTTGTAGTTATACCCTCACCATAGTCTACTGGCAATATACAGAGACTGAGACAACTGATAGTAGATCACAACTGAAGAGAGAATTGCCCATTGGAATGGAAACAAAGATTTTCCTTGAGCTTATTTTAATATCAATGCATCTGGGCTAGTTCTGTGTCAAAATTTATATATATTTTCATTGCCATTTCACAAACTCCAGCAAGGAAAATGCAACTTTATTTTTTACTTCACTACATCAATTAGGATTTTTCTAATAATTCAGAAATTCTGTTTGCTTAGTCACTTAAAGATCTATTTTTTCTCCTTTTTTGATTGGTCCAAGTAATGGTGGGAGGAAGGGAAAAGGAAGAAAGACCCAAGGTTTCAGGTTGTCTTTTTTGAGCTGAAATAAATGTTTACTTTGTGACTTCTGCTAGTCTCTTTTTTTTTTTGCTAGGTGGAGCTTTTTATCTGTAAGAAGCTGTATAGCAGGAGAAAAACATGGCTGCCGGGAGTTGGATCCCATAGCAAGAAAACCTATCTCTCTCTCTGTCTCTCTCTCTCCCCCCTTTTTTTTGTCAAAATGGGCCAGCAGCAAATGTGAGAAATCTGAACTAAAGCTGTTTAGTACAGATGTACTCATGTGCATTTGTGTAAGATAGAAGATATGGTTGTTGCTGACTAATATCTGATATGACAGGTTGCAATTATAGGCCTCTCAGAGCAATCTCTGCTTTGAGCCTCATTCAAATGAAAAAAATCACAAGTATTTTAGAGTTTGCATTGTGTGGACCTGATCATTGTTTTCCGTGAAAAGTGGTGAAAAAACTGGATTAAGCATGGCTTAAAATCCTATTATTACTGCTCTCAGTGATTAAAAAAAAGTACCACATTGGGTGTATTTTATATTGTGTGAAAGCTACTGCCTCATATGATGAGAAGAAAAAATGTTAATAGTGTAACGTAAGTTAGTTTTGTTTTGTGTTGAACCTGAAAAATACTTACGTCAAATGCAGTAAGTCTGGAGACAAAATGTTAGTGGTTTTCTCCATAACCCTGATGATAAACTGTGCTTGCAAAAGGATTTATTTTAGGTTTTGATTCTCATGTCCTTTCACCTCTCTTTGATTTATAATAAAGCTCCCATCAGTGCCCCCTGGTGGGACCATGCAGAAACAGTCATCTTCCTAGGAATGTGGTTAAGCAGTAGCAAGGTTACTGACTAATAGTGGAGTAACTTCATGTGTCAAGCCTTTGAAGCAAGCTCGGTCAGTTATTCCCACACTGCATTTTTCTTGCATGTTTGAATAGGAGGCATTCATAGTGAAGCACCATCAGTCCGAGACCAATAAATAAAGGGGTGAGACGAGAGCTATATAAAGGAATGTAGTCCACTGAATCCCTCTTAGTTCCTCAGACTCCCTACGTACTTGAACATTTGGCTCCTTTTCCCAGTTCAGGAGCTGTACAAAGCCACAGAATACCACAGATACCAGATTAGACCCAGATTCTCCTCTTGGTTACATGAGCAAATGGGGAGTCATTCCAGTGAAGCCAATAGACTGATTCTTGGTAATACAGCGATGCAATTAGTAGGAGCCTAGTTTGTTCAAAAAATAAATAAAAGAAACAAAACTAAAACAATAATTAAGTCCACATTTTAGGTGCTATTTAAACACTTCAGTTCAGTCTCCAAATTTGTGTCGGCAATTTTGTACCTTTTTGTGTGTGCACAGACAATTGTCAAATATGAACCAGCTCAATATTAGCCTGCCACAGTTTTTATTCCCGGGCCATTATTTTAATCTGTGTGCTTGTCTAAGCCTTGTATTCGGTTTTCTATCATGGTATCTGAGTTTCCAGGGTAGATCGCACAGTGATAGCAATTGTAAAGACAGGGTGGAAATTTAGTTTTTCTAGGTCTTTAGAACTACAGAAGCCTTGCTGCAAACTGCTCAACTCATGAGCTTGAGCGAGTCAGGACCTATCCTGACATTTCTTCACAATGGCCAACATCACCAATTATGTTCTAGCTAACCTTAGCTCTGTGTGATCATGAAGAAATTCATTTATTTTTTTATCAGGGTAATCTGTCTCATGCCAGACAATGAGTGTATTTTGTTTGGCTCAGTGACGCTGGGAAAAGAAATCATTCTTAGAATCAGGACTTCATGGAGTTTCAACAGAGGCACGTACTTGTCAGGTAGTTGCTCGTTCTGATGAGGCTCAAGCATACGACATATTTCACATTATGATGGTGACCCAGACTGTGGGAAACCACCAAAACAAACAGCAGCAGAGGAGCTGGAGGGAAATTGAAATGTGGGATTCACCGACTGATTGAGCTCTCTCTGTTGTCAATAACTGATGGTGACAAGCTGTGAGTTAACAGTAGGTGTGTTCAGAGAGAAGAGATAAAGTTTAGGTCTAAATTGAACTCATAACCTATACAGAGCTACAGTTATGAACCATAAGACTGACTCATTATCTTAGTATCTGTCTGTGGATGGGGAGAAGTTGCTGTTAGTTCCAGTTAAATAATGTGCATTTGACTCATAGTGCACTTGCTGAGTTGTAATTAAATATTCAGGGAAGGCCAATCTAGTACTGGGGTAAGAAAGCACAGTCCTGTTATCAACTTGTTTTTACTTAGGTCAGGGCAGACTTTGGCTAATGAGTTGTACCCAGTTTATTATAGTATTATATGGTGTGACTTTGCTGCAAATCATGCTCTATAGCTGAGTATCCACTGTTGGAATACATGAAAAAAAGGATGGCCTTCCTCTTCCTACATAAAAGAGTGCCGTTCAACTACACCATAGAATGATTTGTTATTGAAGTATTATACAGGATCCCAAATGGGATTTATACTTGCCTTGTTCTAACTTAGAACAGATTAAGTTCTAAGGATGAAAGTGCAGTTTATAGAATTTTTTTCTGATATAGGTTGTATCACTTCCCAACATGAAATAAACTGTCTCAGCAATATCACTTTTATACTATTATAACTTCATCTAGGGTATTTGCCTGTAGAGAAACATCATAAAAAATCACTCCACTAACTAACAGCGTTATACTAGCCAAAGTTCCTATAGTAGACCTAGTGTTTATAAATACAGTGCTAAAGGTCCAATAGTGAAGCTGTGTGTTGTTTCCCTGGACACCTCCTCAGTCTTTAAGATACAGAAATTAGAGCTAAGGGAAAAGTTCCCCAATCACAGCAAATAACTGTTTTAAACGAGCCTTGAAAATATTTGGGGAGGTTCGTACCCATATGGGGTGCCTCTTAGTAGAGCGCTATGGAGCTTTGTCTCTACAAAGATGTTTAGTTTAATCCAGGACTGAAAAACAAAGGATGTGCTGCTGCCACACTAATTAAAAACAGAGCTAATCTGTTGCTCATGTGTACAAATTTTTACTGCATTGTAATGTAAATGCTTTTTTAGATGTGGAAAAAGTTTATAAAAGAATATACTATAGAAAAACTTACAGGAATCTGTACTCTTCAAAGAGACACTGGCAGTCTTTTATGTAGGTACTCTGATCAAAATGGGCTTTGTACTTTCTATAAGTATGTGCCTCAGATCCAACACCTGTCTAGAGAATTAAAAAATGCCATTTGGATTCAGCAAACAAAATGATGATTAGGAGGTAGGGAAAGTTAATGAAAAATGATGTACTGGATGCTTTTTGGTTCTCACACTCAGACCCACACGCTAGAAAAAATAGGAGACAAAAAACCCTCAAATAACCATATGCATCAATTTATAAATGCATACAGGGTTCAACTGCTACTATTGCTTTGAGCCATTTCTGAAAGTTTCTAGATCATACAGCATGGTGAGCAATATTACAACAATTTCACTATTTGAAGGGATATCACTCTATATGGTGTATCTTTTTTTTAAGGGACTGTCTTATATTTTTTGAATCAATTGATAAAGTTGAAGGTGCAATCACTTTTCCTCCTTTCATGTCCTCAGATACATTTTTAGGAATAAAACTGGCTATTAGCCCCCATGCTTTAGCTAAGATTACCATATTTCCAGTTTCAAAAAAGCGGACACCTGTGTGGACATGTAGTAACCTTGCTCTAGCCCAATTATGGTTTGCATCATTATATTCGGATTGAATGCCTGCTTCTAAGGCCCCATCACAATAGTGATCTGCTTGTCTGAATCCCTCCTGCAGCTGCAACCAGGATTTCTCACTTCCTGTCACAAACATTGTGTGGTATTGCTGTGGAATATTGTAGAGTTGCCACATTTCATCGTGGTGTTTGATGTAGTCCAATTTAAAACACACAAGCAATGATCTTCCGCCATTTCCCTTGGCTTATTGGATGCTTTTCCTAATTTTCAGACTAAATATTATTTTCTTAAATTGTGCCACATTAAATATTCCCTTTCTACCTCTACTATGTGTACTCTTCAAATATTTGTGGCTTAGTGATATCTCCCACCTTAATCAAAATACAACGTATTTGTTAACTATTCCTCCAGCTCTTTAATCACGTAGGCTGGTCATCTCTGAATTTCTTCCAATCTTGTAGTACCTTTCAGGTGATATGCCCACAAATGAATGCAGTATTCCAGATGTGGTCATACCAGAGCCATATAAAGCGGAAATTTTACCTCCCTCTTCATTGTGTGACATTTTTAAATATCCAAAATTAAAGTGATTTTTTTTTCTTTGTAGCCATATTACATAACGGTTGTCTCACTGTTTTCCTTTTTCTATGTTCACTATACTGAAAAATAAATGAAAAAAATGTATCTCATTTCCTCTGTATGTGCCTACATCTAAGGCTCCATCACAGTAGTATTGTACCTGTCTAAATTAGTTCTGCAGGTTCAATTGGGATTTCTCACTTCCTGTCACACACATTGCCACTTTCAGCCCTGTGAATGCTGAATGTTTAAGGTGTCTCAATACATCTGTACAGGTGTGAGTTCATGCTCTTTTCTGGACTCTTGCCAAGAAGCTGTCTCTAGTTACCCCATCTGTAAATGAATACCTGGTTGTTTGGGCTAGGGAATCCAGGGTGGCTACCCACATACCATTGGCTACAGAAATTGGTATGCTTTAACCACGCTGGCCCAATGTGCCATAAGGCTAGGGGAGGACCTTTGCCTTGACTCTTACTCCTAGATTTCTCCCTCCCATTGAGTATACGTGTTTCAGCTCTTTCTCACCAAGTTGCAAAGTCTTGTCTGGGTATTAATTACATAAATCTAAACACCCATGTCTTGCTCTCTCTGCCTCCCTTTCTCTTCTTTATATATGCTTTGTATTATTTTAGCACATAAATGCTGTCATTAGTGTGACAAAATAATTCTTTAAACAAGTAATGGTTTTGGCTGAAATTTTCCAGGCTTGATTTTTCTGTCCCTAGCAGACATCTCATTTAGTCATTGCCATCCTGGACAATCTGGCCCCCTTTACTCATGCAGATAAAAGCACAGTAGAATCTAATGCACAATCCATACAATTGTGCCCGCTGGCATCCATCGCATGTGCATGGCAGGAGGTGTGATTGTAGGATTGCACATTAGATCCCATCATACTTTATTGCTGTTGCAGGAGAAGATGGGGTTCCCCCTGTACTAGCAACAAGCAAACTCCTGAAGCTGGGGGCTCCCTCATGGGGTCTCCCAGCCATGGGGGCACCCCATATATCCCTGCACCTGGGGAATCATGGTAACTGCAATCCCTCAACCGTGGGGTTTCACACACCCCTGAGTCTGGGAGATCATGGCAGCCATGAACCCCAGACCCAGAGGTTTCACATACCTGCTGGGACTCAGCTGGGTCCTGGCACCCAGTGTCTACAGCTTCAGGACTCTGGGTCCCTATGTTGTTGAGACCCAGAACTGACAGCTGCTGGTGCTGAGAATCTCCTCAGTTGTGAGATTTCCAGCTCCAGGCTGGCATGGTATACCCTTGCAGCTGGGAGCTCTGTCAGCTGATGGGGCTCCCAGTTGCAAGGGAGCCCTGCTACACATGCAAATTAAAGCTCAATAGCTACCAGCTGTACAGTTAATATAGATATTTGAGATCTAACTTTATGGCTGATTGGAGCTTTTTATGGCATGTTAGCTTCTTGCATGTGTAGCTGGTGTTAAGGTAATAGCACAATTAACTGGTTAATTGCATGATACCTATAATGTGTTATGGGGACCTCTAAGGAACATTGGTGCCAAATAAAAATGCAACTGATTTTTGAATCTTGGCTGCCACTTTTTCTTACTAAACACCCTGTGTCATGTCTGAGTTTTACCTGTCAGTTAGAGTGCCGATGCCAGCAAAGCAAAAGACCATAATAACTTAGTAAGGATGCAGGCCATAAAGACCTCTCAGCACTAGTAGCCTTTATTTCTTTGCTAAAAGCAGCATTGCAGTTGGAGTTTGTTAAAAGTTTGTGTTGCAGTTTGTTAAAAGTTTGTTCTCCACACTTAAGGAGCTTGTTGTCTGCAATGATAAGTATTGCAGGTGCCAATCATAAGGTTGACCTTTTGAACCCGCTGAGGGCAGCCAGATGAATAATGTATCTAGGTCAAATGAATAGGTATCTAGGTCAGATGAATATGTATCTAGGTCACTGTGTAAGAACGTAATTGGTGGTCAGTAAATATTCACAATTGGCATGAAGTGATTGGTCACTGCTGACTATAAATAAGAGCAGATTCCCGCCACTAAGTGGAGAACTCTGAGCACACCAAGGAGACAGAGTCAGCAGATTGACCACCTGTAGACATCTCCCCGCCACCGACCTTCATTTTGGCGTATTCGTTTCTCACTGGTTCGTCTGATCGTCTCGTCAAAGAGCTCTCGGAAGTTTACTGATTGAAAGTGCATTATAATTTTTCCCTGTGCATGAGCTATTGACCAGTTCTGGGACTATTGAGTCGGGCAGCCGCACTTAGCCTCTGGGTTAGAAAGCAAGGGCTCGGCTCAGGAGCTCTGTGAACCAACAGACCCCTTTAGACCATTCTGTTTTATGCACTGTAACTGAACAAGTCAGCTATCCTGCCTATGCTGCAACCATCAGTAGCGTAAGTACAATAAACCTTTCATACAACCAATACGCTTCAAGCCGCCTGACTCTTACTCACTGCTACTCCCCATCTGTCCAGTCATCTATCCCTTCTGCGCCATCTGGTTGTGCCGACCCAGGCTTGCAGGTCAAGCGTACACCGGTTACGAGGTGCAACACCCTGAAGAAAGAGGAAATAGAGAGGCACCACCATATGTTCCCTTTCAGTCAGAATCACCACTGCAAAGTTACCAAACAGAACTGCTACTACCGGTACCACCACTGTCAGAATTTCCAGAAACCCAATACTAACAAGTCTGAGAGTAGATATGTCACCCATCTAGGCCACAGAAGGAACAGCCGCAGAGACAACAACCTAGATACTTGCCAACATGCCTATTATTTTTCAGAAAGGCATTTTAGTTTCAGCATTAGCTGAACCTAGGAAGGCACCACTGAGGGTGAAACAATCCCACTGGAACCCAGTGACCTTCTCCTCACCAGAAGGGGAGACCAAATCCAGAATTAGTTAAGCAGGAACATCTGAGCCTCCTGAGGAGAGGTAAACTCTGAGTAAGCATCTGAGCACAGCTAAAAAGATGAGCCTCACCAAGGAAGAGCCAAGTATGGTGAGACACAAATGGTGCTTGTACATATGACACCAAGATGATGTACACATGATGAAAATTTCCCTTTATGTGGCTTAATGACATCACATTTTAAATGTATGCAAGTTTTGGGGGTTTTAAATGAGTTCATATTGTTACAAACTAAATTATGTCCCAATGTAGTTTAGCGTGCAATGTTGCAACTTGCAACATTGCAGCCATTAATCTGTCACGTGTACATGGCAATTCACTGAATGACATGCAGTGAGCCCCCTTGACCACTGGATATCACTACAATTTTTGTGTAGTGAGCCCCCTTTTTGCATGTATTTGTGTGTAATGAATGTTTTAGGACACTAGGTGTAGCTGCAGAGCCTGACATGAATCAATCCTTTGCTGACCTTACTTTATTAAATAAAGAATTCAAAGACACTGATCTGTGGTTGTTGTCTCCTATTTCACTTCATGTGGTGGGTGTCCAGAGGTCACCAGGGTGTGTTGGGGTGTTGCAGATCAGAGTCATCCCAGGCTCTTTTGGAGATTGACAAGTGTCTGCTGTACATGCTCCCTTCTCCATTATTGGGGATAATGTAGTGTGTGGTGTACCTTGTTCCCCTCAGCACAATTATAGAAACTACTCTATGGAGTAAAAATGAGCTTTGCCAGCAAAATGTGTATCCTGTTCCCCTAGTCTGGGATCTGAGGTTAAAACACAGAATTAATAACCAATGGCTGGCTTTATATGGGCTGCCAAGCATGGTTTTCTTTGTCGTTAAAAGCAATAAGCAGGCTCTCAGTCTCAGGATAGTGCATGCTAGCCTGCAGGCATTACAATTTTTTTTTCTCAGTGTGCAGCCCCCTGCTCCCCAAAGCCAACCTGCAGTTTCAGGAGGGTGGACACTTTTCCTGGTTCACCTTGGTGACTGACTGGAGGCACAAGCCAGACCCAAGGCTTGTGCCTGGCTCATACTGGGGATGGGGCAGGTGGGCTCCTGGGTAGCCAGTCAGTCTTTCTGCTAGGGGCCCCTGGGAGTAGTCACTGGTTAGCCTCACTATTTAGCCTGCTATTGTGCCATGCATGGACAGGGATTTTTTGTGGTCAGTCTGCAACAACAAGGGAAGTGAGCTCTGGTCCCATTGGGACCACTCAGGATGCAAATAACGGCCATGATGCAGGGAAAGAAAGAAGACAGGGGCAGGGGTTGCCCCAATCTCACAAACTCGCTTTCCTTGCCTCCTCTTACAGGCTACAAAATCTCCCATGGGTCCGCTCCGAGCAATTAACACATAATAGGAGTTTAATGCCTCCCCAAAGTTCCCTTGCTGTCCAGACAGCTGGTCAGCTGTCAGTCTTTGCAACAACAAGGGAGGTGAAGTCTGGGCCCTCTTGGGTGTGTTCTGCTCTGAGCAGTTAACACCTACTAGGAGTTTAATGGGTCCCCAAAGTTCACTGGGCTACTTTAACGTTCTCCTTTGAGAGACTCAGTGCAGGAGTTCTTGGTCAAACAGCCAAGAAGCATACACAGAGTGGACATCTATCCACCCTAGCCATGGATTCCAGGGAATCCAGAAGGACCAGAGCTCTAGCAAGGAGGTACGAGCATTGCCTTCCTCTCATTTCCCCCTACCCCCATTCTCATCCCGCGTGTCCTTGCACCCTTCCCCCATCCCATTCTAGTGGTGATGCTCCCACCATGCACTGTCTACCACAAATGCTCCCCCTGGCCCTACAGTTCTGGCTAAACTTCCTTTTACATTCCTGCTTCCCTCCACCGCTCCCACCCCAGCCCTGCCTCCTGCATCTGCCGCAATGTTGGAAACCAGAGCCTGAAGCAGAAGTGCAGCGGGTGGTAAGTCTGCCGTTGTGGGGCCGGGGGTGGGGGGAACTTGGGCATATGGTAATAGGCAAAAAGCATGAAATAGTGTATGTAATGTGGGATAACTGCTGTGTCTCTTCCAATTGCCCTCCAGCTGTGCCTTGCTTGAGGACTGCCGATGTAGTGACCCAGACCCCTGAATATTCAGCTGCACTGTGTGCACAGGTATGCCCAGAAAAGTCTTGGGGAAATTTCCCATGGGAGATTTTGTAGCCTGTAAGAGGAGGCAAGGAAAGCGAGTTTGGGAGTATGGGGCAACCCCTGCCCCTGTCTTCTTTCTTTCCCTGCATCATGGCCGTTATTTGCATCCTGAGTGAAGCTGTGCTTTCCTCCACAGTCCATCCACCGGAAGAGGGATGCCCCTGCTTTTCTGGGACTTTTTTGAGAGGGAGAGGAGTTTTAAGGGGGCATTTTACAACTTTGTTTTTATTTATTGCTTTGTACTTGTGGGGTAGAGGAGTGGACACTTAACAGTGTGTATGTGCTCTCTATTTTGTTGTATTTGTATTCATTTATATTTTAAAGTTTTATTTAATAAGTTTCTGTTTTTTTCAATCTGGGTGTGCTTAGCAGAGCTTTAGTGATCTGTAGGACATCAGTCTTGTGGGTGGCAGATGGTGTTGGTGATGGGGGGCTTATTTGAGGGAGAGCTGGTGTGGTTTTGGTGTGGGGGGTGCTTCCAGTCAGGAGGGGTGAGTGCCCGCCCTTGAGGTTTGTGGTTTGTCAATTCAGTCTTCTACTCAGTGTCTGCCTTTTTTCTGCTGACTGTTTGAGGGATTTTAGGGATAATCCCCAAAAAACCAAAAGAGCCATTTTTTTCCAGAAGGCGTGGTTACAAGCAACAAATCCTGCTGGGAGTGATGCCTTGAAACATTGCTTCCTCGGCAGCCTGAATTTTTGCCATGGTGTATACAGGTCTACAGAACACAGCTGGGCCAAAACGCATGCAGAACAAGCATGCCCATAAGATGTAGAGTTGCCATGGGTGCGGACACAGCCCCTGCCTCTGGCTTGACTCTGTCTGGTGCCAAAATCTTCCAGCTGCCTGGCAGAAAAACTTCCAAGAGGTCTTGCGTGCATAGCCAAACTCCCCAGACTTTTCATGCCAACCACCATGAGTAACTCCTGTGCCAACCTACCCTGGCTGCAGTGTGATTGTCCCTTTGTGGCCAACCCATCCTGCCAACCACCTTGACTAACTCCTGTTGGCTCCCCTTTGTGGCTGGCTTCAGTGTGATTGTCCCCCTAATGCCATTAATTTGCTTGCCACTTTTACATGAACCCAACAAGTGGAGTTCTGTAACAGATCACAAGCCTTAAGTACTCCCACTTTATGAATAGTGGGATTTTTGCTGTGTGCCCCCATCTTTGGCTTGACCAGCATGTCCTAGGTGAATACCTCTCACTGGCACCAAAAGTTGCAGAGCATGTCTGTTCTCCAAACTTTGCCCAGACACAACAGGGTGAGAGGAGGGATAATCTCTTTGCTGGGTCACCTCAAGACCTATAAATCACAGCTCCCTGGGGTACCATTTATTGGTCTGAGATGTCTGATGTTTGGCAGAGAATGGAGTGGGCTGGGGCGCATAGGTTGAGGTCCAATTGAACCATCACTGAAACAAAGAGCCTGGTGCAGGTGCTGGGGGACCCTGAGGTCATGCACCAGTTTGTCTTCAGCCTGCGGGGCAACTGGCACATGCACTTTGATGTTGCAAGGGGAATGGCAGAGAGGGGGCACAGCAGGACCTTACTCTAATGCCAGGTCAAAGCAAAAATCTTGTGGTCTGCCTGCCACAAGGATGGCACCAGAGCACAGCGTCAGCGCACCCCACTGCATGACATGGCCCACTACAGGTACCTCCAGTTGCAAATGGAGGTACTGGGTAGGTGTGAACACTGAGGAACAGAGGCCTCTGGGATGTACTGTCTTGTGGATACTTTGCCAACCACTGCTGCAAGTCGCGGGGGATCCAGGGACTCCAATGGACCAGATAGCAGAAGGATCCTGGTCATGTCACCTGCTGGTTCCTCCAAGGAGGATAGACCAAGGAGCTTGACCTCCACAGCCAGTATGTGAAGCCCTGTGGGATATTATAGTCCCTGTCATCTGAGCTGACAGCTGCAATTAGACTGGGCTGTGAGGTTAAGGGGAGGAGGGGGACTTTTTTGCAGATGCTTGTTTGTGATGGGATCACACTTGTTTACATCCACTCAGGGCCTGCTACCCACCACGGCCAAGAAACCCTTCTTGGTGGTTTTGGTCTAACCGCTTCTTTTTTGCTCATAAGATTAGTTGATTGTGTTTTATAGAGCGACAAATGTCCTTAATTCACTCTATTTCCAGCATTTCTTGGTTTTCAGCTCCAATTCCAATGCCGCCACCAAGGACACACAGGCAACCAAGGCAGGATGCAGCCAATGTATGATCCCATGGACTGGTGAACGCCCTCAGGGACTGAAAGCACTGGCTGCACGAGCTGGTCAGACAGATCTATCAGGCTATGAGAAGATTCATTGCCATCCAGTATGAAACAAACCATGCAGTCTGCAAGGCCTTCCGAGACACAGCGGGACCAGCAAATACTGACAGGCATACTGGTAGTGATTCTATGCCTGGTGGTCATTGGCCCCGATCCTGAACCTGCCCTGCCAGGGAGCAGCAATGGTGGGCACAGATCCACACTCTGCAATCCGATAGTGCTCCGTCAAGCTCTGAATGAAAGTCCACCTTAGGGCCAGGCTCTTTCAGTTAGAACTGATTATTGGTTTGTTATGTTCATGATTCATGCACTGTTATAGTAAGTAGGCCATTATATTAATTGTTAGAGTAATGGCACCATTACTGTCGTTGTGTTTTTTAACTATTAGAGTAGTTCATAGTAATTCATACTGAATATGAATCACTGTCTTAAAAGAGTTGTTCTGTGGTTTGTTTCCTTTCTTTATTTTTGTAGGTTGTAAATAAAGGTTTCTACTTGCTTTGTTGGATCTTTCACTTTTTAAGAGAGGGACTGTGGGGTGGGGGGATAGCTTGAGGAAGGTTGGGGGGAAGTTATTTGCTGACCTCTGGCTAGCTTGATGCAGTCAGAGGACCCATCCAATTAGTACTCCCAGCCTTAGCAAAACTCTGGGCCTTGGTTTGCCCAATGTGTCTTTCTCTGGTCACAATAATAAAATCCCAGGCCTTGAAAGCCCCTGCCCCCCAAGCTTCTCCCTTGGGTGGGCTGCATGGGGAACAATAGAAAGCTTCATGCACTCAGAGGAAATGTTACGGGCACAGTGCAGTAGCCCTGATTACAGCAGCTGCAACACTGGCTGTTCATGGCTGCCCACCAGATGCTGGGGCAGGACGGTCCAGTCCCAGGTGCACTGTTAGTGCAGCTAGCGTGCCCGGGAGGCTTCAGTGGTAGATGGCAACCCTTGAACTTGGCAACTCCTTTTGGGATTTGTGGGTGCTTGTACACATGATGGGGGTTTAGTCCTCAGGGTTTCATTCTAGGTCCCCTAAATTGAAATGGTGGGTTTACATTTTTTCTGTCACTGTATACATGTGATCACTCAGAAATCTCATAAAATGCCCAGTGTAGTATTTGAGTTTCACTGAAGATATTTTAGTTTCACTGAAGGCAAGCAGAGACCAGCAGAGCTTGGTTTTTGGGTGATTTTTACGGCTGGATAATAATGTATCACTGAAATAAACCCTATCCTGAACTTTCATTTAAAACTTGAAAGGTTGCTGAAGTTTATTAACTGGCTCCCCACCTTCAAAACACATAAACCCTCCCCAGTTTTGATTTTTATGCTTCCCTGAATTTCCTGGTTCAGGTAGGACTGGAAATGAAAAATGCCAGATACAGTAAGAGAAGTTATTTTTGTGGTATTTTTAATTCAAAGGTAACCAGGAAATACTGGAAATCTCACTTGAAAGCCTGTTTCCAGCCAGATTACCTAAGCAAAAGTAGTCAGATAAGGTCAGGTGAGCATCCAAATGAGTTGTCTTTTACACCTTTTGAAATATAGCTATCATTAAGTGAAAGTCTAGCAATTTTTGTGACACTGATATGTGAGGATTGAACTGGCTAACAAGCTGGTCCAGGTCAGTTATCACAGTTGCCTGCATTACAACTGTGATATTCAGTAACAGATTATCTGTGTCGATTGTTTCACTCAGTGGAATGCAGTTTTTTAGTTAGCGAGACTGATCAAATGGAGGGGGATAGTACACCATATTTTTACTGATTCATTAGTTTGAGCAGCAATACTGCATTCTTACCTCTTTCTTGCAATCCAGGAACTAGTTCCAGGAAGTAAAATGCAGATTTTTAAAAATGTTATTATTCAGCAAGAAATGCTTTTTCTTTGCTACCAAACTGGGCAAATGGCTTTCAAGAGGTGAGAAATAGGGGGCTTATTTTGTCTCGCTTTTTTTTTGTAAATGAACTTGATTTTTTTTAATAGTTCAGTAGTGCACAGTATTTCCAACCTTACAGAAAAGTATTGGATTTATTATAAATTGTTTTCATAAGCCATTTCTAAAGCAGTAGAAATGAAAGTGCAATCCAGCTGTTGATGGATTGTAACCTCATTGTTTTGGCAGTGCTGCTTCATTTACTTTTTTTTCCCCTTTTATGCCAACTTGTTTGCTCAGGTATTGGAATTTAGAGTTTTTTCCTTCTTTTTAGAAATTCACACCCTTCCTGGCAAAGTTTGAACAGTTTTTATTGCTAATAATTATACCTACAGGTAAAATAAATACTTTCCCACAGATGCGCTGGAATCTGGTATGGTTATATATTGATGTAGTTTTAGAGGCTGAGTTGTACAACTAGTATTTCTGCTGTTCTCTCTTTTCATTCTGACAGATCTTAAAGATACAGGGTCTGAATCTCCTCTCGGTTTCTTTTGCAGTTACGTGCAATTACACCAGTATGACACTTTGGTGTGAGAGAAGATACTCAGTTCCCCAAAGCAAAAATAAAGAGATCACAAGCCAGTCTGCACTGAAGGGAAAATAATAATTAAAAAATATGCTTGAAACACAACTATTGCAATGTATTTTGAATGTAATCTTATTATTAAGGTTAAAAAGTTAAGCTCTTAAATTTTAGGAAATGCCTAAATTCCAGTTGCCTGGGTAATTTGTTATGGTTACATAATCATATGCTATTGTATCATATACTATTTTTTTCTGCAGAACCCTCTGCCTACTCTAGTTTGCAGGATGTTGGGTGCTCAGTTAATGAGTGCTCTGTTCCATATGTTCATCTTTATTTCCATTGTTCAGTGTTTGGCCTCTGGCATTATTTATCATTGCTATTCAAGACCTGTTCTGAAGACAGAGCACTAATTTAATAGAAGATCCTATGTCCTGAACTTTGGTCCTGTGGTCCTGAACATTGCAGCACCTAATGCTGAGGGATCTGCCACCTAATGGAACCCACAGCCCCAAGTTAGGGGTCCAGCCTAACTATACAATACACTGGGAAACTCAGATACTTAAGAATGAGATTTGCAGAAGTCAGCAAGCTTTTCTAGCTCCCAGCCTTGTGTTCTCAGAGTTAGGATCTCCTGCTTAATACTATAAGTCTTCAGTTTATTTGCATAACACCTTTGTGAGATGACGGGTTGATGCTAATCACCATTCTTCCCATGAATGTCTAAGGCACAGAGAGATTAAGATTAATCTTGGATGACAGTTTGAGACACCTCAGACCCGATTGTTCAGTTTATTTTAACACTGTATGACACATTCAAAGTTCAAATCCCATTGACTTCATTTGCAACTCTTAAGTGCTCAGCACTTCTGCAAATCAGATTCAACAAGGGGCAGATCCAGGATTTTATAGAGGGGGAAGCAGGAGCAGTGGCTGCACTCCCTCTCCTAGCCTCTTTCCACACCCTGGGGTAAGCAGACTGCACCACTGGAGCAGCAGTCCAAGACTATTTTTTTTTAGTCCCTCAATCAGTTACCAATTTTCCCTGTTTGCTTTCTTCGCCTTTGTGCACAGTGGCATGCACAACCCACTCTCTTCCACTCCCATCCCATTCCCCTCTTCCCCTGCCCACCACTTGCTGCTGTTGCCTCTGTCTCTGGGAGGGATGTGAGGGGAGGCTCCATTCCTGCATGTGAAGCTAGGCTTGGCCAGATACAGCAGCTGCAGCAGTGGATGGGTTCCATGCCTGCTTCTGGGCTAACAGGGAACACTTCGGGGTATGGGCAGGAAGGAGGAACCAACCCACTGCTTCTTCCACTGTCTCGGCTGAGCCTGGCCCCCCGCCTGGCTTCCAGTTTAGCTGGAATGGGCAGGAATGGCTCTGAAGTCTCCCCGACACCTGCCCTTGGGGCAGCCAAAGACAGTGGGGGGGAGAGGGGACAGTGATGGGAGGTGGGGGGTGAGGGAGGAGAGGAAATGGGAGGGAGGGAGGGAGGTGCTGCTGAGCATGAAGGGGAAAGGGTGGGAATTCTTACCTGATTCAGGGACTTAAAAAAGTCCCTGGTGGCTGGTTCTGCAGCAATGCCAACTGAAAGTGGGTACATTCATGCATCCCCCTGCCCCCGGGGTCTACGCCTGGACTCAAAAAACTTAAGTCAAGCACCTAAAAAATGAGAAACTGTTGACTACAGACAACTTTTTAATGCAATCTTAGCCCTACTTTTCATTCCTGGAATTGATCTATCTAATACATCTAATGAAGATGACAACAAGAGAGTGGTGGTGGATGAGTCATTTTCGACCTGGAGGGATGCGGGCAGTGGGGTCCCGCAGGGCTTGGTCCTCAGGCCTGCACTGTTCAACATCTTCATCAGTGACTTGGACGAGGGGGTAAAAAGCACCCTGTTCAAATTTGCCAATGACACTAAGATGTGGGGGGATGTGGGCACACTAGAAGGGAGGAATAGGCTGCAATCGGACCTAGACAGGTTACAGGGGTGGGCGGATGAGAATAGGATGGGATTCAACACCAACAAGTGCAAAGTGATGCACCTAGGGAGGAACAACCGGCACCATACCTACAGGCTGGGGAACTCCCTTCTTGTCAGTGCAGAGGCGGAAAAGGATCTTGGAGTCATCATTGACTCCAAGATGAACATGGGCTGGCAGTGTGGGGATGCAGTTAGGAAGGCCAATCGCACTTTGTCATGCATCCACAGAAGCATCTCGAGCAGGTCCAAGGAGGTGATCCTCCCCCTCTATGCGGCACTGGTCAGGCCACAGTTGGAGTACTGCGTCCAGTTCTGGGCGCTGCACTTCAAGAGGGACGTGGACAACATGGAGAGGGTCCAGAGAAGGGCCACTCGCATGATCAGGGGGCAGCAGGGCAGGCCCTATGAGGAGAGGCTACGGGACCTGAACCTGTTCAGCCTCCACAAGAGAAGGCTGAGGGGGGATCTAGTGGCCTGTTACAAACTAGTCAGAGGGGACCAGCAGGCACTGGGGAAGTCTCTGTTTCCCCGAGCACTGCCAGGAGTGACCAGGAATAACAGTCACAAGCTGGCAGAGGGTAGGTTTAGGCTAGATATCAGGAGGCACTACTTCACTGTCAGGGCGGCTAGGATCTGGAACCAGCTTCCAAGAGAAGCGGTGCAGGCTTCTACCCTGGGGGTCTTTAAGAGTAGGTTAGATGTACACCTTGCTGGGGTCGTTTGACCCCAGTACTCTTTCCTGCCATGGCAGGGGGTCGGACTAGATGATCTACTCAGGTCCCTTCCAACCCTAGAAACTATGAAAGTATGAAACTGTAAGAAGGGCTATGTGGAAAAAATAGTATGTGCTCACATAAGCATATGGTGGTCATAATAAGAGAGCAAAGTTGACCATAATTCTAGTTTTCCTCGATTGGTTTACAATCTAAATAACATTCTGTTATCCTATTTCATGTATTTTCCTAGGTTTTAAAAAATCAAACTGAAGAACAGAAAAGTCTTATATGGTATCATATTAACAACTGGCTCTTCTTCAGGGTTGAACCTTTTGTTCCATCTCAGAGACTTATGTCTCTTGAAATAATTACGTAACAGATAACGATAGTAGGTGCCATCTTCATGGTGAACCACCTTCCCCCCTTCTTTCCCCTGTCCTCCAAGCTGTCTCAGTCCCATTTCTACCCTACTGCTGGTTCATCAAAGCCCCTTTTCCTGCATCTAGCCAGTCCCTCTCTCCACTGCTCAGTCCAAGGCCTCTTGCCCAGACATCTCACTGTTGAAACTCTTAGCACCAGTTTCTTTTTCTGCCATGCCAGCCTCCAGTCCCAAAGCCTCCTATCTATAGGCTCTTTTTCCCAGCCATTCTCTCAGGTTCAGCTCTAGTTCCCCCTACATTTGAAACAGTTTTCCTTCTCCACACTGCTTTGCTACCAGTGGAGTGTACTGATTGCACATGAGAAACAGGCCCTCTGGAAGCAATTCCAGTGCATGGACTAGGAACTAACATGGCCCACTTCAACCAAAATCTACAATTGTAGAGAGAGTCTTGCTCAGCCCCAAGCTTGTATGTGCTCAGGGTCTTCAGAGAATTTAGCTGCTAAAATCAAAGAAGTCTGCTGACCATGTTCAGACTATGATTTCCTACAGCCTTCCAGTTTGGCCAACATGGGGTAGATTGTCATAGCAATGGCATAGGGTACATCCCTGATAAACTTTTCACCCAAACTTCAAGCCTGTGCTCTGAACGGTGTATGGGTGCTAGTGCTTCTTAGAGAAAAGGCTCCCAAAGTTTTTAACACAGTCAAAACATCATATTTTTTTCCAACCTGATGCTCAGAAACAATTGAACCATTTCTATACCTTTCCCCAAAATACCTTCCTGAGTAAGATACCATACATGGAAAATTTCAGCTGAAACAGTGAAATGTAAACAAGATTATGAGCAACTTAAAATAGGGCTTTATAATAGAAAATGTTACAATTACTTAATATTAAAGTGCTACCAAATCTACCTATGGCTTGGGCCTGTGGCTGATTCCTTTGGGAAGAATTAGGCCCTTTCTGTCAAAGGAAACCCTGGGTTCCAACACCTGTGAACTTTTCTGATGTGATCAAAATTAGCACGCAGAAGAATTTGGTTAACTTTGGCCTATAAGGGTGGGGGAAATAATACAGATACACAAAAAGGTTACCACTATCACAGATGTTTCCTTCAGACATGAACTGAACCCAGTTTACATTCATAGAAGTCTAGTTAACCCCATTTATTTCCATTTTCACACGATTGTTGATCCTAGTTCTGGTGGGCACTTCATGCTGACAATACCAAAATATAACAAATAAAGGGTGACCTTGTATTATTTCTGGTTCAGCTAGAAGCCTAAATTTAGAAAAGCTCACAAGGAAGCCTGCTTCTAGGAGACAACCCGTCATTGTTTTTAGATATATGTGGTTTAGTTACACTCTTCATGAGAGAGTGAGTATGATATTTAGAGCAGAGGTTTGGGATTCAGTCCTCGTGGATCCTAGTCCCACTTCTGACATTGATTTGGTGAGGGGCCATGGGCAAATCATGTCACCAGTGATGTGACAGACCTAATTTCTAGGGATGTTTCCAGGCCCTGTAACTGAGATCCTTGATCCTTTGAGATCCTTGATTCATGATCCTTGATCCATTTTGCATGCCAAAGTGAGCTTCCAACACAATGCTATGTACTTGAGTGCCTCTAGATGTTCAGCCACTAAAATTTTCCAAAAATGCCTTTGAAAAATAAGAAAGGGTACAACACTGTATTCTTATCACCAACTTTAAATCCAGAAGCAGGGCTGTTTTGTAGAGACAGGATTGCCTTAATGAACTTGCATATCAAACGTTGTGTTCCGGTACTGTTTCACTGTTTTGTTTCAGGAGCGACTTAGACTGGCCAATGCACGGTATACTTTGTGCATACAATCCTGCTGATTAGATAGGGCCAGGAATATTTTAACAAAAGGTGTTTTAAAAAGAAATTTCTCCCTTTAAAATCAACACTTTTTCACATCTGGAAAAGTATTTCCACACCTAAATGGACATTTCTGGTCAAAGTCAAACAGATATGCCCACCAATGAATACCCAGCAGCCTGAGTAGGTGGGAGGATGGCAGAGCTGAGACTTGAAAAGAACAGATTGACTTTTATTAGTAGATGTTTTGGATGGGGAATCCAGAAAAAAGATGACAAAGCTGAGATGGAAATACAAAGCGCCCAAGCGAGAGACTAAAAATCAAGGGATGGGGGAGAGGAGGGGAACGCGACTAGGTTACGAGCGATACAATGTTAACCAACTAAGCCCGGGGGGGATGTGGGAAGGGGGAAGGGGAGGTGGGGTTCGCGACGCTGAGAGAGAAAGGAGATGGATACACACAAACCCATTACAGTGGTCCGCAATGTTGGAGGAAGTGGCTCGGAGAAAGCGTCTCAGTCCATAAAGTCCGATTGCAGGGGTCCTCTTCGGATGGGGCGGGGTCGTCTGTGATGGCGAAATCCTCTTGATGTGAAGCGAAGTGGGGGGGCAGTTCAGGCAGCGGTGTCCTCCGGGTCCGGTCCAGCGGCAGCTCGTCTGGAGGGGTCGGTGATGTGCTCCATGTAGATGTCGTGGGACCAGCAGATGGTGTCGGACACCATGAGGCAGCGCATCAGCTTGGCGTAGCAGTGGGAAACGTGGCAGGCGCGGAGGACACTCTCGTTGCTGGGGTCCCAGGCTCCGAGCGTCCCCACAATGAGCGCGTCCACCGTCACGTCGTAGCCTCGGCCCCTCAGGGTGTCGGCCAGCGGGGCGTACTTCTCCCGCTTGTGAGCCCGGGCGTCGGTGAAGGCTTGGCGCCAGTTCTCAAAGGGGATGGTGACGTCCACGATCACGATCTTCTTGGCTTCGTGGTCCGTGACGACGATGTTGGGGCGCAGCTCATTTAACCTGACTCCTGTAACCACTAGTTCACTGGTTATACAACTCTTTCTTGTTTTTCAGGATGAACTTAAAGGTCTTGGCTTCATTCTGATATAAATGGAAAAAAGATAGAAATCTTATAATACTTTGGGATATGGGCAAACACTCTCCTGATTCTCTAAAAACCTAGCCCTGCTTCTACCTAAAACAGCTTTACAGTCTGCCTTATATCAGTTGTCATCAATGTGTATATAGTCCACATGGTAGCTTAAATGAGAAGGCTGTTTCTTCAGTTATTAGATTAATGGGGATATTCAATGTCATACCATTGTTATGCAGTGGCATAGTATGCAGGCATAAAGTACAGCTAGACATGGGACACTTGATCCTGGAAGCAAAACTTGCTGCAACTATAGTAAGGTCAAGTTGCCAAGCCCATTAGTTGGCACAAGTTGCCAAGCCCATTAGTTTCAGCATGAAAACTATCTACTATAGTCCAATATATGAGGAAAAAAAGATGTATAATTTTTAGGGATGGAAAGATTAGACCGATGCAGTTCTGAGATCTTTCATAAATTATACTGGTCTTTTTCAGAGTTGCATAGGTTAGAAATATTTAAAGCCTACTGGAAATGCATCCAGGAAACAGCCTACAAACACATACCTTGCAATTGCCCCAAGATTCCTTGCATGATACCCTAAAATTACCCTTAACATTCCTCGCATGATACCCTAAGAAAAGAATTAATAGATTCTTGTAAGAAAAACACTGAGCGTTTTCAGCTTTATATAGTCTAGTGGACCATTCGGTATTGTTGAGCATCCAAAGGGACAGATAAGCTTCATTGACTTTAATGACAACAGAAAGTAAAATTACCTTTGACATTGGAATCAGAACTTTCCAGACCTTAAATGCTGGAGGCTACAAGCATGACAGGAACAGTGGAAAAACCCTTGTCATACCCACTCTCCCTTTCACCATTTACTCTCTGCCACTGTGTGACACAGGATACTAGGCAAAATGGACCTATATTCTGTCCCAGTAAATGGCATTGTGCTCTAACTTCATACACTAAGAGAGAAAGGTTGGATCTTGGATTGAATAGAAGCCTAATTTAATGACAGAATGTAATATGATACATTGCCATACATAAATTGTATGGAAGATACCAAAATCTGGAAATCATTTCTATATTATGATTTTTTTTTATTATAGATGTATTTGGCCTACTTGTCATAACTGGTATACATAATATCTCAAATCATCAAAGGTTGGATTGCAACATTTGTCTTGTCCACAGTAAAGGGCTGGGTGTCTCTGTTCCATCCCAGGCTCATCACGTGGGACAGAGCTATGATATATAAAGCAACTTGTTGCCCCCCCACCAGTTCCTGCCCAGTGGGGGGTGGTTCCCTGCTGTCCCCTGCTGCCCCATGCCATGTGGGGGGGGGGAGGGGTTCTTCCATGAGTCCCCAGAAGTCCTGAGGCTGCTGCAGCAGCCAGTGAGTCTGGGTTTTTTTTTTCCTTAAAGGGCTGGAGCTGGGGTGGGTGGAGCAGCCATGTGGGCAGTGGGGCGGGGTTGGAGGCTCATGGAAGAGCCCCTCATGCAGTGGGGGGGCAGTGGGGATTGCCCCCTGCCCTGCAGCACCTGGTGAGTGGGGGCTTTTTTTTTAAAGCACCAGGAGCTGGGGTGGGCAGGGCAACCATGGGGTGGGGGTTTGGGGAGTGGGTGGGGTTGGGAGGGCTGGGGGAGCAGGCAGGGGATAGGGCCTGGCAGGGGTCCCCCCCATGGTTCCCTCCTCCCTCCCCCAGCCCCCCTTCTCCTGCCCCCTACTTACCAGCTCCAAGTCCAGCTCCCTGCTGCAGCGGGCGGGGACAGCCTGAATCATCAAAGCTCTTTGAATCTTCTCCAAAGATTCGGAGAGGTTTGAATTGATTCAGACCACTTTATTGTTCTCCTGATTCAGTTCAGATTTGGAGGTTTGGCCACCGAATTGGGCTGAATCGAATCACCACCCGAAGCTTCGCACAGCCCTAATATTCAACTGTAATAAACACCCAGAAGATTTGACTTTTGTACAAAGCAGCTGATCTTCTTCAGTTTGTTTAACTGGGTTGGAATAAATAGACCCAACTGGACTCTCCTTGAAGTCAAAGAAAAAATTTACATTAATTGAAGCAGAATCAGCCCTGCTGCCAGAACAGAACTTTTTGCTAGATTTCCAGTACTTCCTGCTTCTGGCTGAGTTAGAAATAGAACAAAAACAACTTTTCTTATGGTATCTTGGCTCCGCTTCTCTAGAGGGAAACCAGAACAAACAGGAAACAATGAAAAATACCAACTTTCATGAACTTAGTTTAGTTTCCTCTCATTTATTCATGGGGCAAAATATTGGGTGCCACCTTACTTTATCCAGGATAGTTCACGCATTCTTACCTTCGGACTCTCTTGTAGTAAAGGATGTGTTTCTGTAAATTTAAAGGACTTTAAACAATTTAGATCATCTGGAAAGGTATCAACTTCATGGTGACAGCAGCTCCTTTCTGATTTTCTTATGGTTTTACTTTATTTATACTCCTGTTTTCTTTAGCACACTCACATCAAGGAGCTAACCCCCCCCCCCCCCAAAACATCTATTCCAAATATACCCTTGTCGATGGGGAAAAATTGCTCCACACCCATTTTACTAATGGTTTAGAGTGACAAAAAAGGTTAAGTATCTTGTTCAAGGTTATATAATAGTCTGTGATTGAGCTGGAAATAGAAAAAACCTAGGAAATAACTAGGTCAACTAATATAAGGGTTAGCCCTTATGACAGTTAGTCAAAAAGCCCAAGGCAGAACTCATTCAGTCTTCACAGGTTTCTCTAAGCTGTGTAGATTGGACTGATAAGGAATGTTTGTACTTGGGCAAGTTTTGTAGGTTTGTACTTGGGCAAGCCGGGTGGAGGCCTGCACTGGCCCAAGCTAGAAAGCACGGGGGTGCTAGAACATGATTCCCAGTCTGCCAGCTGTTGCCCAGAGGAGGCCATTCCAGAATAGCCGCTTAGCACATGCCCCCCAACCCTCTGCTGCCCTCTATGGAGGTCAGAGTCCGTCTCCTGGTGCTTGTTCCCTGAGGTGGGCATCTGGCTATGCCTCTCCCCAGGAGCCCCATGCCTCTCCCCAGCTTGGCCTGGTACCCCCCAGACTTGGTCTTCCCAGCTGCAAAGGGGCAGGGGAGGGGATGGTGGATGGCAAGGGTAATTCCAGAGAGGCAGAGATGGAAGTGCTCCATAGAGGGCAGGTTTCATAGTTTAATAGACTGTAAGGCTGGAAGGGACCTCAGAAGATCATTGGGTCCAGCCTCCTGCACCAAGCAGGGAAGATAACTGGGGGTCAGGTGACCCCAGTAAGGTGACTATTTAGTCTCCCCTTAAAGATTTCCAGGGTAGGTGATTGTGCCACCACTAGAAGAAGCTTATTCTACAGTCTGGACACCCGGATTGTGAAGAATTTTTTCCTAATGTTGAACCTGAATTTATTTTCCAGGAATTTATGGCCATTACTCCCGGTTTTCTCCATGGGTGACCTGGTCAATAGATGCTCACCAAGCCCTTGATGTACTCCCCTAGTATAGCGGTAAGCTGCTACCAGGTCCCCTCTCAGCCTTCTTTTCAACAGGCTGAGGAGTCCCAGATCCCTCATCCTTTCCTCGTATTGCTTGACTATTAAGACTCTGATCATATGGGTGGCTCTTCTTTGCACTCTCTCAAGCTTATTCACGTCCTTGTTAAAGGGTGGTGCCTAGAACTGGATGCAGTACTCCAGCTGCGCTCTCACCGGTGCTGAGTAGAGTGGAAGAATCACCTCCTTGGTTTTGCTGGAGATGCATCAACTGATGCATGCCAGAATATTATCTGCCCTACCGGCTACAGCATTGCGCTGCTAGCTCATATTCATACTGTGGTCTATTATTACCCCCAGGTCCCTTTCATTCATGGTGCTAGTCAGTTTGATGCCACCAAGCCTGTAGGTGTGTTGGGGGTTGCTCAGCCCAAGGTGGAGCCCTTTACATTTCTTGATGTTAAACTTCATCAGATTCCAAGACACCCAACTTGCTAGCCATCTTCAACTGTCACCATGCTCCCCCATAACTCGGTGTTGTCCACAAACTTGGCCAGTGAGCTCTTCACCCCCACATCCAAATTGTTAATAAAGATGTTGAAAAGTACTGGACTGAGCACCAAGCACTGTGGGACACCGCTGCCCACTTCTCACCAGGATGACACTGATCTTTTCGCTATGACTCTCTGGATTCTATTCCACAGCAGTTTCTCACCCACTTGACTGTCTCGGAGTTAAGCCCACAATCAATTAATTTTCATGGGATACTAGATCAAAGGCCTTTTAGAAGTCAAGGTATACAATGTTAACCTGCTCTCTCATGTCCAGGTGGCGAGTTATCTTGTCATAGAAGGAGATGAGGTTAGTAAGGCAAGACCTGCCCTCTAGGAAGCCATGCTGTCTGTCATTCAGAATCTCACCTTCTGCAAGCTTATCTCAGATATAGTCCTTGATAAACTTTTCTAGGTTATTCCCTAGGATGTAAGTTAGGCTGACTGGCCTATAGTTACCCTCCTGCCCTTCTTGTGGATGGGCACAACATGTGGCACTCTGGAGAAGTCCTTGAGGACTGGAGGTCATTGAGGAAGTCCTTGAGGACTGGGTTGTAAAAGTGTTTCACCAGGGATTCTGCAATGACTTTGGCCAGTTCCTTCAGCACACATGGATGAAGATCATCTGGTCCCACTCACTTGTATATGTCTAATTTTTTAAATTGGCCATACACCAATTCTATAGCAATAATAGGAAGGCATTTATTCCTACCATGCTCGTCCTCTACTCTACCTGGTGTGGTCTTCACTTTTTTTCCAGTGAAAGACCAAGGCGAAGTAGTCATTCAGGAGTTCAGGTTTCTCTTGGTTACTGGTAAGTAGCTCTCCTGAGTTGTTGAGCAATGGCCCCACACTCCCATTTGTTTTCCTCCTGTTTCCCATGTACCTAAAGAAGGACTTCTTGTTGTCCTTGATTCCTGTTGCTAATATAAGTTCGGTCACCACTTTAACTTGTCATATCTTTTCCCTGCAAATGCCAGCCATCCTCCTTGGGGCCTGCCCCAAGCTCCATAATCCCTACTATATCATAATGCACACTGGAGAGTAGGAGGGCTAGCTCCTCCTGCTTGTTCCCTATGCTTCCAGTGTTAGTATATAGGCACCTGAGTCCTCCTACTGAGGTCCTTGTCTTCCTTTCCTGCTGATGGAGAACTACTCCCTCAGCTCCTGCAAAAAATAAAAATAAAAAAAAATCAGGTCCCACTGCCTGGCACAAGCCCCCAGGGCCACCCAGTGCATCTTTCCAGCTGCTGCTCGTGCTGGGCTCCGTGGCATGTCCCAGGTGGCTGGAGTGGGGGGTGGGGTTGGGAGTGCTCCATCAAGGGCAAGATTGGGCCCCACCACCTAGTGCAAGCCCCTCTGGGCTGCCCTGGTGGTGCAGGGAGGGGGAGAGGGAATCACCCCATGTAGCTGGACAGACCAAGGCTGGGGGGAACCCCAGGAGCAGGGGTGGGCAAGATATGGCCCGTGGGCTGGATGCAGCCAGGCAGGCCATTCTATCCAGCCCACAGGGTCCCTAAAAAATTTAGAAAATTAATATTTATCTGCTCCTGGCTGCCTGTCAAAGATGGCAGGAGCTAAGGGGAAGCCAGTAGGACCCAGGGGAAGCCAGCAGGACTCAGCAGCCAGGCCAGATTGGCCCTGCCCCCCACAGTCCCCATCCCCCTACCACCAACTCCTCCCACCACAAAACCAGAATTCTCTGCTTTCCACAGCTTTCACTGCTTCCCTGCATGCCAGCTGGCCACTCCAGCACCATGTGGCCCCTGGCTGCATCACCAGACTGTGGGAGCATGGGGACTGCACAGGTACCCCAGGGCCAGGAGTGAGAGGGTGTGTGTATGTGTGCAAGTGTGCACACATGGATGTGAGTGTGTGTGTGTGCAGTGAGGGAGAGAGAGTTTGAATGTATGTGTTTGTTTATAGAGTAAGTCCCCCACACGCACCCCCATACACATGCACCCACACTCACCTTGCTCTGCTCATGCAGACCCCCACCCTCACACTCCCTCACACACCCCAGCCATCCTTCCACCACAGACATCCCCCCACAAACCCCAAACCCACCCTCACCCCACATATTCATACACACCCACCCACCCACATGCTCCCTCACCCCACACCTACACCCCATCTACCCTCACAGACACACCCTTCCCCACATACCCACAGCCCCCCACAAACCTATACCCATGCCCCCCACCCCCACAATATACAAGAGTAAGACTTCATTTTAAGCTATTGTGCAATCATCTCTATGTACACTACACAAACAAATGTAAATCAGGACAAAAATATTATTTGAAATCAAATTAATGAATGTTGTAGATGTTCTATTTTTAGAATATAATTTGGTATTTTCTGGTTCTGAGATGGCAAAACCCTTTGCTGAAAGGAGTATTTCTGGGGGACAAGGGGAGGGACTTCTGGTGGCAAAGGTCAGGGGTTAGGGGGCAGGACCTCTGGTTACAAGATGGCAGCCAGGGTCCAGGGAACCTGTTATGGGGTGGGGCTACCAATGAAGCTACCAACTTGGTAAGCAGCCCTCCACCCAAAATAATTTCCCACCCTTGCCCAAGAGGCTGGGGATCCCCCCATGTGGACAGATGCTGGTCTCAGAGGCCAGCTTTAGGAGCAGGGACTCCTTTCCCCTTCCCCTGAAGCAGGTCAGCGTCTTGTGCCAATCTTTCCTGGAAGGGGGCAGGGGCAAACCTCTCAGGCCAGGTCTTGGGACCTGACTGGGAAACTCTCTTCCTCTGCCTCCCTCCCACCCCCACAGCCCTGCAGGTCTGGAAGGACAGGCAGGACCAGGCTGGGGAGCAGAGGGGTGACAGCAATCAGAGGGGTGGCCCTGGCTTGGCTGGAGCAGACAGCAGGGCAGAGGCTAGCCCATCTACCTTGTGAGGGAGGTTGTGGGAGGGGGCAAGGTATCCTGGGATGCTGGGTGACTGGGACATAATTTGAATCTGGAGGGAATCTGGGATAAAAGTTCTATAGACCAATTTAACTAAAATCAGTTAAGTCTAATACTACATTTATCCAGGTTTATCTTAAACCAGGTTCAGCCATTTTAAAACCTATTTGTGTGCTGAACTTCTGTTCTGTTCCAGGTTTAAACCAATTTCCAATCACATATCAGTTTATGTGTAACTTTTGTCCCTAGCCCAGCTGAATAGCCATGTTAGTAAGAAATTAACATTCTGTGAAAATGAGTAGGGAAAAAAATCATATATAGCTAAAATAGGAAGTAAAAAGCATTAAGAATATGATTAGATTAATTACTCTGGGTATTTTTTTTGTTTTAGAATGGCATATTCCACCCTTACATGTGTGTAGTTAATAAAAAATAATAGCAAAATGGTTAATCAATTTCAACTAAGACTAAATTATTCAACCTTAGAACAAGCTACAAGTAAAAATGTACCCCACAATTATGCCCTTGAGGTAAGAGACTGGGTAAATAGATGGGTTTTACCCAGTAATAAATGCCGATGGTAAAAAAACATAATGTAAAAATGTAATGTTTACATTTAAGCCCAAAGAGCTCTGCATTTCAGTCTACAAGTTGCCATTTTCCCTTGACACTTTTTCTAAATCTTTTTGTTAATGACTTGGCTGGACCCCAGCTCATTTAAATGTAATCTAAATGATCACACTATTCTGGCTGCCAAAATTCTTGTAGCCTTAGGTCCATATCATACGGACTGGAACCTTTCTTCCCTTGCATCAGCTGTTTATCCTGCCTATACAGACAGCTGTACATGTATGTATATTTTCTCTTACAACAAAGATTAAGTGATAATTATGAAATAAAGTTACTGACAGGCACCTTTGGGCTTGATTGATGAGAGCTCTTTCCTCCTCAGTGGCTATGGTTCTGCATGAGATACATAACACTAATGACTAAAGAAATAAGGAGCTAACCATGTAGATAATGCAGAAGATAGCTGGGAAGAGCAAGAGTGGAAGGGTGGAAGAGGGATGGAAGATTGCTGTGGCTTTAGAGCTCAGGCCTATGACTCATGATTTGCATATGTAGGCCCATGACTTCAGTGAAAGTTTACATGAGTAAGGCCTGCACAATCTGGTGCCTAGATGCAAATACTCACATCTGTGCCCCATGTATGCATCTAGCATAGTTCATACTAGGGAGTTTTGCCATGCTAAACTTTGCTCATATGTTTCCTTAATGCAAGTCTATTAGTCTTTGGACTGCATTTTGTTTTAGACTGTAACATATCTTTGTTAGGTCCTGTGTTATACCTGCATAATCCATCCATTTCTTGCTCTCTTCTGAATGTCTTCAACATAAGCAATCTACTGAAATAAAACTTTTATTTTAAATAGCCTATTAAGGAAAAAAAAATCCTAAAAACTGTGTTTCCAACTTAAACTTTTCAATGAGAATATATATTTCTAGTTCCTTCCCCCTTCCCCCTCATCTCAAATGCACTTTGGCAGACAAATATTTGTCAAAAGGCCACTCCAGGCCATGTACTATTGCTCTGTAACTGCAGTCCTTGGGTGGCTGAAGGCACTCTGTCTTTGCTCTCATGTCTCCCAGTGCACCCAAGGCACGCGATTATGGCATAACAATATGTACCCTGTTGTGCCTTATTGCTCACTTGACATTCAGTTTCCTGTATGGATCAACCATTTCCTGTAGCCCCTCTTTCAGTTTCAAGGCTAGTCCTCAAGTACCTCTTATGTTCCCTATCTACTCAACTGGTAACATCAAAAGGAACTAATGTGCTATAAATTATACAAAGAACTTTTGCTCTATGTTATATTCCTGTGTGGGCAGTATCCCTAGACACTGTAGAATAATTGGAGTAAACAGAGAGTTTTGTCATCATTTTGATTTATTAGTTTTAAATTTTATAATAGGAAAAGGGGGATGGAGAGGGACTGTATATGTACAAATATGGGCAATAATAAGAAGCTAATTAAAAAGCATTTCAGCTGCAATAATCGTATGTAACAAAAATACTTGACCTTCCTGAAGCACTTCTCCTCTGAGAATTTCAAAGCACTTGGCTAATCTATTGGCTAATAGACTTAACCTCCAACATGTTTGCGAGGTAAATATTTTTAATGCCTGTTTTGCAAGTAGGGAAACTGAAATTGATCAAGGGCCTGGTTTTGATCTCACTGACACAGGTATAAACCCACAGGTAGATTACCAATAAAATCAACAGAATGATATAAGTGTAAAATTGCTATGTGATCATAGATTTTCTGTTTGGTGAGATCCTAAGGTTAGGGACCCAAATCAGCATTTAGCACAGAGTGTAGATCACGGACATAACTAGAAACCAGTGCCCCATATTTACTTATTGTATCCTAAATCTATGAGATATTGAGCATATTGCAACTTTGACTGAAGAGGCAAGGCTGCTGCAACTTACCTCCAGGGCCTGGGTGGCTCTTATGAGGCTCTAGAATACAGGAAGTACAAAAATAACTTAAAGCTGTACTCCTAGTCAATGCAGAAGTGAAATCATTGAAAATTAGGCCAAATAATTCTATGGCAGAGCTAGGACAACTGACTAGACTTCCCTGTCCTTAACCCATAAGACCATTTTTATTGACTAGGAGCACTTTACATTGTGTTCTGGGAATAGGGGGAGGTGGGGGCACTTTAATTAGAGTGGCTCTGAGAGGTGCTCTAATTAAAGCGCCGCAGCATCTCGTGTACCAGTGTCACCGTGCTTCAAAATGGCGGTGGCAGTGCTTGAACTAAAGCTCATTTGACAAGCTTTAGTTCAAGCATCCCTGCTGCCATTTGCAAGTGCAGGAAAGCTCATAAACAAGACACGAAGGCTGCTGGAGTGCAGTAATTGCCACATTTCAGAAGATTTGATTTATTGTAGTTACAGCATGTTGGAGCAGCCTCCACACTTGTGCACAGACACCCTAGGTGACCAGACACTAATTCCTGAGTTGTCATCAGTGAAGCTAATAGCAATCTGAAAGTTTAAGGCTTCTTGCTTTTGTCTGTTCCTGTGCTGTATAAATCCACAGAATTATTAATTTCTTCAGATGAAAAACTTTTCAAAAATCACTGTAGGAACCTGTCAAAACAAGCAGTTTACTTTTTTAGAATGAATATCTAGGAACAAGGAACCATGTTATGAAATATGTACAGTGCCATTGCTATACTGATGCTTATTGTGTCATATTTGTGATTATGTAATGTTTCTGCAAACCCTTTGAGAACACAGAGTCAGCATCTTTCCAAATACCATTGACTGACACAGCAGGATGCACTTCTTTTGCAAGGGAGTCACGTAACCGCAAAACATTTTAATATGGATTTCTAATGTTAATTTGTTTCACTCTTCAGAGGCTGTTTTTCTTGTCCCTGATACTGTATCATTTTTGTGGTAGTGTCATGAAGAGAACGGATTATTTTAGATGAACTGTCCCTGAAACTGGTGAAATTGTTATAAGCAAGCATTTTGGGGCACATATCCCTCCCTCATATTTCCTGGACCATCATGGCCACATCGCTTGGCCACTGCCACAATGTGAAATTATAAAATCATTTTAGAATCATTTAGAAATTATAGAATCATTTCATTATTTTCCATTCCATATAGGTTTTTATCCTACCCTCATCACCACAGTGCCTTGAAATAGTGCACTGAGCAACATGACTAACATCTGTCATGTGTGATTTGTTCTGTCTCATCCCCTCACCAGGGAGTCTTTCCACTGACTTTAATGGACTTTAGATCAGACCCTGAATTAGGTCAAAGACTTTGGGATGAGTGGATTGTTTTGAAAGTGTCTGCTAACTTTGCCAGCAACCAGCAAGTGGTAAAGACAACTGGAAAAAAAAGAGGAAATTATTACTGGGATTGGGGTTATTAGATGGGAAGATTTTTTAATATCTTCTTGCAGCTGCAACAATTATTTTTGCTGCTGTAGTGTTGGCTTGCCCTCACCTCCTTCTCTGCCTGTCTCAGATGGTGGTGAAAGCAGGGTTGTATTTCTGCCTGGTGTAACTTCCTTCTCATACCAATAGTGGTAGTCATATATATTTTCATAATGGTACAGAATTTGTGGTCATTAATCTATATTTATCCATCTGTCTTCTTTCCAGTAGAGCACTAGATACTTCTTCCCCTGTTTACATTAGAGGACTGGATAGTACTGTCCTCCCTACATAATTATTTCACATATAGAATTTCTTACTCGAGTCTGATTTTGCCCCTATATTATGCAAAACATCTCAAATCATTTTCTCAAATGCACTCATTTTACAGATATTTCCTTGAAAGTTCCTTCAGGAGTGCAAAGGTACTTGGTTCTTGCTTGGCTGTATTAGAATTGAATAGTACAGGGGTCAGCAGCCTTTTGCTAGAGTGGGCTGAAGCTTGCCACCCCATCGTGGCTTTGGGCCTGAAGTCCCTGCTCTCTCCCATCCCACCCTGCACTCATTTTTGTTGAAGATTCCCAGCTTCATTGCAGTGAGGGAAGCATATATATACTGGAGCAGCAGGCTCCACAGTGGAGGAAAATGCTACAAAGGAGATGGGCAGCATGGTGCAGCTCCATGCCAACAATCCCGTGACAGATTGGGCAGTGGCCATAGATTGCTGACCCCTGGAACAGAACATTCAGTTCTCACATAGCCATTATGAGATGGGCGCAAGGCAGCTCCAGCTAATTAAAGACCCGCTCCAAAGAATCAGTGAGTCTCTTAGTTGATTTTATTAGACTCTGAATTAGAACCTAACTTGCAAATGATTTTACTAATGATTATGTATATGAGGAATGAAAGCAGAACACTTCTGATATGTTCTTTACGCCTTGTGGGACTAACCAAGTATCTCTTAAATGTCTCCCTGGTGTGCAAGCTTGGGAAGTCTTTCAGGCTGCTTGGACATTTTTAAATATTACAAAGTTTTGTTGAAGAATAAAAACAAATTATTGTGAGTGTTCACAAATTTCCCCCACCAGCTCTAGTGGCAACCAGAAATTTCCAAGGAGCCACGTAACTGTTGAACATATAGATACATGGGTGCATACTGTTTTTCATGGTCTGATAAACTTGGTAAGGATCTTGAACCCATAACTTCCTTGACTCTTATAGCATACTAAATTATATTACACATAATGTTATGTGTAATAAAATCCACAGAAAGACTTGAACAAAAAATTACAACTCAAGTATGTTGAGGATGCATAAATAATAGATTATTCCCAGCCTCTGTGTTGGTTGCCTTCTGAAACACAGTTTAATAAAACTAGCTTTAGCAGAGTATGTGGTTTGTGGTCCAGTTGAATGGTTGCTAAATTATCACAGTCAGTAGTGGTTATACATGTAATTCATATGCAAATACACAAGGACATATTATTTGCTTTCCATAAATCAGTGAATCTGTTAAAAAAGATCTTCATTTAATGGCTACAAAGAAATAAAAAGAGAGGGTATAGGTGTAAGAAAGAAAATATATTTATAGAAGTCTGGCTAGCTGGAGTAAGAAAAATGAAATATTTCAAACCTAGAGAGCAACAAAAATAGTAAGTACTATTTGTCTCCTCGCCCTCATCTCCACCAAGAGACATACTGAACTCGGAAACATTTCTGCTAGAACCACCTGATAGTCTCAGGCTATTGGTGATGATTGCAGATTGTGGGAAGCTCTTGGCGGGAGAATTAGGGACCTTGGAGCACAAGTGGTGTTTTTATCAATCTTCCCTTGAGAAGGAGAGCTGGCCCAGGCAGGTACCATTGCATCATCAAAGTATACATGTAGCTGAGATGGTAGTGTTGACATGAAGATTTTAGATTCTGTGACAATGGGTAGATGTCCGGGGAGAAAGACTGCAATCCAGAGATGGGATCCACCTGACCTGAGCATCTTTGGGCATCATCCAGCTTAATGAGGAGGGCTTTAAACTAGGTTTCACAAGGGGTGGTGAAGAAAACCCTCCAGCAACAGAGCAAAGAATCCAGAGGGGAAGGGATCAGAAGAAGCAGCTCGGCTCTGACAAAGGGCCAGAGAGCCACAGGACAGAAACAGGTGATACAAAAGGGAAATGAGTAAGTAAGAATGCAAAATATGTCTCACGTTGTATACAAATGTGTTGTCATTGACAATCCCTTGATTCAAGGCTGATCTCTACCATGGCTCATTGATGAGTCTTGAGATGATTTAAGACTCCAATCTTTGAGCCACAGATCTGTCCACACAAATTGCAGGTCTGTGTGCAGGGGACAGTAGGCTGCAGGCTGGGATTCCTCTTTGTTTCCTTCCTCTGCCCTCTCTTTGCTTTGAGGGCAAGAAGCTTTATGTCAGAATGGGCTGCTGCTTGGCTGAAGTTGCAGCACCACTGGAGTTGGTTGGCAGCCAGCCCCTCCCAACTTTTGGTGTCAGCATCTGTTTTCTTGAGATATATCTTCAATATCATTTACTTTGGCCACTGCTAGATTTCAGGCCACTGTGAGTAGAGCACTTGTTTTGGGAGTTGAGAATCGGTCATCCACACGCTTTGTCTGGTCCAGCAAAGTTGGTGCTTGAGGGTCACTGACTCAGTGCTGGTAACACTTGCTTCAGCGAGGATGCT